>NC_091950.1:339287340-339610872 GCF_031021105.1 Erythrolamprus reginae | reverse complement strand
CTCTGGTTATGTTTTTCCTATCGTAATAAATGAGGTTGAATGTGTATAATTTTAGAAGAACTGTGCATGCATGTGCGTACATATACTTTATATAGTACATAATCAGGGGTGGGCTACTGCCCAGACAGGGGGGAACGCAAATGGAGCTCCACCCCGGAACACCCAATTTGCATTGAAAGATGTTGAAACAAAATGCAGAGCGTCCTGCATAAGCCACGCCCACAGTGTGCTAGCAAAAATTTTGGTAGCCCATCACTGATTAAACCTGTGTGGTGATGTCCTTACACAGCTTCCAAATTATGTGAGATGCTGCTAGTTGGTTGATGTAGCAGCCAATATTTTCCAAAACATATTTCTGGAGGTTAACTTGAATATTACCTTCAGATTTGTGAAGACCACATACTACATTTTGTCCCTGAGTATGAAGGGTACTGTTCACCTAAGTGGTAGGAGACCAGACAAAAATCTGATATTGATCACTCCCTGAAGCCAGCTCATTCCTATAACATCGCTGGTGGTCTTCATCCCCTGGCGCTTTTGCATGAGGCACGGGGGACACGGCTACCGGCGTAGCCGCCATCTTGTTTGAAGGCCGAGATCTTGCGAGACTTCGCGAGATCTCGGCCGAAGTCTTGGGTGGCTTGGCCACCCGATGACGAGTCCGGCGAGCAGTCAGCCAGCCCTATAAAAGGGCTGTCTGGCTCAAAATCTCCCTTTTTGCCCGGACTCGTGCTTGCAAACCCCTACCTGCCCTCCCTCAGGGGTTGCCCTAGGGGCCGAATAGGAATTTTTTGTGGCCTTGGCATTTGCCACGATTGTTTTTTGCCTATTCCACACTGTGGAGACAGATAAGTGGTTAGGGGGTGTTTTGCCCCTGTTCAGGTTAATTGGCTTACCTTTGGTCATTTGGGTAGGCAGGTTAGGGACGAAAAACTGGGTGGTGGTTTAGCAACTGCGTGTTCTCCGCTGGGCATCTTTGGGGATGATTGACAGGTTCTCTCCAAAGGCTTGTGGTTTTGGCGACCTGAGCAATTGGGGGGAACCTGTCTTTGGGTCCCGCCCATTTAATTCCCCGTGCAGGGGTTAGCCAGCGGGACTTCCCACATGCAAGTCCATGGCAATGTCTCAGGTGAGGGAGGGGTCCCTCACCTGGATTAGCATGGAGCTACGCCCATAAGTTGGCCCAGAAGTTTATCTGATATCATTTTCCGCCCCGGAAGCAATTGTTGACCCTGCGGGTCCATTTTAGGGTTATAGTTAATTATGCTAATTTATGCTAATTTATTTAAATAAATTATGCAAATTTAATTAATAAAAATGACCCAGTTTTAAATCCAGCTCTTGTGTCCGTGTCTTACTCCGCCTCTCTTGCAACATGATATTATTCTGCAATAATCAATTCTCTATTATGTTGGCTTCTGTACAGTTTGCATATAATTCTTAGCAGGCTGATAGGGTGATAATTCAAGGAAATGCCCTTATTAATTGAAATGGTAAACATCCCATTGAAACCTTATACGAGTTGTAATTTTAAAAATAATTTGCATAAGATATTCCCAAGTTTTCATTTTCAAGAAAACATTGTGTCATATCACAAAAAGCTCTTACACTTGGCCACAGGTAATATATAAGTGCACAATATATTATAAGTCAAAGAAGACCAGATATGATGCAGAATAGAATGAACAGCTTATGTTTTTCAAAATTTTGAATTCTTGACTGAATGTTATATTGGTAAAAGTTTGAGATTGATGTGGATGTCATTTGAGAATTACCTTTCAGTTTTTGAACTCTCAGTTCTTTTTGTGGTTGGTGTTTGCATGAGTCACTCTGATGCAGTCTCAAACCTATTGAAGTAATCTTGACAGTTAGCAATAGGGTGATAAAGGGAGTTAGGGTGGCTCTAAAATGTGTACTGTAAGCCACAATAACTCAACGTATTGCTTCCCAATAAAGAGGAGATGGAAGTAAGATGTGTGTGCAAGTAAAAGACAGTGCAAGAATCTTCAGGTTTTGGAGCTAGTCTGAATGAAACAGGCTGTTTCCAGATGGTGCAATAGACATAGCTAGTGTAATTTCTCAGGATAACCAAACCTATTAGTCGATTTTTTTCCCTTTCCATTCTCTTAAATGTGATCAGCAACTCAATTCTCCAAACATTAAACATTCCCTAATGGTGTTCCTCTCTCCAATCCCCACTCCTTCTTCCTATACAGGCTTTGTTAATTCCCCTGAACATCCTGGCTGTTGTTAATATGGGGTTGATTTTATTACATACTGATGCACCTATATTTTTGAACATCAGAATTTGGAACTTTGGGATAAAACCTCACCGTTTTAATTTTGAGAGTCATTCTGTGCATGGCTTCTATCTATATTTTACCTTTTGTGTTCGGACTTCAAAAAAGAAAAAGACCCTGTCTGAATTACAGAGTAGGTAGTTTATCAGCAAAAAGTAAATTCATATTTCCTTTCATTTGCAGAGGCCTCTCTGCCAGCATTGAATACAAGAAGAAATAAATGCACAATGCAATGACACTTCCATATTTAATAGCATTTTTCCCTTATATATTCATTTGCAGTTCCACATGCAGGATAAAACAGAAAATCAATCATAAAGTGCCAAGAAAACACATCTATATTTAGCTAAAGAAAGTGGTTTCATTTTAGTCTGTAAAGAAACTCACAGACTTTTTAGGCTAGCTGGGTTGTAAAAATCTACTTCATTGGAAGCAGTGAACTTAGGGACGTACATTGAAATAATGATGCAATAATAATAATGATTTATTTGTAAAAAAACTGAAAACATTGCAACATGTCATTACTATTTTCTTTCTACAGAAACAGAGTTTGTTCATGTAATAATTATTTCTATGTGGCTAGCACAAATTACCATTTATGCTGAGGAAAAATTCCTCCGAAAGATATTTCTTTTGGAAAAGTCATATTCTAAAGAGTAATCACTGAAGTTACTTACGGTATCTTAAAATAATGAGATCTCTAGATTTTTGTTCCTTTCCATGAGGTCTAAAACCTTTGAGGTTTTATTGGTTTGGAACTTCTAATGCTTTCCAAATAACTGAAATGGACTATATCAAGTTCAATTATTTGAATTCATCTCATCTATTTCAAAAGTCCTGATAGTTATGGAAATTTCTGCTTAACAATCTTTCTTGTTTCTATTCCCCTTCTACCCTTACTCTGCCCTTTCCTTTGAAGTCAGTGGTTTTATAATAATAAAACATTGTCATCTCAAATATAGTTCCATTTTTTCCTTTCACGATTTCAACTCAAATTCAGTGTTCAATTTTTAAAAATTATATCCCTGACTTCATTTTATCTAAAATATCAAAGCAATTTACTAAAACATAGTCTACATTTTTCGGCAAGGGAATAAAATTAATGTTAAAATACTATGTCAACCATTCGTAGGATAGCAGACGATTGTCCAGGCAACTGGGAAAATGTTGAGGTGAAAAGTCTTTGCCAGTGTAAAACATTTAATAGGGGAATTTTTGAAATCTCAGTAAGATTCTTTCAGATTATAAAGACCCTCCTCACTGGCATTACTAACAGAATACTGCTAAGACATTGGATTTACCATATTTTTGGACTATAAGACGCACTGGATTTTAAGTTTAACCTTAGTTTTGGGGGAGGAAAACAAGGAAAAAAGGCCTCTGTCTCCCAGCAATTTGTCAAACAGCAAACAGCACGGATGATATACATTGTTTGCTGTGTACTTCTGTGCATGCGTGCCTAACCCATAGAAATAGCAAAGAGTTAGATAAATGTACATTATGGCAGTACAGTGATCCCTCGCCATGTCGCAGTATGGATACATTGTGCCCAGGACAAAACAGCCTGAGGAGAACTAAGCATGTCTGGTGACTCTAAAATAGTAATTAACCATTTGGGATCACAGAGTCTTGGGAAGTCATTGACCTCAAGAAAAACAGGAAACAGTGGCTGAAAGGCCTTCACATGGCAACCGCTTATTGCAAATCTCATTTACCTGCATTGTGAGTTATATATTTGTTCTGGGGGGGGGGGGGGGGAAGGCAAATAGTTTTAAACAGTGAGAAAGCCAGGGATCTGGAATTTCTGACTTGAAGTCAGTAGATTCTTCCTTTATTGTGGCAGGGACAGGTATGATACACATACTGTTTTCAGTTTGTAATCAACCATGAATCATCATGTACAATGGCTAACGTATCAGAGTAGTGAAAGCAATATGAATAAATTAAAGGTCAGAGCAATTAAATAAAGTTTAATCAAATGAGATAAAGGGTCTTTGATATTGCTGGGAGCTAATCACAGCACATGGTTATTTATTGATGTGAAAATACAACAAGCTATCATAACAAGAAAAGGGATGGCTTTAACAAAGTTAAATAGTTCTATCTGTCCTCTTATTATAAATAGTCCCTTAATAGATGCCTGTAATAGTCAGTTGAAATCATTTCCTAAATATTCCTGTTGCTATAGCACCAAGTGCTGATTATGACATTTACATGCAAAGCACTAAGTGAGAAAATTTGCTGGAAAGTCATTGAAAAATGGTCGTTAATCAGCTTGTTCTCAGCCCACCCTCAAAATTTATGCAAAATTTAAGAACCGAAAGATTTGTTGAAGCTGTACATCCAGAGGTGTAATAGAGAGAAAGGAGCCACTTTTATGGCAACCAGCCTCAGCATGATGAATTTTAATAGTATGGGACAAGAGGTCCCATGATCCTCAGTCTTGTAAATATATTGCCTGGAGAGATTGCGATTACAGTCCAACACTTAGGCGGAGGAAGACTCAAATGAAATATGTTTTATATTGAAGATTTTATTTCTAAGAACACTACTACCCTTTTTGTTCACCAGTTTTCTTTCGAATAATGAAAGTTCTGGGGGAAATGTAGATTAAATCTGTTATTTTGAAGAAAAGACATGCTATAGCTGGCCTGCTATAGTAACTATAACATATCTCAACCTGATGGGCACATAAAACAAGGATCAAAATGTGCAAAGTTATAGTGAGCGACAATTTTTCTTTAAGATTCTCTAGCAATCATGAAACCAAGCTTACATTTTTTAAACATTCTACTCCATTTTTCTTTTTTAGTGTCCAGTCTGTTTTCCAGTCTGTTGATTCCACCTTCTTTTTATCCAATTCCACTCAGAACAGAAAAGATAAAATAATGTCCATCACTCTTCTCTTCTTCTACAACCCCTTTTGTTGCTTTCCTCCCAAATGAATCAGAGGTGGGGACTGCAGTGAGAATTGACAGAGATCAATCTACCTTCTTTCTACCAGCAGATTCATCCACCAGATCAGCAGTGACATATAGCCAGAAATAACCCATTTGTTTGTAGCTACCTTCACACCAAATCATTTGTATTCCCCACAGCAGTTAGAAGCAATCTCCAGCTGTCCTTACAGTGCTGAAAACAGTCAATTAACGCTCACTCTCAGCTGACAAATAGGAGACTAAAAAAAAAGTTAAACAATCTGCATCCTGACCTTTAAGCTACTGCAGATAATGGTATGAAAAAAAATCCCTCCAAGGGATGAGGATTATAAACTAGGTAAATTGTGAATGCCTCTTCCCACCCCATTGTCATGTTTCTACCTTATTATAATGAAGAGTGCAAAGTCATGTGCTTGAAGGTCCAGACATGAATGACTTAAATGACATTAATATCTGGTCCTGTCAGTCTTGAGCAAGGGTGGGGAACTATGGCCCCTTTTATGACTTGTAGACTTCAACTTCAACCAACATGGCTGGTTCAGGAATTTTGGAAATTATTATTATTATTATTATTACTATTATTATTATTATTATTATTATTATTATTATTATTATTATTATTATTATTTATTAGATTTGTATGCCGCCCTTCTCCAAAAACTCGGGGCAGCTCACAGAATATAAAACAAAGTGTACAAAACAAATCTAATACATTAAAAAACTACAGCTAAAAACCCTATATATTACTAAATCAGACAATCCAATCACACCATGCATCACATTTATTGGTCAGGGGGGCAAGATCTAATTGCTCCAGGCTTGGCAACATAGGTGAGTCTTAAGATTCTTGCGGAAGACAAGGAGGGTGGGAGCAGTACGAATCTCTGGGGGGAGCTGATTGAGGGATGGGGCTTCCACAGAGAAGGCTAGGCCCCTAGGCCCCACCGAATGACATTGTCTGATAGATGGGACCTGGAGAGGGCCAACTCTGTGGGACCTAACCGGCCACTGGGATTTATGCGGCAGAAGGTGGTCCCATAAATAATCTGGTCTGATGCCATGTAGGGCTTTGTAGGTCATTACCAACACTTTGAATTGTATCTGGAAACCAAGCGGCAAGTTGAAGCCCACAAGTCATAAAGAGGCCATAGTTCTCCACCTCTGGTCTAGAAAGTAGGCAGGCCACACCTCATCCCATGTTGGGCAAGTCCAACTCCTGCAACAAATAAGGAGCAGGATGATTTCTGGTTCAGATAATCTTTGAAACAGGGAATGAGTCAGCCCTACTCTTTCGACTTTCATCATCTCTCAGTCATGTAAGAAAAAAAATGCCCCAACTCAAAAATAGTTGACGAATTAGAAGAAAATAGTCACCTAGGAAATAGTTGATGTGGATTAAAAGTCTGTTGAGTAATTCTGTGGATTGATCCAAGTTTGTATCCTGACTCTTCTCCCTGCCTCCACACACCTGTATTATGTGTTAAGGAATTTGTATTCCTTCTCATCATTCCTATCATTCTTTTCCTCCCACTTAGGACTGTATGACTGTAACTTGTTGCTTGTATCCTAAGATTTTTATTAATATTGATTGTTTCTTCATTGCTTATTTGACCCCTATGACAATCATTAAGTGTTTTACCACATGATTCTTGACAAATGTATCTTTTTCTTTTATGTATGCTGAGAGCATATGCACCAAGACAAATTCCTAGTATGTCCAATCACATCTGGCCAATAAAGTATTCTATTCTATTCTATTCTATTCTATTCTATTCTACTGTACTCTACTCTACTCTACTCTACTCTACTCTACTCTACTCTATTCTTCCTGGAAGTGTCTTTGAGTTAAAGTTGCAGGAGCCACGTTATATCCTTTTCCTTTTCTACCAATTTTCAATTAGTTCCTGGGCAGAGGTGGGTTATTGGTTCTTCAGAACTAGTAGTGGAAATTTGGCACCACTTTCCAAACAGACAGCGATGTTAAGCAGACCAAGCTCCTGAACTGGTCCTCCGGTCACCGCGGATTGCAAAAAGACCCTCTGCACAGAGGATCATTTCTGGAAGTAGTGCATGCGTAAAACTGTTGCAATGTAAACTGGTGGGGAAGGTAAATAGAACCCACCCCTGTTCTTGGGCCTTAATTTGCATAAGCTTTGTATCTCCTCATAGAAGCACTGCTTGCATTCTAGCAGGAAAACTCTATGTTGCTAAACTGCAGGGTCCCCCCCCCACTTTCTTCCTCCACAGAGGCATGGCATCAGACCAGATTACTTGTAGAACTGTGTACTGCCACATGAATCCTGGTGACTGGTTAGGTCCCACAGAGACGGCCTTCTCCAGGTCCCATCAACTAGACAATGTCATTTGGCAGGGCCCAGGGAAAGAGCCTTCTCTGTGGGGGCCCCGGCCCTCTAGAATGAGCTCCCCCCCAGAGGTTCTTACTGCCCCCACCCTCCTCACCTTTCGTAAGACTCATTTATGTCATCAGGCTTGGGCCGATTAGATCTTGGCCCCTGGCCAACGAATGATTGTATGATCGTTATACAACTGGGTGTGATTTATTTTAATATTTAGAGATTTGAGATAGCTGTTTAATTTTAATTGAATTGGATTAAGGCTATTGTAATTTGCTGTTTTTATATGTTGTAAGCCACCCCAAGTCTTCGGAGAGGGGCGACATAGAAATCCAATTAATAAATAAATAATAAATAAATTGTGCACAGATGGACTTTCTCTAGAATCTAAGTGTAATGGTGGCATCATATCCAACAAGCTCTTTCCCAGAAAGTGGGAGGAGGATCTAGGTCAGAGTTTCACCACTTTAGCAACTTTAAGGTCTGTGGACTTCAGTTCCCAGAATTCTTCTGCCAGGATGTTGAGATCTAGATGCTGCTGTTAAGACTTCCACTAGGAAGTGGAAACCAGTACACTCCTAGGCATATTTGCAAGCAGCATGTCTCATAACAATTCATTTAATGCAGTGGTGGGTTCCAACTCACCTCTCTGCCAGTTCACTCCCTCCCGCGCCACATGGGTGCATCTCTTAGGTATGCATGTGCATGTGCAATAAAAAATAATCCAAAATCCGCAGCCATCACTGGTTGCTGATCAGTTTCTGATCACAATTCAAAGTGTTGGTTATGACCTATAAAGCCCTACATGGAATGGGGCAAGAATAGAAACATAGAAGTCTGATGGCAGAAAAAGACCTTCGGTATTCCGATAAGGTCCCACAGAGTCGGCCTTCTCCGGGTCCCATCGACTAAACAATGTCGTCTGGTGGGACCCAGAGGAAGAGCCTTCTCTGTGGCAGCCCCGGCCCTCTGGAATCAACTCCCCCCAGAGATTAGAACCGCCCCCACCCTCCTTGCCTTTCGTAAACCCACCTATGTCGCCAGGCATGGAGTAACTGAGTTGCCCCTAGGCTATGCTAAGGCTATGGTAGAATTGTGTAAGGTTTGTCTGAGTTGTATGGTTTTAATAATGGGTTTCTAATGTGCTTTTAATATATTGGTTTGTGATATTGTATTCTGTTGTGAGCCACTCCGAGTCCTCAGAGAGAGGCAGCATACAAATCGAATAAATAATTATAAAAAACAAACAAACAAAGAAAAAAAGACGGCAACCGCATGCACAGTGCTGGAACTCTGCTTATATGCATGCTTAGAAGGAATTTTTTATTTTTTTAAAAAAATAAAAAAAATAAAAAATGATGATGGCATGGACTGGCACTGACCTATCCGGTTTGATGATGTCATCATGTGACATTACCAGTGGGTCGCTACTGGTTTGGTGAAGCAGTCCAAACCAGGAGGAATCCATCCCTGATTTAATGGTTTCCAGACTCTTCTGAGCTGCTGATGAGAAACTTCCAGACTGTGAACAAGCTAGGCCTACATGCATTTAAAAATTGTGCTCACCATAAAGGAGAGATAACTCTATTTTTACAACCATGTAGTTTCCTCAACATGTGTTGCTAAAAGGACTGCAGGAAGGGAGGTGTTACTTAGAATGCTTGGAGACATCAGGAAAATGATTAAAACTCTGGAAATAAGAGGGATAGAGTAATGGTTTCTAGAGGCCAGGAAACATAGAAACATAGACGATTGACGGCAGAAAAAGACCTCATGGTCTATCTAGTCTGCCCTTATACTATTTCCTGTATTTCTTCTTAGGATGGATATATGTTTATTCTGAGGCATGTTTCAATTCGGTTACTGTAGATTTTCCAACCATGTCTGCTGGAAGTTTGTTCCAATCTATTACTATTTCAGTAAAATAATACTTTCTCACGTTGCTTCTGATCTTTCCCCCAACTAACCTCAGATTGTGCCCCCTTGTTCTTCTGTTCCCTTTCCTATTAAAAGCACTTCCCTCCTGAACCTTATTTAACCCTTTAATATATTTAAATGTTTCGATCATGTCCCCCCTTTCCCGATTGAATTCATTAAGTATTTGCTGATAGGTTTTAAGATCTTCATAGAAACATAGAAGATGAAAGATAGAAGGAAGCACAGTGAAATAAGAAAAGAAGATACCACAAACTCTGGAAACATTTGTATATGATTCTAGATACTTTGTATTGCAGTTGAATGAGAAATAAATCAGCTTAGTTGATGAACAAAAAGAAAGGCACGAGACCATATAGCTACGGATTTACTTCTGGAATTGTGGAGAGCATCCATGGTGCTATGCCTTATGGGAGAAACTTTTGAGTCCCATCCAAAAATGATTCCATTATTCCCCCATTTCAGCATGTCAACCACAGATTCAGAATGGTTTTTGGAAGCTTCTTCAATTTAAAAATTGTTTGCTCGGCAATCGAAGCTGTAGTTCAAGAAACACAAGCCAAAATGGAGTGATTGAATCCTTTCAATATAGCTAACATCCTTAGATTATTAAGAAAAGAGATTATATGTGTGTTTGTGTGTTTGTGGGGTATATTTATGGTCCACATTTTTTGTCAGCACAGTAATTGCAGCACTTTGTTACATAGCCAAGTAAGCATATTAATGTTTATTCTCATGGTGGCTGTACATACTTTATTCATGAGTGCAATTACTACTGCAAGATGGGATAGTATGACACAGTGACTTATGTATAGAGAAACAGAAGGGTCAGTGCAGGAGATGAACCCCCCCCTTAAAGTTCTAAATGAGAAACTGTTAGTGGTTATATCATATATGATTTATCTAGGCTGTTATGCCCTTAAGGAGTTCACGATGGTGATGAGTACTGCCACTTGACTTTCTACTAGCAAAGTTTGGAAGAAAGTGCCATATATAGAAAACCGCATCTTGGAGGTACATGTGGCTCCTTGATTTCTGCAACTACTTGACTCTTTTGTTATTTACCATACTTTTTGGACTATAAGACACAGCGGTGTATAAGATGCACAAAAATTTCAAAAAGGTAAGTAAGGAGGCCTCCCAAACCTTTTTGTTTTTCACAAAAACAGATCCATTTTCCACAAAAAAGGGGCATGCAGAAGGTTTGGGAGGTCTGCAGAGTTCTCCTGAGGTCTGGGGGAAGACAAAAACACCCCTGTTTTTGCAAAAACCAGCCAATTTTTGCCCACTTTTTTTCTTTTTTTTTGCAAAACTGAGGGTGTTTTTTGCCTTCCTCCATTCCCCATCCAAAATGATTCCATTATTCCCACAGGAACTCTCTGCAGGCTTCCCAAACCCTTTTTTGTGAGAAGCGGGCCCATTTTTCACAAAAATTGGATGCTTGGACAGGGCTTCAGGAGGCCAAAATGG
The DNA here is from genome assembly GCF_031021105.1 of Erythrolamprus reginae. Taxonomy (NCBI): domain Eukaryota; kingdom Metazoa; phylum Chordata; class Lepidosauria; order Squamata; family Dipsadidae; genus Erythrolamprus; species Erythrolamprus reginae. Next base: position 339,599,874 of record NC_091950.1, on the reverse strand, counting down.
CTGTATTCGGTGTATAAAATGTACTGACTTTTCTACCTGCTTTTAGTGAGGAAAAAGGTACCTCTTATACTCCAAAAATACGGTATTTCATGAATAGATTTATAACACCCATCCTTCAGGACTTTAAGAAGGCATATCTGACATTCCCTCTATTTTTTTACCACATCAACAACTCTGGCTTAAGAGAAAGTGACTAGCCTAAAAGAATGCAGAGAGCTTCAGAGATTGAGGGGGGATTTAAATTTGGTTCCCCCAGCATTATTTTGCAAATCATTGATATGGCCCTCATGAAAACTTTTCCTCATCCCACAGTATATTTCCATGCAAAGGATATGCCAACAAATTATGCTTAGTGCTTCACATTTTAGAAGCTAGGACTACCTGTGAGTCAAATTTATATTAAATAGGATATTAAATAGGGAGAATCATATACATAAGCAAATAATCTGATTAGTTAGCTTGAATTTCCAGTTTCTCTTGTAAAATTTCACTTTTCCATAGGGATAGTTATTATTGCGAGATCTTTTATAATTATTGGCTATCTATTCATTTAAGTTATAGATTCCAAAGACTCCCATCATATATTTTTTTCACGTTTATAAAGCTGCTCCATAAAAGATTCCTAGTTCTCTCTATATGCACAAGTATTTTGCTTAGCAAAGTTGAAGCAAGATGCCTCACACTTCTGTGCATTACAATATTAAGAATTCTCCTGTGCATTACAATATTAATAATTCTACTTGCAATATATCACAATGAAGATTGCTTTGGTTTCCAGAGTAGTTTCCTGAGGCTAGAAATCTGTCATTTAACCCTATGTCAGAATGCTGAAATCTTATGAAACTTTAAAAGTTTTGGGCAAGATTTCAATGATCTCATCTTGAGAGTTGAGCAATTGCACCATGCCATCAATAAAATATAGCCTTATTAATGCAACTATGGACAATTCAAAAATGACTTGGAAAACTGCCTGCAGACTTGATGCAAACCCAGTTATTCATGTAAACAGCCTCACTAGATTTCTGTGTGAGCCTGAGAAAGAGATACCACTGCTGTAAAAATGTAGTGCAACTCTTACAGGCTACACTGAAAAGTTTTTTTTTAAAGGCTGCTTTTAAACTAAGGCCACTATAATAGAAAAAAAATCCCCTTGAGGTGTTTTAAATATTCAAGGCTGCTTTACTGCCCATCCAGGCACAACCCTAGGTGCTTTGATTTAGTGGAATAACAGAATAGCAGAGTTGGAAGGGACATGGGAATTTTCTAGTCCAACAATCCCCGGCTAAGGCAGCAGACCCTATATCAGTGATGGCAAACCTTTTGGGCACTGGGTGCCCAAAGTGCGCACACATATCCAAACTGCAATGTGTGGGTATGTGCAGTAGATACCCGAACACCAGCTGGCTTGTGGGAGGCGCATGGCAGAGATTAAAAATAGAGCTGGGCCAACAGTGCATGTGCCCCCATAGGTTCGCTACCATGGCCCTATACCAGTGATGGCGAACTTTGTGGTATACTAATAACAAAAGATTTAAGTGCCAAAGCCCATTGCAGCAACATAGCCAAGAAGGCTTCAAGAGTTGTAAACCTAATCCTACGTAGCTTCTGCTCTGGTAATCTTACACACTACTTACCAGAGCTTACAAAACTTTCGCCAGACCCATCCTCGAATACAGCTCATCTGTTTGGAACCCAAATCGCATCTCAGACATTAACACCCTTGAAAATCTCCAAAGATACTTCACCAGAAGAGCCCTTCACAAAATGCGAACTCGTGTTCTTTTTCATGCAATTTTCTTGGCAAGATTTTCGAAATGGTTTGCTACTGCCTTCATCCTACAGTTGGCCTAGAGTCATTTAGTTAGCTTTGTTACCTCAGGAAAAATTAGAATTCACAGTCTCTAGCCTGGTGCGTTAAACCATGACACCAGTCTAGTTCTCAAGGTTTCTTTAGTTGAATCAAGAAATCTGCAAGTTTGCACAGCTGAACAAAACATAAAAGTCTAGTAAATTACCTAATAATCATAGGTTTTCAGCAGAAAATTGCTTCTCATGCTTTGAGGTATATAATTACAAGAAGTTAGATTTAAAACTTAGAAAAAATCCTGGGTTGAAAACTGGGACATATGAAATATATGAAAAACCTATTGATAGAATTAGACATCGACTCTCTTTGCAATACTTTCATCTCACCAATGGTAGCACTAAATAAGGAGCTTTCTCTTGGCAAGATGAAGTTTGTATCTTTCTCGTGTGATACAAATCAAATATTGTTTTGTTTCTTCAAGGGGATTACTGAGATTTAAGATCTGGGGATTTATATAATTCTAATATTTCAGTATATAATGCAATACCTGGAGAGAAGAAAAAGAATGAGGGAACAAAATATAAATAATAGAAACATAGAAACATAGAAGACTGACGGCAGAAAAAGACCTCATGGTCCATCTAGTCTGCCCTTATACTATTTCCTGTATTTTATCTTACAATGGATATATGTTTATCCCAGGCATGTTTAAATTCAGTTACTGTGGATTTACCAACCACGTCTGCTGGAAGTCTAGGGCTTTCTCCTACTAGGTTGCAAAACTCCAAACAATCACTATATGACAGCAAGGAGATGGAGAAAAACCTTATTCTTCACTGCCTTTTACTGGTCATCTGAATTTTGCAGTCCAAAATAGGGGTCTCCAACCTTGGCAACTTTAAGACTTGTGGACTTAAATGCCCAGGATTCCTCATCCAGCAAAGCTAGCTGAGGAATTCTGGGAGTTGAAGTGTACAAGTCTTAAAGTTGCCAAGATTGGAGATCCCTGGTCCAAAATATGGTAGCCCTATAAAAACCCAAATATAATTGTATAACAGTCACAATTCTTTTTGACTCTTTCATATGTATGCCATGGTCTGAATAAATAACAGAGAGTACACTACACCATAAATATTCTGACCTTTGGATTTTGTTGGGAAGAGCTAGAAAAAATTCTGGTTTAACTTGCATAAAAAGAAACATTTTCCTTTAAGCTAGAATGTTAAGGACATAGTTATCTAATAAATTTGAACTGTTGGATATTTAACTTGAATCATTATGTGTTTGTATCATTATGTATTTAACTCAACTTTTGCTGCATTAAGGCTCTATTCTTTAAAAAAAAAATTCACAATTTTGCATTCATACATATACCATAATATTAAAAACATTACATACGTTTATACATTTATTCAAAATGCCAGAAACAAATATCCTAAATTTGCACCTTTTATCCTTTTATTTTATCTTGCATTTTTGGAGTGATTGAATGAGTTAGAGGCTTCTAGGAACCGAGCCTTTCCATTTCCACATATTAACCTCCTAAAAAGCAAAATTGTTGAATTTCAGCAGGATAATTTTAGAAATGGTTTGTCTCCCGAAGGTCTCTTTCATCCAATTCCACCTTTATTTGGAGGGAAATAAAGAGCATCGGAAAATGAGTTATTTTGTATTGAATGTATCTTCCTCCTGCTGGGAGGGAGCGACACTTTGTCCATTTGTGGGCTGCATCAGCGGAATACAACAGAACGCAGCACTCAAGTCCTCAGGGATGGACTGTATCATGTCATAGAAAAGTAGGGAATTTTTCAAAGTGGGGAACTGTTTAACTTCTTTGGCATTTGCAGCAAAAATAATAGCAAATTAATTGCAAAAAATCTGTATGCTTATGAAATTATTTTACAGCATCAGGAAGGCTAGTTTTTCCAATTCAGGAATATGCTGGAGTGGTCAGGAAGCAAAAAAGAAAAAGGCTTTCAAAATGTAACTGATTAAAGTCTTGTCGCTGGCAGGCAGCAGGGCAAATGTGTACAGGACAATACTAATTAAGGTTTCACAGCTGAGCTCCTGCTGTGTTTAATATTTATTGGCGAGGACTATGTCACAAAAGCTAATCAGGAAGGGAAATTGAGTAAATATTAAAAAGTCAGACAATAATAGATTTTAATGCTATGCCTGCTGGATGGAGGACATAAGGACAAAAAGGAGGACATATCCTCCTTATACCAAATGTCTAGTAACTGTGCCCAGGTGAGACACTAGAGCCATATTTATCTATAGGAAGGCCTCTGAACCCAACATGGGTGATAGTGACTATCCTGAGGCTGGTTTTATGTTTGTAAAATGGATGTTGGGTAATTGGCAATCCTTTGTGGCAGTCATGTTGTGCATCCAATGGCACTTTTGAGAATGCCCACCAAATATTCTCAGAATTATCAATACTGAAGCTTTTAACAGTTGTCTTTCCTGCAATTTGCTAAGGAGTATAAACACAGACATATCCTTTGTACAAGGCATTTTAAATTCCTTGCTAACTGGAAAATAATTTCTCCCTTAAAATATATGATCTTTTTTCCTGGTGGGTGATGCATTTATGCTATTTATAAGTTGTGTTGTGCAATGCTATGCTATTTTTACCTCCAAGAGCTGAAGAGACTCAAGCTAATGTTGAAGATATATTACTTGTGTGTGTGATGGGGTGTTTGTTTGGGCATATTTTTGGGGACGGGATCCCCTTATGATTGGAAAATTTTAAGTGGGGGTAGGCACAGTTTTTAAAGTCCCATGGGGACATGTCATGCCTATTTTTTTGCTCTTAAAAGAAATATGGAGGTGCCAAATGTTGACAGTGCAACCTGAGGATGGTATAATGGCTTCAAAAATAGAAACAGAAGTGGTAGGGACCTCATTGTCTAACTTGCTCATTCCTGTGATAAAGGAAAATATCTGATAATCTGAAAGTAAAACACTCACACATACACTCAGAACTAATCTACGGATTAGGAAATCTCAGAAAATATAAATACCGTAGTACCTCATGATACAAACCCCTCATCATACGAACTTTTCGAGATACGAACCCGGGGTTCGGAAATGTTTTGCCTCTTCTTATGGACTTTTTTCACCTTACGAACCCGCCGCCCTGAATGCCAAACCTGGAGGTTCAGCAAAAGTTCGGGATCGAGTTTGGGAGGCCGCCGAGAAGCACCGCTGCCCGGCTGTCACCTTCTGAAACAGCCGGGGGGCTTCTCGGCGTTCTCCCGAACCTGAACCTGAACTTTTGTTTAACTTCTGGGTTCAAGAAGAGCCCAGCTGTTTCAAAAGGTGACAGCCGGGCAGCAGCGCCCAGCGGAGTGCCGTTTTTGCGATTTTATTTTGCTTGCACACATTAATCGGTTTTACATTGTTTCCTATGGGAAACATTGTTTCGTCTTATGAACTTTTCACCTTACGAACCTCCTCCCAGAACCAATTAAGTTTGTAAGACGAGGTATCACTGTAGTTTGAAATTAAGAATTTAGACTATTGTGTTTCCCTGAAAATAAGACTCTGTCTTATTTCCCCCCCCCCCACGATAGGCACTAACCTGGCACTCTGTTATTGGCTAGGGAGGCCTTCAGGAAAGGTCTTTAGAAAAGGCCTCTGTAGCTGATAATAGAGCTCTGGATTTGGAATAACTAATTTCCAGGCTTGCAAAGTAAGTCTAAATGAATATGTACTGTAATTCAAAGAATCAGTTGAAAGGTGATCCCTTTGAATTGACACAGTACTTTCAACTATATGTATAGGAGAGTGCCAAAAGGATTAGAAAGCTGAGATCTGGTAGCTTTCTTTCATTTGTACAGATTCATTTTCTCCATAATTTTTTGGAAATTTGAATTAGATCATTAATCAGATCTGTTTGAAATTCTCCATTGAATCAATTTAACTTCTCAAAATTAGTAGGAATTCACACTGATTCTAGATTGATTTGCTCACCCAGAAAAATGAAAAGTTCATTTCCTCTTACAAGAACTGTTGTAAGATTGCACATTTCTTGCATGGAGTGGTTAACATAAACAGCTTCTGTGACAGAAGAATCCACAAATAATTTAAGGAACAACTCAGATACATCCAGGTATATGACCATTGTCCTGTTTGTACCAGATGAACAATTCTGATTAATTCAATCCAGTATGTAACATTGGCACTTTTTCAATGAGATGTATGCTGTATCCTGTTTCTGCTTCTCTCCTTTGGGTTTGGGGAACAGCAGGAAGAATTTCAGTTTGGCAGCCAATGAAACCTACTTTGCTCTTGTTGCAGTAGCAGGTGGATCATGAATAGATTGCTGCTTCAACACATTATTGTTGTCATTGTTCTATTATCATGGCATTCTTTATACTTTTTAAAATGTGAATTGCATCTCTTGATGCAAAAAGCAAAATTGGTTAATTTTTTTTAAAAAGCACTTTGCTGGCTTCACTGAAAAGCTGCAGACATTACTGTCATTGATGGCTTGGTTGAACGTCAGTTCGGGACTCGTTAGTCCCGAGTTTCTGTTCTTATTGACATGAATCGGATTGCTATATAAACTAAAGCTTTAAACAAAATTAATGTGAACTATTCAGCTAATTTGATTCCTTCCAGATATCTCTCCTTTGGTAGTTATCCTGGTTGGGAATTCAAGAAATTGCAAACTCAATATCTCATGAGGATGTGTTAGAGATATTGATCTGAACAAATGCCGTTTTAGATTTTATTTATTTATTTATTTTTTGGATTTGTATGCCGCCCCTCTCCGTGGACTCGGGGCGGCTAACAACAGTGATAAAACAACATGTGACAATCCAATAGTAAAACAATTAAAAACCCTTATTATAAAACCAAACATACATACAAAACATACCATGCATAAATTGTAAAGGCCTAGGGGGAAAGAATCTCAATTCCCCCATGCCTGATGGCAGAGGTGGGTTTTAAGAAGCTTACAAAAGGCGAGGAGGGTGGGGGCAATTCTAATCTCTGGGGGCAGTTGGTTCCAGAGGGCCAGGGCCACCACAGAGAAGGCTCTTCCCCTGGGTCCCACCAAACGACATTGTTTAGTTGACGGGACCCAGAGAAGGCCCACTCTGTGGGACCTAACTGGTCGCTGGGATTCGTGCAGCAAATGTCTAAACTTTATAATGTCTAGGTCAGAGTATGAGCAAATAGAATAATTTAAGCAGATTTCATTTTAAGAGACCTGCCACAAATTTTCGTTTATTGCTCCAAGCATAAATTAATAATAGTAACAGTTATAATTATTTCTCCAAGGAATAAAGAACAAAGCATTTCCTCCCATTTCAACATCTAAATGCTGTAAGGCAGGGCTGTCACACTCACAGCCCGCGGTCTGGATGCATCATGTGCTGGCCATGCCCATGTCTGGTTTAGTTGGGGGGGGGGGAAAGTAGTTGCAATACGTCACGTGATGATGCTGTGATAGCATAAATTTGACACCACTGTTATAAGGTTAAACAGGCCATGTAATAGAACAAGGTTTAAACTTCATGGTCATTATGACATAAATCAATGATTGGTTGTGTTTGCACATCATGCTAAATTGTAATCCATGGTTTACACAAGTACTGCAACTGGATTTGCTCAACAGTCTACGTGGCAACTAAGTATATTTGGGTCAGTATCAATTATGATTCATACTGTTTTGTTCTCCTGTCATGCCAAGTTATAATATAAATTGGTTTTGGCCAATTTATTTTTGTTGTTGATCCAGCCAACCATGACTTAGTCAAATTATGGTTAAACAAATTATGGCATATCACAAAGTGTAAAACTGAACTTTTTGTTGCCCAAACACATTATCCACGTACTTCCACAAGGTCTGTGATTTCATATAAGGATTTCTATAACAAATAATACATCAGAGGTAGCTAATAAACTACAGTGTTAGGTTAACTTAATTAGTGCCACCCAAGAGATCATAAGCACGATTGCATCCTCATGAAGCTTAACATTTGCTGCTGAATATACAGCTAACCAAACTTTGTCACCTAAATGCTGCAGAACAAAACTGACTTCCAAATGCAAACTTCTAACTCAGCTGCTTTCCCTAAACATTGTCGCTCTTGGAGCACTTCTGACAAATGGGCCCCAGAAGATTTGCGATGCATAAGATGCAGCCAACTATGAACAGACAGTCAAGCATTTTCTTAATCTCAGTGGCTACAGAATGCCTCACTGATCATTTTTAATGAGTTACATAAATGGTATTTTGTGATGGTCTACCTATGCAGTCCGCTTAGGTTAATGATTTTTTTTTTTTGCAACTTCCATTAGACTCGGATGATATGCATAACTGTTCAATCTGACGAAAACATTTTAGTGAAATGGTTTTCTAAAAAGCAAAGCTTTAGTATCTTTTTTTAAAATGGGGTTTTTGAATGACGATACCAGCATGACTTTCAAAATTAAGAAATGATATTTCATATACAGAGACATACAAACCTATTTTAGAGGCTCATTTAATTTCCCCATTGTTTATTTAGCACATTTTGCTTCTTTCTTGCACATTTATAAGTAATTGTAAACCCCCAACTGGTATCATTATTGAAGTAGACCCAAAGACAGGGTTTGAGCAATCGGTACTTTTATTCAGCTCAGAGAATAAGTGACAGCTCAGCAAGGTAAAGTGACGATTCAGCGAGTACCGACTGGCTCTGCAGGGAGAAGCCGCTTCTTTTATACTTTTGCGGTTCCCGCCAAAGCGAGAGCCGGCCGCGTCTGAGCCAATCAGGAGCGACTTCCTGCTTGGGCTCAGACAGCGCTGGAAAAGAGGAACAAACTATTTACAGCGTTACAAGGTAGCCATTTCAGGATACAACACCCCTCCCCTCATAGTTGGACCCATCCATCAAGAAAGCCACGTGACGAAGTCGTCCAATCGGTGAGGCCTTCGAGACTCTCGCGCTGACCTGCGCAATCCATTTTCTCCTTCGCCACTGACTGTGGAGGATGGCTCGCCGCTGTTCTCCCGGTGCGGCGGACTAGGCCTGGCGGGCCCAACGAAGGCCTCGGAGGACGAGGATGGCTCGGCGTCGCTGGATGGTTCCCCCTGGCCCGATAAGTCTCTCTGCGTGTTTCTTAGTTCGGGCAATGTATAAAAGTCTGTTGAGGGGGGAGAGTCCGAGTCAGCGGGTTGTTGTAATTGGTTTTCAGTTCGTTTCCGAATGTGGTCTATGTGTCGTTTCCACAAACGACCATCCTCCAGTTTAACAATATAAGTCTTGGGTGCATTTTGCTTAACAATAATTCCCTTCATCCAGTTTACATTTCCATCAAAGCATTTTACATATACATTTTGACCCAAATACATTTCTCTTTCTGGTTTTATGCACATTTGGTTATTATTCAAACAGAACCTTGGGTTTAACCTGTCTAGTGGTGACCTCAACTTTCTCCCCATCAATAACTCTGCAGGGCTTACATGTGTGTGCGAGTTAGGGGTAATGTGCTGGGTTAATAAGAATTGGTCCAAGTTCTGTTGCACATCTCCAGGGCCTGACCTGTGCAATGCCTCTTTTGCCACCCTTACGTAACGTTCTGCCAACCCGTTAGCCCAGGGCGAGTAAGGCGAGATGAGGGCATGTCTGACCCCCAGGCCATCTAGGAATAATTCGAATTGCCTGGCTGTTAGTTGTGGTCCATTGTCAGACACCAATAGATCAGGGCAACCATGGGATGCAAACAGTCTGCTCAATACCTTGATAGTGGCACTTGTGGTTATGTTGTTCATTGCTATTATTTCCAACCATTTGGAGAAAGCATCAACCACTATTAGGAAATACTGAGACCCCACTGGGCCAGCAAAATCAATGTGGATCCTAGACCAAGGGCCAGCAGGCTGTTCCCACTCAGCCGGAGTTGTTTTGGGGGGATTGGGCCTAGACTCTTGGCACGGGTCACACTTTGAAACCCAACTTTCAATATCAGCATCAAGCCCTGGCCACCATAAATGCCCCCTTGCTAGGCTCTTCATCCTGACAATCCCAGGATGGCCCACGTGTAACATTCTGAGTACCTTTTCCCTTAGGCGTTTGGGGATGATCACTCTATCCCCCCACAGCAAACAACCTTTTACATATGACAATTCAAGCCTTTTGTTCTTAAAATCACACAATTCAGGTTTAACAATATCATTTTGCCATCCCTTTAGAACACAGTTCACTACTTGTTTCAGGATTTGGTCTTGCTGCGTGTGTGCAGCTACCTCTTTTGCTGTGGTTAGTGGGTTTTCCTCGAGTTCTATCATTAGCACGTCTGTGGTTGGAACAGGGTCTTCTACCAAGTCTGCTATGGGGCATCTGCTGAGGCCGTCTGCATGATTGATTTCCTTCCCCCCCTTGTGGGTGAGCTCATACTGATACCCAGAGAGGAAAAGGGCCCATCTGATTAGTCTTGGAGACATAAAAGGTGGAGTGGGCTTGTTGGGGGCTAGCAGGCCTAGTAGGGGTTTGTGGTCAGTGACTAGCTCAAAATTTCTTCCAAAAATGTAATTGTGAAACTTCTTTACCCCTGCCACTAATGCCAGAGCCTCCTTGTCTAACTGGCTATAATTTCTCTCCGTGCTGGTCATGGTTCTTGAAAAAAATGCTATTGGGGCCTCTGTCTGATTAGGTAGAACGTGAGCTAGGACTCCTCCTATGCCGTACGGCGAAGCGTCGCACGTGAGCCTAATGGGTAGTGAGGCACTATATTGGACTACTACACTTTTAGAAGTTAGTAAATTTTTTATTTGAGCAAAGGCTTCACGTTCAATTTTCCCCCATGTCCAGCGGGCTTCCTTCTGGAGTAAACGATGGAGAGGCTCTGCTACTGTTGCCTTCTGCTTTAAAAAAAACGGAATAAAAATTAAGGAGGCCCAAAAATGCTTGCAACTCACTCTTATCTCGTGGCTCTGGGGCTTCTCTAATTGCTCTCAGCTTCTCAGTTGTGGGGTGGATACCTTCCTTATCTATTTTATATCCTAGGAATTCAATACTGTTAGTTCCCCAGACACATTTATCAGGCTTGATTCGTAACCCTTTGTCCTGTAGCCTCTTAAGTACTTCCCTTATTCTTTTGTTCACTTGTTCCTGGTTTTCCCCTGCAATTAAGATGTCATCAAAATATGGGATGGCCCCATTTACCCCTGACAATAGGCGTTCCATGATGCTCTGGAATATCCCTGGGGCTATGCTCACCCCAAACTGTAACCTCGTGCATTTGAAAGCCCCCCTGTGCGTTACAATTGTTTGAGCGTTTGCTGTTTGTTCATCGACCGGAAGTTGCTGGTAAGCCTGCGCCAGGTCGATCTTTGCGAACCTTTTTCCCTCCCCCAGGGAGTGTAAGAGTTGTTGCACAACCGGAATGGGGTAGGGGTGGTGTTGGAGTGCCTTATTCAGGGTTGATTTGTAATCAGCGCAAACTCTTAAGGAGCCATCTGGCTTCAGGGGTGTCACTATGGGAGTTTCCCATGGCCCCTGTTCCACAGGGACCAAGATACCTTGACTAATGAGTTTGTCCAGCTGTAAGTCTAGCTTGGGGAGAAGCGGGAGGGGAACCCTGCGAGGTTTCAGTCTAACTGGTGGGACCTTGGGGTCAATAGAGAAAGATATGGGGGTTCCCTTATACAATCCTAAGGTGGGGCTGAACACTTCAGGGAATTCTTTCACAAAGTTAGGCATAATATCACAGTTTACATTACACACACCCGAAATTTCAATCCCCAACGGTTCCATCCATGCTAGCCCTAGCAGGGAGTGTTTGGCCCCCGTCACAATAAGCATGGGAAGGGTACATTTGACATTCTTAAATACAATAGGTACATTTGCAGTTCCCAGGACCGAGATTACCCCCCCTTGGAAGTCTCTGATCACCAAAGAGGTTTGAATTAGGTCAGCCTCAGACACATTAGGCATATATAGCTTAAATTTTTCCCAGGGCATGATGGTATATCTCGAACCCGTATCTAGCTCCATTGAGCAAGGCTGGTTATTTAGCAACAACGAGATAACAATTTTAGCCCCCTTTTTGGTTGCCGTGTTATTCACGGAATATTGAGAGTTACCTCTATTGTAGTCTCGGTTAGCGGTGGGGTAATTCCTTTGACCCGAGTTGCGGAACGGTCTCCTTTCTCGCGATTGGGGGGGGTGGTTTTGGGGTCGCTGGTATTGTTGTGTGGCAAAAGTTTCTTCTGGTGCCGTTGCCCTGCATGCGATGGCGATGTGGCCTCTCCGGTTGCAACGGCGGCAAGTGGTGTCGCGGAACGGGCATCGATGGCGCTGGTGATTTCCCCGGCAGCCCGCGCAGGGGGCTGGATGAGTAGCTCTAGGGTGTCTCGGTTGGTCTTGCAGGAGGAGGCAGTCGTCCCCGTTGCTAGTTAGCTGGCCGCGGACGTCTGTTCCCATGGCGCTGGGAGACTCGGCGTCGATTTTGGCAATGGTTTCTCGCCTTCCGTGCTCTTTTAATTCTCTTGCCGCTGCGTCGGCTGCTTCCGCGGTTTGCGCTAATTTGATTACGGTTTGTAGAGTCGGCTCATCTTCGGTGAGGAGTTTACTTCTCACTGTGTGGTTCTTCATGCCGAAAATCAAGGCGTCGGTGAGGCGAGCTTCCGGATCTTGAAACTTGCATTGAGCGAGTACCGTTCGAAGCCGCGTTGTGAATTGGCTTATCGACTCGGTTTCTCTCTGAGCCATCATGTGAAATTGATGCCGGTAAACCACGGCTGGTCTGGTTGGTTTAAAATGGCTCGCTAGTTTCTGTTGAAGGACGTCCCACGCTGTGGCTCTTGCTTGTTCTGGTTCGGTGAGAGTTTGGGCAAGTCTACGGATCTCTGCGCCGCAGTAGTTTAGAAAAATAGCCCGTCTGCGATCGGCTCCGGCGTCCTGCATTCCCGCCGCCTCGAGGAATATCTCGAAGGTGGCCATGTACTCGTCCCAAGTCATTTTCTCGGCATCGAAAAGTTCTGGAGCCTGGCCGATCTGGATTTTGTCCATGTTGCACGCGAAGTTCTTCCGTTCGTTCGTCGCCAGTGAAGTAGACCCAAAGACAGGGTTTGAGCAATCGGTACTTTTATTCAGCTCAGAGAATAAGTGACAGCTCAGCAAGGTAAAGTGACGATTCAGCGAGTACCGACTGGCTCTGCAGGGAGAAGCCGCTTCTTTTATACTTTTGCGGTTCCCGCCAAAGCGAGAGCCGGCCGCGTCTGAGCCAATCAGGAGCGACTTCCTGCTTGGGCTCAGACAGCGCTGGAAAAGAGGAACAAACTATTTACAGCGTTACAAGGTAGCCATTTCAGGATACAACAATTATGACAATTTGCAGGCACTAAATTATAATTTCTTACCTTAAATAAAAAAATCTGGAAGCAAAATTCACACACTTGCTTGAATAATTTGGATATTTAAGTCAGGCATCCCTTTGCTATAATCTATTCAGGATTTCTTTCTTGTCGTTTTCTTTGTTAAATTATATTTTATGTGCAATTCTGCCCTCCCCCCAAGAGATTAAAATAGAATTTATCCAAAAGAAGATACAGTATTTTTCTTGAATTCTGATCAAAACTAATCTTCACATAAATATTCATGTTGTATCATACAATTAAATTAATAATAATGAATTTTGATTGTTATGAAAAAAGGAAAATGTATAAATCAATATGCATTTCAGTCTGCAATTAAGGCTTCTAGCAATGATAAAATATTGAAAATGAGGTACATTTTTCAAACTATTGGATATTCTTTGAGCATCAGGTTTTTTGTGATCAAAAATACACAAGGGATCTTTTCTATTGATCCCCTGTTAGTTTCCTACCATTGATATATAATTTAATGGAACATATTTAGCTACCAAAAGAGAAATAGAGATTTCTGTAAAAACATTAATATAGGAAACTTAGATCCAAAACAGAATTACTGTAGCAGAAACAGCATCATCTGAACATATTTTCTATCTTCATTCCTCTTCTTTTTGTTTCTGTTCTTTATAAATAGTCTTAATTTATAATTTTTATTATAACCAGTGTCTTATGTGATTGGGAAAAGATATAATATTGTAAAATAAATAAGTAAAGGATCATATGATTCTGTAGAACACATCGCTCCCTGAACAGCTTCCAAAAATATTGTAATGTTATATTCTAAAATATTTTTTCAGCTTTTTACAAAAAATATTAAGTAGTTCAGATTGGAAAATAAAAAGCGATCTCTGCATTAAAAAAACAAGAGGCTTACCTCTTTTTGAATCTTAATAATGTTCATTTTAAAAATACACTGCTGAAAAAATAAAGGGAACACTTAAACAACACAATATATCTCCAAGTAAATCAAACTTCTATGAACTCAAACTGTCCACTTAGGAAACAACACTGATTGACAATCAATTTCACACGCTGTTGTGCACATTCAACTTTGTACAGAACAAAGTATTCAATGAGAATATTTAATAATTAATAATTAAAACACTTTGCAATAATTCTAACAAAAACAATTGGTCTAAATAATTAGTGAATACATACTTTACAAGAATTTTTTATGAAAAAAAATTAAGCAATAAGATAAGTGTGATGACAATAGGAGAAATTAAAAACAACCATTGAAATTCTACTTAAATAATCAAATTACATTTGAAATTGCATGGGTAGCAAATGTAAATTTTTGGAAATACTTGTTGCAATTGAGGAATTGTCTTTTTATATTAAATTAATTAGTACCACCCACAAATATCTATGATATTAAATACTTGTGACAGTTTCAAAGTGTTGGTTATGACCTATATGACCTTCATGGCATCGGACCAGCATATCTCCGAGACTGCCTTCTGCTGCACGAATCCCAGCGACCGATTAGGTCCCACAGAGTGGGCCTTCTCCGGGTCCCGTCAACTAAACAATGTCGGTTGGCAGGCCCCAGGGGAAGAGCCTTCTCTGTGGCGGCCTCGACTCTCTGGAACCACCTCCCCCCAGAGATTAGAACTGCCCCTACCCTCCTTGCCTTTCGTAAACTCCTCAAAACCCACCTTTGTCGTCAGGCATGGGGGAATTGAGATATCTCCCCAGGGCCTATACAATTTATGTATGATATGTTTGTATGTATGTCTGCTTAATAATGGGGTTTTTAAAATATTTTAAATAGTAAATTATTAGATTTGTTATGAACTGTTTTATTGTGTTGTGAGCTGCCCCGAGTCTACGCAGAGGGGCGGCATACAAATCTAATAAATAAATAAATAAAATAAATAAATATCATAAATGGTTATTTTGAATGCTCTCATGCTTTGATATCATATGCTAGAAGAAGTACAACAATACCAAGGTAGAAATTATTATTATCCCCCCCTTCATCTCCCCTCCCACATACATATGTAGCAGCTACTCCTCACTCTTCATGCTTCATGCTCTAAATACTTCCCCCATTTATCTTGTTTCAGTACATATTATACTCAGCGGTGGGTTTCAGCAGATTCTGACCAGTTCTGGAGAACTGGTAGTGGACATTTTGAGTAGTTCGGAGAACCAGTAAATACCACCTCTGACTGGCCCCACCACAATCTATTCTCTGCCTCCCGAGTCCCAACTGATTGGGAGGAAATGGGGATTTTGCTGTAACCTTCCCCTGGAGTTCGGAGGGAATGGAGATTTTGCAGTATCCTTCCACTGCTACACCCACCAAGCCACATCATGCCCACCTAGCCATGCCCACAGAACTGGTAGTAAAGATTTTTGAATTCCAGCACTGATTGTACTAATTAGAATGTTACTTTTGAATTTATCATTAAACTGAAACTTTTAAACTGATAAAATGAAACTAAAGAGGAGAGGCAAAATTGTAATTTTTATTTATACTTTTGATTATATGTAAAGGAAATTAAATACAAGTTGTTTTTAAATCTTTATTCAATGCAGTTCTACAGTTTGATCCTGCCTACTCTAAAATATGGTCCAGGCTTTCTAGTCAATGGGTAGCCCACAGTATGAAATAGAGTCATCAGTTCTTGATTTAAATGCTTAGTAGCAAATTAGTGTTTGCCTATCTTGAAAGTAAAATTTTGGTCTTGGAAAGACCAATGTACTCCAGTGATCGTTGTGGGTGATGTGCTATCATAGATGTCAGTAAAAGTCTACAGTCTCTCAGCCGTTCCATCCTTGTTCTTCCCAAGTGGACTAAGGCCGCATGCCTGTAGGAATGGGGGATGGCTCGGGGTTTTGATTAGCATTTAAATATTCATTTGTAAGATATCTGTCTTGGGAACATGGGCATTAAAAGGAACGTCTCTCTGTAATTAAATTAGTATAATTTTTCATGGAGATATGCTATTTCAGCGTTGCAAGATGTTGTGATCTAGTATGTACCATTTGTCATGGCGATATAATTAACATTAATAAATAATGTCAGAATAAAGAGCAATGCACATTTAATTTTACATTTTCAGAGTGCTTTAAAAATATTCAGATCACAATCTCTCATGATGTTCTTCTTGTTTCCTGGAATCAAGAGGTGGTGCTTACATACTTAGCATACACTGTTTTCTAAGAGAAATACACATAATTGGCTGATAATCAGTTTGAAAAAAAGGGGGCATTTCTAATATCCATACAAAATGATTTGGCATGGGACATTACTGAAATGAAATCATACTTTCAATATTTTACTAGCACTCTCTGTGTAATTCTGTTTATAGGTGAATGTCCTACCCTATTGTCTTCAGATAATAAACTAGCCTTCTTGCTAATCATTTTCTACAGGCAGATGTTATTTAGCATCCAGACTTCTGAAAATAATTTAACTTTTCTGAATAATAATTTCCTCTGAAGCAGTGGAAAAGCTAAATTATCTCTACTTGCTGACAGTAAGTCAGAATATGAAGGAGCAGTTTATAAATCATAACTATTTCTGTGAAAAAGATGTGATTTAAGAGATTGCCTCACTCAAGGAGTCTTCAAGTCTTCTCAGCAGAATGCCATCAATCAATCAAACCATTAGAAAAAAAATTCCATACAATCCACCATAGTTTTAATATGTGTAGTAATTTTTTATATACCCTGTTTCCCCCAGAATAAGACATCTCCTGATAATAAGCCCAATTGGGCTTTTAAGTGCAAGGCAATAAGGTTAAGCACTTATTTCAGAGTTCAAAAAAATATGAGACAGGGTCTTATTTTCAAGGAAACCCGGTAGATAAATTTTAAATTAATTTTAAACCTTTTAAACCAATGTTTTGAAAACAGTTACAGTAATCCCTCGCTACTTCATGGTCCATTTTTTGCGGATTCGCTACTTCGTGGGTTTTCAAAGGGGGCTTAAATCCATTAAATCCATTGAAAATTTTAAATCCATTAAAAATTCATAAAATTCTTCTACCGTACTACTGTACTCTATTAAAGAAACTGGTAGGATATCACATGTAGTTCCAGCTGAGAAACATTATAGAATGACTGTTTAATGCAAAGGGTGGGTTTTAAAAGTCCAAATACAGTGGCACCTCATGATACGAACCCCTCGTCTTACGAACAACCCGAGATACGAACCCGGGGTTCAGAAATTTTTTGCCTCTTCTTACGAACTTTTTCCTTCTTACGAACCCGCCGCCGCCGAGAAGCCCCACCGCCCGGCTGTCACTTTTTGAAACAGCTGGGGGGCTTCTCAGCGTCCTCCTGAACCCGAACGCCAAACCCGAACTTCTGGGTTCAGCATTTGGGAGGCCGTTGAGAAGCCCCCGGCTGTTTTAAAAGACAACAGCCAGGCGGCAGGGCTTCTTGGCGGCCTCCCAAATGCCGAACCCGGAAGTTCGGGTTTGGCGTTTGGGTTCAGGAGGATGCTGAGAAGCCCCCCCGGCTGTTTCAAAAGGTGACAGCCGGGTGGTGGCGTTTTGTTGCATTTTTATTTCGTTGCATGGATTAATTGATCTTACATTGTTTCCTATGGGAAACAATGTTTCATCTTATGAACTTTTCGTCTTACGAACCACCCCCCGGAACCAATTAGGTTCGTAAGTCGAGGTATTACTGTACTCATTAAATACATTAAAAAATATGTTTCCTGTACTTCACGGAAATTCATTTTCCCCCCATGAAAAACGTGTGGAAAAACTTGTCCACACTGTATTATGGTTGGAATCAAAACTAAATGGCTAACTCCGGCATGGGAAATATTTAAATATTAAGTAGCTATTCCTTGTATTTTTTTCATAAATTCTGAAATACTTTTTTAGTACTATTCAGAATGCTTCTTTGCTACAATGAGTGTAACCATCCACACCCAACCAAGACACTCATCCAGAACAATCCCAAACTTAATAGTAGTGACACTTTTCAAGAATTTCAGGAGAATCCAGCTGATTACTTTTCCCTTGTTCTGCCTGCCAGTCAAGAAAAAATAACATACTATACTTACACTGTCAAATCGAGGCCTAACTTTTGATTGAATTAGATCTAGGGGACAGTTATCCTTAGGGGATAAAAATTATACTTAGGGGATAATTGTTAGGTGTAGAGTCATTTTCAGTTCAGATTCATTCCCTAAGCTAGGGGTGTCAAACTTGTGGCTGGTGGGCTGGATGCATCATGTGATGGCTCTGCCCCCCCCCAAGTTTGGCAAAAGGGAGAAAAATCCCAATATGTCATGTGATGCCACCATGATGATTTGCATTTGACACCCCACCCTAAAACAACAATCTAGTCAACTAACAATCAGTACTAAATTGGTGCTAGACAACAATTAACAGAATTCAAGAGCTGACTGGAGTTGGAAAGGCCAACTCATGATTCCAAGCTGAGTCCTTTCTTGACTGTTTCCAAGCTCTGCCTCTTCTCTTATACGAATTGAAACCAATAGGAGGGGTTATTTTACAAAAAGATCTATTTACATATATGAGTTTCACCTTTTTTAAATAGGAAGCTGAGGCAGTACATGCTAAGGTCTCTTTTGTATTATCTGAATAACTCTCAACTGAAATGAGGGATAGTGCTTAACTTTATAAGTTATGACCTATAAAGCCCTTCATGGCATCGGACCAGAATATCTCCGGGACCGCCTTCTGCCGTACGAATCCCAGCGACCAGTTATGTCCCACAGAGTTGACCTTCTCCGGGTCCCGTCAACTAAACAATGTCATTTGGCGGGACCCAGGGGAAGAGCCTTCTCTGTGGTGGCCCCGGCCCTCTGGAACCAACTCCCCCCAGAGATCAGAATTGCCCCCACCCTCCTTGCCTTTCGTAAACTTCTCAAAACCCACCTCTGCCGTCAGGCATGGGGGAATTGAAATATCTTCCCCAGTCCTATATAATTTATGTATGGTATACATTGTTTCTGTACATTATGTACATTGTTTCTATCAGTGCTGTGAGCTGCCCCGAGTCTACGGAGAGGGGCGGCATACAAATTTAAATAATAATAATAATAATAATAATAATAATAATAATAATAATAACAACAACAACAACAACAACAACAACAACAACACTGTCTTATGTACTGAAGGCACTAATTTTTATTTTAGCTTTCTACTCAGTTATTCAGCTGAGTTAGAAGAGTTAGTTAAGTACCAGGTCTGCTGGAGACATAAACGTGGAACAATCCCTGTACTTAGGCAGCAATTTAACTACTATATCACTGCAGCTGTAACCAAGGGAGTATTAATGTTACATAAATCTTATATAATGTTGCATAAATTGTTATCTTCTTGCACACAAATGATAATAGTATTTAGTAATTTTAACCATCTGCTGGGTTTTCTCAGTATTTCACTAACAGCTTGTGCAGTGTGTATTATCTTATTGTTCAGATCTGAGATGTATCTAATATTGACAGGTATGTGAAAGTTACTGTAGATGTATGAGAATCAAGGGCATATGTTCATACATTTCTAAATGCATCCAGTATATGGAAGAATTCATGGAGCTAATTCAAGTTTCTATTCTGGCCATCAGTACTGAAGAAACAGTGTAAGTAGGAAATTAAACCGTGTGTCTTGAGAAAGGTAAGTATAATCTTCCACCAGCAAAACAGTAAAATAATAATAAAAAAAAATCTGCAAAATTCCTTCAATTCTCATTGAATTTAAAGAAGAAAAATTGATTTTCACCCATTTTTGAAACGTATCAGCAAAGACTTAATGAACTCAATCTGAATAGTCTGGAGGACAGAAGGAAAAGGGGGGACATGATCGAAACATTTAAATATGTCAAAGGGTTAAAACAGGTTCAGGAGGGAAGTGTTTTTAATAGGAAAGTGAACACAAGAACAAGGAGACACAATCTGAAGTTAGTTGGGGTAAAGATCAAAAGCAACATGAGAAAATATTATTTTACTGAAAGAGTAGTAGATCCTTGGAACAAACTTCCAGCAGATGTGGTTGGTAAATCCACAGTAACTGAATTTAAACATGCCTGGGATAAACATATATCCATCCTAAGATAAAATACAAAAAATAGTATAAGGGCAGACTAGATGGATCATGAGGTCTTTTTCTGCCATCACTCTTCTATGTTTCTATGTTTCTATGATTTGCAAGTCACTTCCGTTTTTAAAAAAAAGCATATCTAATATACTTTCATGAGACCCTGCAAAAATATTTTAATAGGAAGGATTAGAATCATTGCAAATCAGTGCTTCAGAGGCACAGAAGGATATTGAGAAAGTCTCAAAGAAAAGTAGCAAGATTATGTACCCTATTTAATTTCTGATGTTGATCATCCACCAGAGTAATTAAAGTATTCTTATTGCTAGCAGTATTGTGCTATTTGAAACCATGACCTATTAATCTATTATTTTGTTTTTCATGGTGGCAACCAGATGCCAGGGTTACTTTGCAAACAGGAGAGGGAAACATATCCTTCTTTCCACATTGTTTCGGTACAACTGGTATTTAGAAGCAATTGTCCCCAATCTAGAGATTACAAGGTGACTGATTACCATATTTTCCGAAGTATAAGACTCATCAGAATATAATACAGTCATACCTCGTCTTACGAACCTAATTGGTTCCAGGGGGAGGTTCGTAAGACGAAAGGTTCATAAGACGAAACATTGTTTCCCATAGGAAACAATGTAAAGTCAATTAATCCCTGCAACCCAAAAAACCCCCCCGCAAAAAAAGGGCGTTCGCCGACTGCTGGGAAGCCGCGCGGCTATTTTAAAAGGTGACAGCCGGGCTGGGAGGCTTCCCAGAAACCTCCCGAACCCCGAACCTGGAAGTTCGGCAAAAGTTCGGGGTTCTGGAGGTTGCTGGGAAGCCCCCCAGCCTGGCTGTGACCTTTTAAAACAGCCGGGCGGCTTCCCAGCAGCTTCCCGAAGCCGAACGCCAAACCCGAACTTCCGCATTCGGCGTTCGGAGACTGCTGGGAAGCCGCGCGGCTGTTTTAAAAGGTGACAGCCGGCCTGGGGGGCTACCCAGCAACCTCCCGAACCACGAACCAGGAAGTTCGGCAAAGGTTCGGGGTTCGGGAGGTTGCTGGGAAGCCCCCCAGGCCGGCTGTCACCTTTTAAAACAGCCGCGCGGCTTCCCAGCAGCTTCCCGAAGCCGAACGCCAAACCCGAACTTCCGCGTTTGCTAACTGCTGGGAAGCCGCAGGGCTGTTTTAAAAGGTGACAGCCGGGCTGGGGGGCTTCCCAGCAACCTCCCGAACCCCGAACCCGGAAGTTCGGCAAAAGTTTGGGGTTCGGGAGGTTGCTGGGAAGCCCCCCAGGCCGGCTGTCACCTTTTAAAACAGCCCCGCGGCTTCCCAGCAGCTTCCCGAAGCCGAACGCCAAACCCGAACTTCCGCGTTCGGCATTCGGAGACTGCTGGGAAGCCGCGCGGTTGTTTTAAAAGGTGACAGCCGGGCTGGGGGGCTTCCCAGCAACCTCCCGAACCAAACCCGGGGTTCAGAAAAATTTTGCCTCTTCTTACGAACTTTTTTCGAGTTACGGACCGGCGTTCGGGAGGCTGCTGGGAAGCCCCGCCGCCCGGATGTCACCTTTTAAAACAGCCGCGTGGCTTCCGCAAAATTTTTCTGAACCCCGGGTTCGTATCACGAATTGTTTGTAAGACAAGGGGTTCGTATCTTGAGGTACCACTGTACGCACCTTAGTTTTTGGGGAGGAAAATAGGGGGGGAAATCTGCTTATCAGGTATTTATCTGGCTAGCATCCTTAGTCTGGTCAGCTTCAGCACATTCTTTTATCCCCTAGTTAAGGGCTTAATTTTTTTTTTAATTATGAGAGAGTAACAATGAATGAGCTTGTAAGCCAGTAAGAGCTGGGAACATCATTAGCACCTGGAAAGAAACAATCTGAGCAAGTAGAACAATGGAAAAATCCCTGCAAATACTTAGGGCTTGGAAAACATTCTTCTTTGCAGAGAGTAACAATGAAAGAGTTTGGATACATTAATAGCACCTGGTTAGAGCTGGAAAGAAATATCTGGAACAAGTAAAGCAATGAAAAAACCCCACTATAAAGACAGGGTTTACAATACATTCTTGGCAGAGAGTAACAGTGAAAGAGTTTGCAAGCCAGTGAGAGCTGGGAACATTGTTAGCACCTGGTTAGGGTTGGAAAGAAACTTACTCAGAGCAAGTTAGAGTAATGAAAAAAACCCTGCAAAGACTTAGGGCTTGGAAAACATTCTTCGCAGAAGGAGCCTGCAGGTTAAGAGCTGGGAAGATCTTTAGCAACTAGTTAGGGCAGAAAAAAAAGCTACATTCAGAGTATTAGATGCACTCAAATTATCAGCCTCTTTTAGGGAGGAAAAGGGAGCATCTTATACAACAAAAAATATGGTATGTGCCATCCAGTTGAGGTTAGTAACTACACAGATGATTTTTTCTCCATGATGATATGTCTCTAACCTGTTTTTTCAGGTCTTCAGTGATATAACCATAATCATTGTAACTGAGTCCATTCTCCTTGCTGCTCATTGGCCTCTTTCTATATTTCCCAGTATAGCCTTCTCTAGAGAGAAAGTCTTTTGTGTTTCCCCAAAAACAACACCTTGTTTTATAGTTTTTTGAACTGTGAAATAAGCGCTTGGCCTTATTGCCGTGCACTTAAAAGCCCAATTGGGCTTATTATCAGGGGATATCTTATTCTGGGGGAAACAGAGTAGTTCATAATAATGTATGAAATGAAAAACAAAACACAAGATTCCCTAAGCTCTTTAATGTGCATTGCTTTAAAGAAATACGTGGAAGCCAGATCTTGTTCAGTGGATCACTCGGAATAATAGATTTGATTTCCCTGTTAGTTGTTTGATTTCCCTACTGGTTGTTGAATCCCCGTTTCCTCTTTTCCCTTCATCGTTGATGGCTTCTCTTTGGGTTTGCACCTGTTAGTTGGCCATTATAATGATACCTGCAATCACTAAGTGAGGAAGAGAATTGCATGAATGAATCCTATCAACCATTTCAGAATTAATAGGCTGCACATGATTACTCTGAACCCAAAACTGAATCAATGGCCCAAATGCCTGCCATATTTGGTTTGCTTCCATTATTATTATTATTATTATTATTATTATTATTATTATTATTATTATTATTATTATTATTATTTAGACTTGTATGCTGCCCTTCTCCAAGGATTTAATCACTATATAAGTTGTCTATTTATCATCAGCTGCAGTTTACTGTTTGTGTTGGATGGGAATAGATAAATTGGATGAAAGCAAGCAATCACATCTGCCCTTATTGTCCCTGCAGCAGCAAGTGAATTATTTCTAGGAAATCTCTCTGCTTTTCTAATACCTTTCTGCTAATAAGGGGAGACATGCATATTCAAGGCTACACATGAGTGCACAATTGCTTTGGAAAAATGGCAACAATAATTGACTGACCAGCTCCCTGGCTTTGCTGCTTAGGATGCCATAAGGTTACATTAGCTATTTGACTGTCCCATCTGCAAAGGGGAAAATCTAATCTCATTTCTGAAAATGAAAATTGGTGAGTGCTGAGAGGGAAGAGAAGAGAACAAGTGAGCTTTGGCTACTTGATAGTCTTCATATCAGGGGTGGGTTTCAAAAAAAATATATCAAGGGGGTCCCTGCTGAGTGGGTGTGGCTATGGTGGGCGTGGCCTAGTCAAGAAAGAAAGGCTTGACGAAATTCTCAATCTTAAATTAGACAAAACACCAGAATGCTTCCTTTTAGGTATTTTAAGGCAGAATTTTTAAAAAAATCATATTTACTTAGTCATTCATATTACTACAGCGGCCAGATTAGCATTTACACAATGGTGGAAAAACGAAGACACACCCCAAAATGGGTTAATAGTAGAAAAAATTTAAAATTGTGCAGAAATGACAAAGCTAACTCTGGAACTTAGAAATAACGATGAATCTTTGTTTTATAACTGCTGGGACCCCTTTTACAGCTGGTTAGAAAAAAAGAATAATCTGCCCAACAACTGTTAAAAATGCGCCATATTAAAAAATTATCTCTATATAAAGATAATTATCTGGTGTTTAAATTATCTCAATGGACGAATGAAATAAAATACAGTGGTACCTCGTGATATGAACCCCTCGTGATAAGAACACTTTGAGATACGAACCCGGGGTTCAAATTTTTTTTGGCTCTTCTTATGAACTTTTTTCGCCTTACAAACCCACCGCAGATCGCAAAATGGCGCTCTGCTGGGCGCCACCGCCCACTGTCAACTTTTAAAACAACCCGGGGGCTTCTCGGTGTTCTCCCGAACCCGAACCTGAACCCAAACCTGAACTTTTCCAGTTTGGGTTCCGGAGGCCGCCGAGAAGTGCCTGGCTGTTTCAGAAGGTTACAGCTGGGCGCCGCCGCTTGGTGGAGCGCCGTTTTTGCAATCGGCGGCGGCGTTTTCGGCTGATCTGGAGGCTGGAAAGGAGGTGGGGAATCCCAATAGGGAATTCCATGGGCGGAGCTTTGATGTCACGAAGACGTTTTTCTTGGAGGCCACGTTTCGGCTGACTTATCAGCATCTTAACCACTTTTCAGGGAGATGGAAATGTCTTTCAAATAAATTGTGGCTATTCTTTTAATACCTGACCAATTATTCCAAGAGGTCACTTAGCAATCGAAATATCAACCTGGGCATATTTAAGCAGGTGAAAAAGAAGACTTGAAATAGACAGAGACTTCACTATCTAAAATGAGAAAAAATAACAGTGGATTCTCCCATTCTGTTTTCCCTAAGTGGCACCCACCAATCTTATTAGGTGAAGCTGTCTATGTCATTCTACTTGGTGGTTGGAGATTTGACTATCATTCAACATATCTGGAAGGTTGAAGAATGCTATTTCAGGGTTGTTGTTGTTTTGTTTTTTGTAGAATGAAACATTAAAATTACTTTGGGCATCCCTGCAGAAGATAAGTTCTTTCTTAGGGGAGCAAACTATGCAGGACAGAAGGCAATGACTTTTCAGTAGATACCATACCTTTCACTTAATGTATATTTAAGAGGTTCAGTTACTTCATCATAAAAAACACTTAAGTTGATTTGACATCTTGTTCATTAAGCTCATGTTGAGTTTTGCCTAGGATCTTATTTTTTTCTCATATCCTCTTACTTTTTCTAATACATTTGGAGGGGTCATGAAGCATTACTATTTGGTTCTTTTTATTTCCTCTACTTTCAATCTATTTGGATCAAATAGAGGATTTATTTTCTTAAATTCAAATATACCGTGATTGTCCTTAAACCTTCCCAAGCTAAATCTCCCCAATGACTTCCACAAATCCATAGGACATTCATCAAAAGAAGCCATCAGTTTGGAAAGAATCCAGCACTCCATACAAGTTTTTCTGAAGTGGGTTTACTTGTGTCTGAATCTGGATGAGTGAATCATTATTTCTATCTAAAGCTGTACTTCCCCTATTTCAAATATTTGTATGGAAAAACATTAGAGTCTCCTCTCCTGACTTTCAATATTCTACTACTAACTTTCTCAATTGTAAATGTTTTTAATAATGTTCTCTGGATGGGTTTTAATAAGATCATCAAAAAGTACTGCAGCAGGCAATGAAACATAACCAAGATATACACAGATTTGTAGATTTAAAAAATGCAGATGTTATAATGTCTGGGAAAATAAAAACTTTACTGCTGCGGGCAGAGAAGGGCTGCCATCTTTGGCACTACCAGTGCACCCTTCAAGGCTGTCACAGGCATGGGCACATCAGCTTCATGTGCATCCGTCGGTGTGAGATTTGGCTTCTGTGCATGGGCAGAAGCAAAAAAACCAGCAAAAATAGCTGAAACCTTGCTTGCACAATTCATGCAAGATTTCACTTGCTGCACATGCGCAAAAGCCAAATCTTGTGTAGGGGGTGCATATGAATGCGTCGGGGATGTGCAGCTCATACGCATCCTGAAAATTGCTACTAGAGTGGAGCACCTGACTGTTCCGGTAGCATTCCATAACTAGCTGCCGGAAAAGAGTACAAAGAAGTTGCAAGCAAATCTTCATGAGCAGAGAGAGGCAATATATAAAAAAACAAGACCCAACTATTTTTCAGGACATCTTTTTGAGTACCAGATTTCATCCATGGCTTTCCAAGTGTAGCTTGGAAGGTTCCTCCTCTGAAATCCTGGAGATAGGAACCAATTAGACTAACAGCCTGGAATCCCTGGATCTATGTAAGAGATCTTCCCATATTCCCTTATTAACTGGACCTAAATAATTTAAAAATTGGTATTTTAAAATCAGTATTTTTAATTAGGTCTGAAAATAGGGTTATATAAGACGAAGTACGTGTTTTATTAGACTGAAATGTCCAGATCTATTTTCTCAAGTTGCAGTTCTGTTTTGAGCAAATCAGCTTTTCTGGACTATTTCCAAAAGCAGCAGCTATAAGGCATTGCAATAATCCAAACAGAAGATTATGGAACATGATTTACCTAAACCAATTTATCTTGTTCTAAGTAGGTCTTAAATTAATAACAAAGGGCATTTAAAAATTAAATTAAAAATTAAAAAAACAGCATGGGTTTGTTAAAAACAGATCATGCCAAACTAATCTTATTTCATTCTTTGACAAGTGACTAAATGAGTAAACCAGTGAAATGCTGTGGATTTAGTATATTTAAATTTCAGTAAGGCATTCGATAAAATAGACCAAAACCTATTTCTTGGTAAGCTAGAAAAATGTGGGATGGACAGCATCACTACCAGATGGATTTATCACTGGCTGACAAACTGTACTCAATGAGTCATCCTTAATGGCACTACATATACATTGAGGAGGTACCACAAAGTTCTGTCTTAGGCCTGGTACTCTTCAATATCTTCATAAATGGCTTACATAAGGGAATAGTGTTGGTTATGGCCTATAAAGCCCTTCATGGCACCGGACCAGATTATCTCAGGGACCACCTTCTGCTGCACGAATCCCAGCGACCAGTTAGGTCCCACAGAGTGGGTCTTCTCCAGGTCCCGTCAACTAAACAATGCTGCTTGGTGGGACCCAGGGGAAGAGCCTTCTCTGTGGTGGCCCCGGCCCTCTGGAACCAACTCCCCCCAGAGATTAGAATTGCCCCCACCCTCCTTGCCTTTCGTAAGCTACTTAAAATCCACCGCTGCCATCAGGCATGGGGGAATTGAGATTCCCTTTCCCCCTAGGCCTTTACAATTTTATGCATGGTATGTCTGTATGTATGTTTGGTTTTTTATATTAATGGGTTTTTACTCGTTTTTAGTATTGGATTATTATTGTACGCTGTTTTATGATTGCTGTTAGCCGCCCTGAGTCTTCGGAGAGGGGCGGCATATAAATCCAATAAATAAATAAATAAAATAAAATAAATATAAGGGGAAATCATCAGATTTGAAGATGACACTAAGCTAAGCAGGAATAGTTAACACTCAAGAAGATCAGGATCCAAAAAGATCTTGATAAGCTTGAACACTTTGTTGGCCTTATCCAACAAAATACTTCTGTGGGAAATACAAAAGGAGAAGCCATACATCTTTTCGGTAGGGGTAGTGGTAGACCTTGTTAAATAACCTCCACAGTCTCAATAAGCAAATGAAGATTTTTTTCCCCTTGCGTTGTCTGAAGAGCATTAGATACATGAAGAATTTGGAAGAGTACTGACTTGTAGTAGAAACAGAGCTATACAACCAGAGTTCTGTAATTCCATTTTTTTTTAAAAAAACCACAACCCTACCTTTTAAGCTGTTTCTTACAAATATGCAAATCTCTGCTTGTTTACCTGAAAGCAAGTCTTCTGGGTATAAAATAATTTACTGATAGATGCACAACACTGCACTGTATTAATGCTTCTGATATTTACTTGAAAGAGAGTACATTCAGTATTTATTTTTCAAATATGTTTTGAATGCAAAACATTGGGTTTTGGAAGTATAACAACAATGTAATGTTGGAAAAGTTTAACATTTTCAACCTATCTACAGCAAAATGGTTTATACAAGAAACACCCCCGATTGGTGGTGGGGTACGAATGATTGTCTGGTAGTGGGCACAATCACTGTGCACTTGTTATATGTTGTGTGTGTGTTTTATATTATAAAATCAATTAAAAATATTTTTTTTAAAAAAACCTATCTATAGCAACAAAAGCAAAACATTAGCCTGAGAAGTATAGTATATCCCAAAACAGTCCTTTAAAGGTTGTTGTAAGCAGGCATTATAGAGAAATTTTTTAACCTGGAAACCAATAATAAACATTATACAGTATTTTGCCTGAGAAATAAGAAAGAACCTATTTTTATATATCAATGGAGAAAGCTGTATTTGTTTTGAAGAGGCTGCATTTCAGACAATAAATTAGAACATGTCTTAAACTAACTTGGCAAAAAACTAAAAATATACTAAAGCTTGCTGTGGCAAGCAAGCAAGCTGGACACTAGGAAGATCACGTGGAAGGCAGGAAGGCATGCGGGCTGCAGGGAATGGAGTAGGGAAGGCAGGCTGGGATGGCGGGCAGGGACACTAGGTAGGCCATGACTTCACAGGCTTACCTGGCAGGCAGATCGGGGGGCAGGGAGAGTGAGCGGCAACTAGGGGACTGGTGGTTTGGGGACATGGCCAACCAGCCATTGCTACCAGTCCTGAGAACCACTGCCAACCACTGCTACTGATACACCCAATCCAGTCCGGACCAGGAATATTTCACCCTTGGCTCTGATCCTAAGGAGTACTATTTCTACTGAGTTCTTCTTCTAGATGGTCACTAAAATGACCATTGGAGCATGAGGATTTCTTATATTACTATTAACAAGCTCTGATGCTAAGGAGGTCTACCCCACTCCCAACCTGAAAATAAATCTGATCAAATGCAAAACACAAGCAGAGGAGTTTCAGTTTTGCTTTTGCTTTCACAGCAGCAAGCAGCTTTACTATGGAACAATTGAGCTAAGCCACACACAGACTCCTTCCTTTCTCCTTGCACACACAGCAAATACTGTTTGAATTTCCCAACGCCCCTCAACCATCTCATACACAAACAAGACGCTAGCCAGATGAATACCAATGGATGCTAGTAGGCAGAGACAGGCACACATGGCTCTTATTTTCCTCCTCAGTTCAGACTAATCTGTTCCTTCTACTGTAAAACCAGTTAAAGGGAAAAGAGGCAAAAATGCAGGAAAAGATTGATAGAGCGATTAGGAAAACACAAGTAAGAGAAGCTGCCTGTTTCTCCCATGGCCAGTTCTATGTGGCATGCTTCAGAGTCAGTTCACTTGACAGGCTGGTCATACAGCAAAACCAGGAATGTTGTTTACAGGGAGGTTCTGAGCAATTCATCTGAAGGACAAATTGAAAGTCTATGCCAGTGATGGCGAACCTTTTTTCCCCTCACATGCCAAAAGTGTGGGTGCGCGCTATTGTGCATGCACAAGTGCCCACATCCATAATTCAATGCATGGGGAGGGCAAAAACAGCTTCCCCCACCATCTGGAGGCCAGAAACAGCCTGTTTCCCAACTTCTGGGGGGCCCATAGGTTCGTGTTTTACCTTCCTTAAGCTCAAAAAGCTTCCCTGGAGCCGGGAGAGGGTAAAAATGCCTTCCCCCGTTCCCCGTCTCTCTGGAAGCCAAAGATACCATCCCAGAGCTTTTTTTGAACCAAAAATCAACTGGCTGGCACACACATGCACGTTGGAACTGAGCTAGGGCAACAGCTCACGTGCCAGCAAATACTCGTGTCATAGATTCACCATCACTGGTCTATGCTATGCAAATAATGTCTTCATCTGTAACAGCAACTTAGCTTACCATCTCTAATGAAACAATATAGTCCCTTTTCAAGCTACTCATAATTTTCAAGCTTTAAATGTCAATTTATCAAGCCCCATCGCATTGTTTCACAGCGAAGCACTGGTATCAGCTAATTGAAAATATCTATCTAGTTGTGATAGAATTCTTGTAGTAGATATTTATCTTTTAAAGGAATTTTAGGTATAATAATCACCTTGTTAAAAAGAGCATAGCATTGAGGGTTTAACGCTGAAGTGGATCATAAAAAGCAAGCAAGCAGTTGATCAATTAATCAACAAAACAAACTGGAAAGGGAAGATAGGAGATTACCTGGCAACTAATTTATATTGAGCTTTCCATTTTCACTGTTAATATTTTTATTTTAAAATAGCCTCGATTAATTCTATGAAACAGGTGCGAATTTCCCATCATTCCATATAGCTCAAATAATTCCAGTAGACAGCACAAATGACAAACAAATTCACATGACTTGATCAACATATGGCACTATTCTTTATAAAATTTCAGGATTATATTGTTGAAAATTAGGTCAAATGAAACAAAATTTTGACCTTAATCTGCCTAGATCTGTTTACTCTGATTTTTTGTGCTAATCCTCATATAGTATTAGGATAGAAACATTATACCACATGATTATACTACTCTGAAAATATTGTAACCAATTATTAAGAGAAAAAATAAAAGCTACCATCCTAAACACTTTTCTCAGATGATTAATGTATATGAGTTATCAGCCAATGCTGATCCTTATTTGTCACCTTCTAGAATTTAAACAGTGTACAATGAACAAATCTAATATTTAAAAGAAAATATCTAAAAACCCATTATTTTAAAAACATGCACCGCCCAATTATCATTGAGGCTTCCTGCCAACAGCTGGTCATGTGTCTTAAAACATCTGGTCTAGGAAGTGAGGAAGAATTTTTTAAAAGTGCATTCAATATTCGGGGCTTTCAACTCATCAGGATGGCATAGAAATTCTCCTTTTAACTTCCTGAAAATACGACTCCCTTCAATTTCTCTATAAATCTCCATACTTTTGGCCTGAGCTTGGAAAATTGGTGGCAAAAAAATCACCATGATCACCATTCGAGGAGACATTAGTGCCCTTTGAAACATTTCAATTGAAATTGCCGAGCTTGGAGTTCGGAGCTCAGCGCAACAACCCAACTACCAACCCAAGCTATTTATATTCAAATACATTTCAACCACCTTATATTCCTTTAGTCTTCCTTAAACACTGGACCTAACATAAGTTCCTCTTGTTCCATGTCATTGGAAAGGTCCTGGCCCTGGGCTCAGGTTGCTGCTACTCAATGCCAGGTCGGTGGTAAATAAAGCTCTCCTCATTCGGGATTTGATCCTGGATGAGGAGGCCGACCTGGCATGTGTAACTGAAACCTGGCTGGGCCCAGAGGGAGGAGTTCCTCTCTCTGAAATTTGCCCAGCCGGGTTTCAGATATGGCATCAACCTCGACCCCGGGGAAGGGGGGGAGGAGTGGCTATTATAGCCAGGGAGAGCCTTTGCCTGCGTAGACTCGTTGCTCCGGAGATTGCGGGTTGTGAGTCCCTCCTGGTGAAGTTGGACTTAGGGGTTCAGGTGGGCTTGTTTCTCACGTACCTGCCTCCCAGCTGCGTGGCACAAGCCCTGCCTGTGCTGCTCGAGGAGGTAGCCGGGCTGGCGGTGGGGTTCCCTAGACTTATTGTCTTGGGAGACCTCAACCTGCCGTCGCTCGGCGAATCCTCTGGATTGGCACAGGAGTTCATGGCCACCATGACAGCCATGGACCTGACCCAAGTAGTTCAGGGTCCGACTCATGAGGGGGGGCACTCACCCGACATGGTATTCCTCTCTGAGCAACTGAGTAATGGTCTGAGACTAAGGGGCTTAGAAGTGTTGCCTTTGTCATGGTCAGACCATTTTCTACTGCGGCTTGACTTCCTGGCTCCAATCCTCCCCCGCAGGGAGGCGGAACCAATTAAGATGTTCCGCCCCAGACGCCTGATGGATCCAGAAGGCTTTCAGAAGGCGCTTGGGGTTCTTCCAGATACACTCGTCCGCAGTCCGGCAGAGTCTCTGGCTGAGGCCTGGAACAAGGCGGCAGCGGAGGCCCTTGACCGTATTGCGCCGTTGCGACCTCTCCGTGGCGCTAGACCCCGTAGAGCTCCATGGTTCAATGAGGAGCTCCGGGAGTTGAAGCGCCAGAAGAGACGTCTAGAGAAGCGATGGAGGAAGAGTAAGTCCGAATCCGATCGAACACTTGTAAGAGCTTTTATTAAGACTTACAAAGTGGCGCTCAAGGCGGCAAGATGCGCGTATCATTCTGCCTTGATTGCATCAGCGGAATCCCGCCCGGCCGCTCTGTTTAGGGTGACCCGCTCCCTTCTTAATCAGGGGGGAGTTGGGGAGCCCTTACAGAGTAGTGCCGAGGACTTTAACACGTTTTTCGCTGATAAAATCGCTCGGATCCGGGCCGATCTCGACTCCAATTGTAAAACAGAGTCGACTGACAACGAGTCAGTCGAGGTGACTGGGGCTAAACGTCTTTGTCCATCTGTCTGGGAGGAGTTTGACTTGGTGACACCTGATGAAGTGGACAAGGCCATTGGAGCTGTGAGTTCTGCCACCTGTTCACTGGATCCGTGTCCCTCTTGGTTGGTTTCGGCCAGCCGAGAGGTGACACGGAGCTGGGCCCAGGAGATTACCAACGCTTCCTTGGGGAGGGGAGTCTTTCCAACACTCTATAAAGAAGCGCTCGTGCGCCCCCTCCTCAAGAAGCCTTCCCTAGACCCAGCCGTACTCAATAACTACCGTCCAGTCTCCAACCTTCCCTTCATGGGGAAGGTTGTCGAGAAGGTGGTGGCACTCCAGCTCCAGCGGTCCTTGGAAGAAGCCGATTATCTAGGTCCCCAGCAGTCGGGTTTCAGGCCCGGTTACAGCACGGAAACTGCTTTGGTCGCGTTGATGGATGATCTCTGGCGGGCCCGGGACAGGGGCTTGTCCTCTGTCCTGGTGCTTCTTGACCTCTCAGCGGCTTTCGATACCATCGACCATGGTATCCTTCTGCGCCGGCTGGAGGGGTTGGGAGTGGGAGGCACTGTTCTCCAGTGGTTCTCCTCCTACCTCTCCGGTCGGTCGCAGTCGGTGTTAGTGGGGGGTCAGAGGTCGACCTCTAGGTTTCTCCCTTGTGGGGTGCCTCAGGGGTCGGTCCTCTCCCCCCTGCTATTCAACATCTACATGAAACCGCTGGGTGAGATCATCCAAGGGCATGGGGTGAGGTATCATCAATATGCCGATGATACCCAGTTATACATCTCCACCCCATGTCCAGTCAACGAAGCAGCGGAAGTGATGTGCCGGTGCCTGGAGGCTGTTGGGGCCTGGATGGGTGTCAACAAACTCAAACTCAATCCAGACAAGACGGAGTGGCTGTGGGTCTTACCTCCCAAAGACAATTCCATCTGTCCGTCCATCACCCTGGGGGGAGAAACATTGACCCCCTCAGAGAGGGTTCGCAACTTGGGCGTCCTCCTCGATCCACAGCTCACATTAGAGAAACATCTTTCAGCTGTGGCGAGGGGGGCGTTTGCCCAGGTTCGCCTGGTGCATCAGTTGCGACCCTATTTGGACCGGGAGTCACTGCTCACAGTCACTCATGCCCTTATCACCTCGAGGCTCGACTACTGTAACGCTCTCTACATGGGGCTACCTTTGAAAAGTGTTCGGAAACTTCAGATCGTGCAGAATGCAGCTGCGAGAGCAATCATGGGCTTTCCCAAATATGCCCATGTTACACCAACACTCCGCAGTCTGCATTGGTTGCCAATCAGTTTCCGGTCACAATTCAAAGTGTTGGTTATGACCTATAAAGCCCTTCATGGCACCGGACCAGATTATCTCAGGAACCGCCTTCTGCCGCACGAATCCCAGCGGCCAGTTAGGTCCCACAGAGTGGGTCTTCTCCGGGTCCCGTCAACGAAACAATGCCACTTGGCGGGACCCAGGAGAAGAGCCTTCTCTGTGGCGGCCCCGGCCCTCTGGAACCAACTCCCCCCAGAGATTAGAATTGCCCCTAGCCTCCTTGCCTTTCGTAAGCTACTCAAAACCCACCTCTGCCGCCAGGCATGGGGGAATTAAGACTTCTTCTCCCCCTAGGCTGATACAACTGTATGTATGGTATGTTTGTACGTATGTTGGTTTTATACATTAGGGGGTTTTAAGTTAGTTTTTAGTATTGGATTTTTACTGTATATTGTTTATGACTGTTGTTAGCCGCCCCGAGTTTTCGGAGAGGGGCGGCATATAAATCCAATAAATGAAATGAATGAAAGGTGACTGAATGAATGGTTGTAAGTTGAGGACTACCTGTATTAATACTAGAAGACTATATCAAAAAGGTCTTCTTCAGATGGGCTCTTCTTTCACCAGGTCTTTGTCCTTACTTTTATTTTCTTTTACAATTCTAATTCCCTTCCAGGTTTTAACCGGAGCTATGAATAACTTGAATTCTGCCTTATTCAAATTATTAAAATTAAATAAAAAAAATACAGCCAGCTGCACAATTAATGGGAGATATGTATGTGGAGAATTCACAACTCTAAAGAATTGCCAACTGTAATGAAATTCTCGTCTTGCACATTACAGCACTAGCCAAGGATTAATTTGTATGACAAATCCCCAGCATCTGTTTGCCTAGAATGGGAAGCCTGCACTGATATGATAACTCAGCTGAACCATTTTAAGCACTGTAATTGCAACTCCAGGAGAATTCATGGTGATTGCCTTTGGATCAGGACTGGAAACAGTAGGGATCAGGAAGTAAAGTTTTGATCTTGAAAGCAGGTAAAATCAGGCTTGTTTTCATTTGGAATTTGGCAGGAAGCCTTCTCTGAGGTGTCTGTTCCAGCAAATTCATTCAAGGAATAACATATTCACATAGCCTAGAGGAGTATCTAGAAGAGAAACAGGCAAGATCCCCAAAATGCAGCTAGAGAAATTTATGCACGTAGCAGCTTTGTTCTTGCTGCAAATAGAGAAATCAAACATATCTTTTGGAAGAGTAAAAAGGGAATACAAAACATGCAATCAATGGTATAAAAAGCATATATGTATTTTTAAAAGAAAAAAATTAATAAAAATTATTTTATTGAAAAAAAAAGCAGAACCAATTCCTCATACTAAGGCAGGCTCTTGAATCAACTTATGGAAGAAAAATTGTTCCGTTCTTGGTCCATTTTGCAATCCTTATTTAGGTATCTTTTCAGCCTCCTATACCAACCATTTTTTTCTGCATAATGCTCCACCAGTTGTATCTTAGAGTTATTAAGGTAGCAGAAATAGTATCATTCATTCATTCATTCATTCATTCATTTATTTATTTATTTATTCATTCATTCATTCATTCATTCATTCATTCATTCATTCATTCATTCATTCATTCATTTATTGGATTTTTATGCCGCCCCTCTCCGAGGACTTTCCAAGGATAGGTACTTAATGAGGACTTTCCAAGGATAGGTACTTAATGAGTAAGTACTTATTAAAACATAGAAGTCCGATAATGCACTTGATAATAATTGATAATAATACGACTGATGGACCATACTAATACAGATTATTCTTTCATTTCCCCTTCTTCATTTAAATTCTCCAGGGAATGCTTTGTCACTTCATAATGGAAGAAAGAAGTGATGGAATGTAGTTGAGGACAAATTCTAAGTTTAGAGTCAAAATTCACTGTTCTTGGGCCCACTTCTTAGTAGATGCTTCACATCTTCTGCGTGACCTTCTTAGAGAGGTCATTCCTGTTTTTAAATTAAAAAAACATTTGGAGTCTATTCCACATATGGATTATTTGCAGGCTAATATTTTAATATTTTAAAATATGCATTCTGCATTGTTTGTGATACTTTGCTGTTTTATATGTTTTCTTCTTTTCTCTTTTCATAGTCAACAATTAGTTGAAATGCCAGAAGGTGTTATTATCTAAGAAAAAAAGGGTGATGGCAGGATATGTTTTATTTATTAAGCTTATTATATCTCAACTTTATTTTGTATATCTCAAGTTGATATACCCAATGCTTCCTCCTCTTGTTTTTCCATAACAACATTTGGGTGGAGGGGGTTGGACCAAGAAAGAGAGACTAACCCAAAGATGCTTTCTAAGATAAAGGAGGAATAGAATGTCTTGCTTTTGAGTTAAACATCTTAACTACAACACTATGTCATAAGCTTAAAGTGTTCAATTTTTTACATTGTCAGTTTTGGACCTGGGAATGGATACTACTGGTAAGGGGATAGAGGGGAATTGTATGTGTGACTCTTGTTAAATTTTGGATTGAGAAGTTTAATTTTTGTAATTAGTTCCTCTCATGCACCAGCTTTTTCCTCCTATTTGAAGTGACATGAATGTCTAGTACCATGAGGATGAACTTATAGCATGTCTACCACAGGTGGCACAGGAGCCATATTGGAGGGTACGCGAGGTATTATCCTATGTCAGTTCCAGCACACATGTGCGTGCTAGCCAGCTGATTTTCTGCCTTGGAGAACACTGTTTCGCCCTACGGAGGCTTCAGGGGAGTCTTCAGCGAAGCTTCCTGAAGCCCCAGAGTGCCAAAAAAACCACCCAATGTGCAAACTGTAAGTTTGAAAAAATGCACTTCCAGTTTTCCCTTTCTGCTGTTTTTCACACTCTGGGGCTTTAGGAAGCTTCCCTGAAGGTTCCAGAGTGTGTAAAATAGTTCAACAGGCAAATTGAAAATCTGCTTTTCCAAACTTTTGGTTTGCCCATTTAGCAGTTTTTTTTAATCGTTCCAGGCTTCAATGAGGCCTGTGAGCATGTGCAGGGATGGGCAGTGCGCAGGGGCAGTGTGGAGGGGTACGCATACATGTGGGGGGAGTGGAAATGGGTGTGGGCACATGCACACATGCTATCACACACACACACACACACACACACACCCTTTTGGCACACGAACCAAAAAAGATTCGCCATCACTGTTCTAGTATATACCATTTAGACTCATCATTTGGATTTTACAGCAACAAAAGGACACTGTCAACTGTGACAAACAACACCTTACATGCAGATATAACAATGGTATTTATGACTGGGTGGTAGCTAGACATGTTTATCATAAATCAAGGCTACGACATCAGATTTATAAAAGAGCAGGAACCCCCAACCTCTAGTCTCTGGGTAGGCTGCGGCATGCTAGAAACTAGTACATGCAAATAAATGAAGCCTCATCCATGAATGCAGGCAGCACCAGAAACCATGCCCCCTTTGTCTGGGGAAAAACCTCTCTCTGTGGGATTGGTTCTTGATGCCCCCAAAAGTTGGGGCTGCTGTGTTCAGTTAAGGAGTCCAGCCTGGCACCTGCCACCATAAAGATTATATAAAATGTTCCAAAATGTTTCTCCAATATGCTGGAAATGCAAAAAAGAAAAAGGTATATTTTACCATCAATGGTGGACCTGTTCAGTGTTCAAAAATTATTGGAATAAGATGGCAGAATGGTTAAAAGAAATAACAAAGGAAGAACTGGAAAAAAATCCAGAATTATATTTACTGGGTGTTTTCAATAAGGAAGTCAAAAAAGAAGTACGATATTTGATTATCCATATTTTGACAGCTGCAAGGATAGTATATGCTCAACAATGGAAATCCGATAAAATACCAGAGAAAGAGACGATAATTAAAAAGATGATGGATTGTGCTGAGATGGTCATGCTGTCAAAAAAGTTAGAAGGGAAAGAAGATTCAGAATATTATATCAGAAGATATGGGGAAAATTTTATAATTGTCTAGAGTAAAGAAATAAAATAAATAAAACTCAAGGATAGATATCTAAAAATATAAAAATGCAAAGCAGTATGTTAATATAATAACAAAAAGAAAAAAGAAAGAAAATGGAAAATTCTCTGATTGAAAATTCTAAATGAGCAGGGAAAGCAATTTCCCAAATGTTTGTTTCATGTTTTCTTTTGTTTTGTTTGTCATTGTAAAGTTTATATATGTATAAAAAAATTAATAAAATATTTATATATAAAAAAGAAAGGGTCCAGCCTATAATATACCTGTAGAATAAGCAGATCTGTGAAGATTTTTGTTTTACTTGTAGAGCAACCCTATCTGTTTATTCAAAGGAAAATTCCATTGCTTTCAAAGGACTCACATTCAAGAAACTTGAATTAGAGTGAGAGTCCTTTTGTTCCCACCTGAAGGAAACCATAAAAGGCGTTAGTTATTTTTTATGATCAAACTATGACCATATATGTCGATACTATACCTTTCGTTCAGTTTTTCAGCAACAGACAGTGACTTATTTTAAAGGTAAACTTTTTATCAATGTTGTTATATTTATTTGAAGACCTTGAACACAGTTGGAATGGGTCTTATTATGTCCAGCTTTTATGGACTTCAGTCATAAATATTACAGTGATTTTTGTTTTTCAAACCACTTCTAATAGAAATTAGAATGGTAAACTCACTAGCAACTGATAATTAGAGCTTCATAATAGGTCACATCCTTCACATTTAAAAGACCCTGAGCAAATTATCTGACTTCTTGCTGAAAGAGTGAGGGAAAATCCTTTCTGAAACCCAGGGGGACTATTGCCTGCTAATGCAAAAAATACTAAATGGACCAATCTCCAAATAAAGCACTTTCTTATGTCTGTATGCATGGACAAAGCTAATTTAGAGTCTGCATGACTATGAACTGAACAATTTGAAGTATTCCTTCTGGGAATGCATCAGGCACGACAGAAGAAAGTCATAATGGATGTGGATACAGAAGGAGTCAAATATTGACTTTATTTTGAGCTAGCAGTATAATGTCTGAAAGGAGATTTGCGTATTTCCCCACACATTAAGCTATACATGCTCTCTCACATCCTAAAGCCACATTCACATATGATTTTCCCCCTTGTTATTAAAAAATGCCATAATAAGCTCAGGATAGACCTTTTCAGATAGCAAAGAAGCTCAAACTGAATCCAACCTCTGCTTCTTTATACAGAGTGAACCTGTACACAGCATAACTGTACAGTTGGTAAAAAGCCTCACAAAGAGAGTCCCTGGGTATATAGGATTCAACCCCCATGGGCTTTGTCCAGAGATTCTGTTGACTGCCTTGGTTCAAATCTTGGATTTGTTGGTGTAACCCCATTTTTGTCAGAGAACAAAAATCAGGCCACTTGGCTTGGGAAACTGAACAAAGAACCGAGTTAGTGACAAAATAAATGTAAACTGTTGAATTTTTCAGTAGATGTGGCAAGGGAATTCAGAGAATAACGCCGGCTGACTCACCGGCCCCACGGCGATGTTGCTGAAGGGCCGGGCAGACTCGGACCCTTCAGATGGCGGCCGCCATCTTGTTTTCGGCCGAAATCTCGCGAGACGAGATTTCGGCCGGGAATGCCCTGCCCACGTGGCTGGGCATGACGTCAGGTCTGGGCGGGGCCTGCTGGCCCTATTTAAGGGGCAGCAGGCCGGGAAACAGCCTTTTCGCCCGGACCTGGTTGCCTCAGCAGACACTTGTTTGGTGCTGCTCGGCCGCCATTTTGTGTCTCCCTCGTGTTGCGGCCGCCATTTTGTGGCCTACCGAGGGGGCGAAAAGTGCTTGCTAATACTTCTCTTGCTTCAGGACGTCGTTGAGGCCTCACTCCTTTCACCGGAGCTGTTTGCAGCGATCCCCCTCGGGCCCGAGGGGGACTGGTAACCTCCTCCCGGCTGGGAGGAGGGCGCGGTGGGGGTGTTGGGTTTGGGGCCCCCGGTCTTGGGCGGGGGGTGTTCCTGGATTGCAGGCCTCTAAGGCCTGCCTGTGCAGGGAGGTTTGCCATCATAATAATACATTAATCATACATACTGTGTCAATATATATAGCTAATTGTACTGTTATACCCAATACAGGGGTTAATAGGGGTAGCAGGGGCTCCCAGGCCCTAGGTAGGGCCCTGTGGGGGGAGTTGGGCCTGCCATTCGTGCTGTGGGTTTCGGCCTAGGTGGTTTTTAGTGGCTTATTGCTTACCTAAGGGGAAAGTGTGATGGCTCCTAAGAAGAGGCCTGCCACTGCTCCTATGGCTCCGCCAGCAGCGCGCCCCAGGAGGGCCCTTAGGCCTTCTGCCCGGGCCCGGGCCAGCAGGGAGGGGACTGCTGGGGTGGTCCCTGAACAGGGGGGGGTGGTCTCGTTGCCTCCTGCCCCTCAACCTGATTTTTCTCCTGCTATGTCTTGGGCCAGGGTGTTGGAGAGGCTCGATGAGCTCGAGCAGTGGAGGAGCGGTGCGGTCCCCGGAGTGTCCAGCGATCAAGTGCCTGCGGCGTTGGGGAGGGATCCGGCGGCGGCCCAGGCTGGGCAGCCGGCTCCGTTCGGTCGGCAGGCCCCTGCAGGGCCGATGGCGGCTTTCCCGGGCCCCACACCATTGGGCCCCCCGTGGATGTCTTCAACCCCATACGGGGCAGGTGAGGCTGCACCACACACCACATCTCTGTCTTTTCTTCCTCCCCCCGCCCCGGGTTTTCCCCCGGCGGGGGTCGGGAGTGGGTCCAGCTTTTTGGGGTCCCCCGCGGGCACCTGCGGGCAGGTGTGGGCTCCTCCGGTTCCTCCTCCGGGGCCGCCGGCGGCCAGCGCTGCTCCGTTGTCTGGGACGGGTCCTGCGGGGACACCAGCGGTGCCAGGGGCAGGGGGGTGGGTTCCTCCGGCCCCTCCTGTCATGCCCCCGCTCCCAGTTTTCCCCTACCCCCATGGGGCGGGTGTTTTTGGTGTGGCGGCCAACTCGGTATGGGACCCCTTCGCTTGTATTAAAGCGGGGGCCATACCGTGCGGGCTGCCGTCCACCCCTCTAGGATGCCACCTTCACCCGTCGGTCAAGGAGGCTATTTGGTGGGGCGAATACGTCGATCTTTTTTCGCTTTTGAACCGCGAGGTTCCCAAGCAGGAGAAAGAGATTGTCCCGGGGGAGAAAACGAAGAAGACCAAGGTAACGAAATGCTTCAGCTCCTGGCTGTATGCCTTTCTTACCTATGGGTCGGTAGTGATCCAACGGCAGCCGGCTATGGCCTCTGCCATGTTTAAGTATATAGACTTAATTGCCAGGGCCCATTTTGAATATAAGGGCACCATCTGGCGCCATTATGA
This sequence comes from Erythrolamprus reginae, assembly GCF_031021105.1. Lineage (NCBI taxonomy): Eukaryota > Metazoa > Chordata > Lepidosauria > Squamata > Dipsadidae > Erythrolamprus > Erythrolamprus reginae. The sequence continues at coordinate 339,558,715 of NC_091950.1, read as the reverse complement.
TAAGGGTTTCCGCATGAGGATGTCTGTGGAGCCCAACTTGCCGTGGGATATGGTGGTCCCGGACCTGTGGTTCCGGGCCACGCATATGTCCGGGAAGGAAGGGTGTAAGCGCACGGATAGTGGGCACTTTATGGAGGAGGAGCCCGGCGCGGCTTCGCCGGCCAAGGCGACTCCTGGTGTGGCTGGCAAGGGGGCCTCGCCCGCTTGTCATGAGTTTGCTGCAAAAGGGGCGTGTTTTCGTCCCTTTTGTAAGTACAAGCATGCCTGCGGGAATTGTGGGGGGTCCCATGCAGCTTCAGTCTGTCCCCGCCCCAAGAAAGGGGCGGAGAAGAAGGGCGGGGGTCCAGGAAAACCTCCCCCACCAGCTGGGGGAAAAGGGGCCCAGCCCAATTAATGTTTCTGTACTTGAGGGTTGGTTGATCGACTACCACCCTCGCCCGAGAGCCGAGTTGCTCTTGAGGGGCTTCTCCGAGGGATTTAGGATCCCTTATGTGGGTATTAGGAGGGCCTTCATGTCCGACAACCTCAGGTCGGTTGTCGGACATGAAGACATTGTACGGGCTAAGATTCGAAAGGAGGTGGCTGAGGGCAGGGTCCTTGGGCCCTTCCCGGAGCCGCCCTTTCCGAATCTTCGTGTGTCCCCCTTAGGTGTGGTCCCCAAAAAGGCGAGTGGTGAATTTAGGTTGATTCACCATTTGTCTTTTCCAAAAGGGGAGTCAGTGAATGACTTCATTCCTGACGAGCTTTGTTCCGTCCGGTACGCATCCTTTGATGCGGCCGTGGCTATGGTTAGGGAGTGTGGGGTGGGAGCCCTTATGGGTAAATGCGACATTAAGTCGGCATTTCGGCTCCTCCCCATTCACCCAGGCGACTTCGAGCTGCTGGGCTTCCATTTCGAAGGTGGGTTTTACGTGGATAGGGCATTGCCGATGGGCTGCTCTATTTCCTGATCCCTCTTTGAGAGTTTTATTACCTTCCTCGAGTGGGTGCTCAGGAGGCGGAGTGGCCTGGGGTCTGTCGTTCATTACCTTGATGATTTCTTGATGGCCGGGCCTGCGCAATCGGAGCAATGCTTTGCTTTGATGCGGGACTTCGAAGCCCTTTGTGCTCAATTGGGGGTGCCTTTAGCCTCCGAGAAGACCGAAGGCCCTGCCACCAGGATTACCTTCCTGGGTATTGAATTGGATTCAGTGGAGCAATCTTCCAGATTGCCCCTGGATAAGTTGATTAAGATCAGGTCCAAGCTTGAGGCGGTCCTGGGCTGCAGGAAGGTTACTCTTCGGCAGCTCCAGGAGTTGGCTGGGATTCTTAATTTTGCCTGTCGGGTGGTGGTGCCTGGTAGGGCTTTTTCTCGCCGGTTGTATGATGCGATGAAGGGGCTGAGTTTGCCCCACCATCGTACCCGCTTATGTGCAGGGGTCAGGGCTGACCTCTGCGTGTGGCGGGAGTTTTTGGAACATTTTAACGGGTTGTCGTTTTGGCGGCAGGAGCTTCTTTTGGAAGCGGAGCTGCAGCTGTGTTCCGACGCCGCAGGGACTTGCGGTTTTGGGGTAGTGTTAGGTGACCAGTGGTGCTGGTCGGCATGGCCTCCGGAATGGAGTGCCTGTTCATTGGTTAAGGACTTAACCTTTTTGGAGCTTTTCCCCTTAATAGTGGCCTTAGAGCTCTGGGGGGAGCAGTTCAGGGATAAGACTGTGCATTTTTGGTGTGACAATCTAGCGGTTGTCCATGTTGTGAACGCCCTGTCCTCTAAGAGTGACAGGGTGATGCGGCTTGTCCGCCATTTTGTGCACAGGTCCTTGTCTTTGAACGCCTTGTTTTTGGCTAGGCACGTCCCTGGTTTAGATAACGGGGTGGCTGACGCCTTGTCCCGTGGTCAGTTGTCCAGGTTTCGGACCCTGGCCCCGTGGGCCCGAGAGTCGCCGGAGGTGTTTCCAGCCCACCTGTGGAGCCTGGGCGGGCTCTCGAGAGCTGGAGGGACGAGGCCTCCAGGGCGATCGCCTTATCGGTAGCTCCTAGTACCCTGCGAGCTTATCAGCGTGCAGGTAAGGAGTTTGGGGATTTCAGGCTGGGTAAGGGTTACCCCCATTGCTGGCCTGCCCCGGTTGAGCACCTAGCTGAATTCTGTGTCCTGCTGAAGGGGCGTGGCCTTTCAGTGAGGACTATCAGGGCTAGGTTAGCCGGCCTCGCCTTTCTGGCCAAGGCGGGGGGGGTTGGTGATTTTACGGGTGATTTTCGCATCCGGAGGATGCTGGAAGGTTGGGTGAGGGAGCGACAGGGGTTTCCCGCTGACGCTCGTCGGGCCCTGACGGTTCAGCAGCTGTCTCTGATTAATCAGACATTTGGCAGTCTGTGCGCCTCTCCTTACGAGGCTCGGCTGTTCAGGGCAGCGACTTGCGTTATGTTTTTCGGGGCCCTCAGGGTCAGCGAGGCAATGGCCTCCTCGCAGTCTGACTTGTCGCTCCGCGCCTTCCAGCTCGCTGATCTGTCCTTTAGACAGGGGGGTGTCTCTCTTTTGGTGAGACACTCCAAGACAGATCAGTTACACAGAGGGGTTAGACTTGAACTTAGTGCAGCCACCGATAAGTCTGTTTGCCCGGTGGCTGCTTTGCAGCAATTTTGTGTTTTGCGTGGGTCAGGGCGTGGGTACCTTTTTATACACCAGGATGGTTCCCCCCTGACCCGGTATCAATTCTGGGCGATAGTGTCTAAGGCTATGTCTCAGGTAGGCATGGATCCCGCCGGCTATGGAACGCATTCGTTCCGTATCGGCGCCGCCACTAGCGCAGCACTTTCTGGTCTCCCGGCCCAACGGATTCAGGAGATCGGCCGCTGGCGGTCAGCGGCATATTTGGGTTATGTCAGGCCCGCTGAGGATCCGGGGCAGGGTTTAGGCTAGGTAACCTCTCTGTGTGTGTCCTCTTCCAGGTTCCCAGTCCAGGCAGAAACCGACGGCGCTGCTGTGTGGCCACAGCATGGTCTTCTGGGCCGGCCGCTCAGCAGCCAGAAGTGCCATCGGGACCCAGCTGTCGTTGGGACGGTGGGTCAATGTTGTTTGGATGGGCCGGAGGGGTATGCGGTGGGAGGGCCTCCTACCGACGCTGCTGGGTACGCAGCATCTCAGGGCGGTACCCGGTGCTGCTGGGCGGGCGGCTACCCATGGTCGCGCCCAGATGGGACTGGGTGGTCGGCAGCCCATAGCCGCACCCAGATGGCTGGTCTTGCACCTCGGTGGCAATGACCTATGCCTGCTTGGCGGTCTACCGTTGATCGTCCAGGCGCGCGAAGACCTGCGGCGGCTTCGCACGGTATGGCCCACCACGCAAGTGGTGTGGTCAGAGATCCTCCCAAGGATCGTTTGGAGGGACGCCATTTCCCTTAGGGCCATCCACCGGGTTAGACGTAGGGTGAATAAGGCCGTGGGAAAGACTGTCAAAGAATTAGGGGGGATTGTAGTTGCCCATCCCATCATCACTGTAGATCGGCCGTGGCTTTACCGGGCCGATGGCGTTCACCTGTCAGAACAGGGGAACGCCATTTTCTTACAGGACCTGCAGAGGTCTCTGCGTGAGCTGGCGCAGATAGAGGGGGGAGTCGGGGGGCCAAGATAGAGATCTGACCCCCGCTCCGTGGCAGGTTAGGGGCGGAAATCTGGGTGGTTTCAGCAACTGCGCGTTCTCCCTTGGGCATCTTTGGGGATGATTGACAGGTTCTCTCCAAGACCATGGTGGGTGCTACCTGCGCACTTGGGGGGAACCTGTCTTTGGGTCCCGCTATTGAAGTCCCAGGGTAGGGGTGAGCCGGCGGGACCCCCCTCATGCGAGTGTATGGCAGGGTCTCAGGTGAGGGAGAGGTCCCTCACCTGGACCAGCATCGATTACGCCCATAGTTGCCCAGGAATGTTGACCTTTTACGTCATTTCCGCCCCGGAAGTATTTGTTTGACCCTGCAGGTCCATTTGGTTCCGGGTCATAGTTAAGTATGTTGATTATGCAAATTTATGCTAATTCATGCTAATTTAATTAATAAATTATGCAAATTTATTATAATAAAAATGACCCAAGTTTAAATCCAGCTCTTGTGTCCGAGTCGTTACTCCGTCTCTTCTGCAATAACGCCGGCTGACTCACCGGCCCCACGGCGATGTTGCTGAAGGGCCGGGCAGACTCGGACCCTTCAGATGGCGGCCGCCATCTTGTTTTCGGCCGAAATCTCGCGAGACGAGATTTCGGCCGGGAATGCCCTGCCCACGTGGCTGGGCATGACGTCAGGTCTGGGCGGGGCCTGCTGGCCCTATTTAAGGGGCAGCAGGCCGGGAAACAGCCTTTTCGCCCGGACCTGGTTGCCTGAGCAGACACCCACCCGCCCTTCCCTATTTTGCAGTGTGCCTAGGGGTCGCCTTCGGGGGCCGAATGGGAATTTTTTGCAGCTTCGCCCATTAGGCCAGGCTGTTTTTTCGCCCATTCCACACTGGGGAGATGGATGTGCGGTTAGGGGGTGTTTGCATTTAATTAGGTTAATTGGCTTACCTCTGGTCATTGGGTAGGCAGGTTAGGGGCGGAAATCTGGGTGGTTTCAGCAACTGCGCGTTCTCCCTTGGGCATCTTTGGGGATGATTGACAGGTTCTCTCCAAGACCATGGTGGGTGCTACCTGCGCACTTGGGGGGAACCTGTCTTTGGGTCCCGCTATTGAAGTCCCAGGGTAGGGGTGAGCCGGCGGGACCCCCCTCATGCGAGTGTATGGCAGGGTCTCAGGTGAGGGAGAGGTCCCTCACCTGGACCAGCATCGATTACGCCCATAGTTGCCCAGGAATGTTGACCTTTTACGTCATTTCCGCCCCGGAAGTATTTGTTTGACCCTGCAGGTCCATTTGGTTCCGGGTCATAGTTAAGTATGTTGATTATGCAAATTTATGCTAATTCATGCTAATTTAATTAATAAATTATGCAAATTTATTATAATAAAAATGACCCAAGTTTAAATCCAGCTCTTGTGTCCGAGTCGTTACTCCGTCTCTTCTGCAACACAAAATTAACTCTTGGCTTTTAATTTTTCTAAAAAAACACTGTTCCATGTTACTGATCAGCTTATGTAAACCTGGGTCTTTTAGGTGACTCCTTCCTAAACATTATAAGTCCAGGCAGGCAAACTGAAATACCATTGTTTTAAATCATACCAGACCTTGTCTTATATATTTTTTTGAATCCTCACCCTCAAATAAGTATGTGGCCTTATTGCCATGCACTCAAAAGCCCATTTATTATCAGGGAATGTTTTATTTTGGGGAAAATTTTCATAGGACACCTTAGATGCATCACATTTAAAAACTATGTCAACTCTTAAAACTAGAAGTATAGACCATTTTTTCTCTTCTTCTTTTTAGGTCTCGTCATGTATTGTTCAAACTATGTATCTTGTCTCCACCCACCACCCACCTTGGGCCCACATTACCATATACAGAACAGATTAAAGTGCTTCTATTCGTAATCTTCCATTTCCTGAAAAATAATTCATTCACTCTGCTTTTTTGAGCAGAATGGGATATTTCTCAAATTCTTCTTTATGGAAAAACTTTTGAAATTTGATGTGGACCTTAAGTCTCCTTTACAAAAGAAAAAAAAAGTTATGTAAGCTAGGGTCCCCGGTGTTTTGTTTCAGAGTTATTTTCAGGTTTATGGAACAAATAGTGCAAATCTGAAATAATAATACCTGAATAGTACCAGAAGAATTTTATTCCCTGAAACCAAACATCTTTGAGACATCCTTAGAGAGGCTTGCTTCAACTTTCAACATTTGTTTACAATATGCAGGTAATCAAAAATGAATACCTTGAGATCCAATTAATGTCTTAATAAAACACAAAATCTATTAGGGTAATCCTGGTAAATGCGTACATTTAGCAATGAATGAGACAGATTCAAATTAAATGTGGTCATTTACAAAGCACTTGGTTAGCTTGCTAATAAATGTTAGGTTTTTTTCCAACTCAATTCCCCATCTCTTGCAAATGTTACAATTTAAAGCATGTCGAATTTTGGATCTTTGCTAGAGCATCTCTTTGGCTTGTATTTTGGCATATCTGCAACTGCTGTTTTCTCAGTGATACATCCCCTCCCCCTTTTGAAAATGTCAAATTCCCTTATTGGTTTCAGAACATGATTTTCTTTTTCCTCCCCAAGGCATCTCTTTTGCACCTTCTGCACAGGTAGTATTTGTTGTCCTTTAAAAAGACAGAGTGCAATATTGCATTGCCAGAGCGGGTCTGGATGAAACTGATAAGAGATAAACAGACCACTGGATGGGAAATGCTGAAGCAAAGCATTTACTTTACTTTGCCGTTTCAGAAGTCAGCCATGACCATTCAGGGAGAGAGGCGACCATGCTAGAAAGCAACATTTTTCTGATTTGCCTGTTTAGTATCAGGAAAGACTTAATGAACTCAATCTGTATAGTCTGGAGGAAAGAAGGAAAAGGGGGAACATGATCGAAACATTTAAATATGTTAAAGGGTTAAATAAGGTCCAGGAGGGAAGTGTTTTTAATAGGAAAGTGAACACAAGAACAAGGGGACACAATTTGAAGTTAGTTGGGAGAAAGATCAAAAGCAACGTGAGAAAATATTATTTTACTGAAAGAGTAGTAGATCCTTGGAACAAACTTCCAGCAGACGTGGTTGGTAAATCCACAGTAACTGAATTTAAACATGCCTGGGATAAACATATATCCATCCTAAGATAAAATACAGAAAATAGTATAAGGGCAAACTAGATGGATCATGAGGTCTTTTTCTGCCGTCTTCTATGTTTCTCGTCAAAACTTGACAAGATTTCAACTTCTACAGCATAGATTAAAGTATTCCTATTCTTAATTTTTTATCATAATTCAGATGTAGCAGATTCTAGGCCAGGGATGGCGAACCTTTTTTTCCTCAGGTGCCGAAAGAATGTGGGCATGTGGTAGTGTGAATGCCCACACCCAAAATTCAATTCCTGGGGAGGGCAAAAACAGCTTCCCATGCCCCCCGGAGGCCCTCTGGAGGCCAGAAATGGCTTGTTTCCCAACTTCTGATGGGTCCAGCAGGCTTGTGTTTCCCCAGGCTCCAAAGGCTTCCCTGGAGCCAGGGGAGGGTAAAAAATCCCTCCCCTACCCACCGGAGGCTCTCTGGAAGACAAAAATGCCCTCCCAAACCCTCTGTGTGAGGCAAAAATCAGCTGGCCAACACACACATGCACACTGGAGCTGAGCTAGGGCAATGGCTCGCATGCCAGCAGATATGGCTCTGTGTGCTGCCTCTGGCACAGGTGCCATAGGTTCGCCATCACTGTTCTAGGCAATCAGAATAGAAGATGGCTTTAGTACACCAGTACTATAGATTTGCATTTGAATTAAACATACCTTTGTTGGATAATTTATCTGAAAGAAGTTTGAATTTAGGACAATTTTGGGGCCATATTGATCTGGGAAAAAATTAAAAATGTAAATGATGTTTTTCATATTAAACAATATTCCCCCTATTATGACCTTTTAAAAGGGGAAAATAATATTCCTTTCAGATATGTAGAATAAAACATAATAAACTGGGATTAAATTAATTGGCAATACAGTTGTGGGCTTCTGTGAACTCAGATTTAATTTTGCTATGCAGAATAAATTCAAGAAAGATGCATTTATATACAATTAAAGCTCTCATTATGACCTTTAACTATGTGAAACAGTGCAACATAGGCAACAATGTTAGCTCAACTTACAGAAAATGTCCCAAATCCATGACTCCGGAGGGAATAAAATTAGGGAAAGTTGTAGCTGGTTTAGTGCTGCTGTCTGCTGCTGCTGCCACATTGCTGGGCTGCGTCTGTGATCACATAATCATCATTTTCAATATTCTGTGATGGTTTCCCAGCCTCTCTTGTAATCCTTTGCTCCCTCTTCAACCCAGAAGCAGTCATTTACTTGTCTGTTGGGAAGGAAAAGGAAGGGAAATGTATAATGCTTTCCTACCAAATTCCTACAAGAAAATTCAATGTGGACACTCTCAGTTTCCTTGTTACTGCTCACATTGCTGGGACCGCCAAAAATTCCTTTTTGGCCCCCTAAGGGCGACCCACAGTGGCACACTGCAAGATAGGGAGGGTGGGCAGGTGTTCGCTGCTCGTCGTCAGGGGCGAAAAGGAGGCCCCGATCCTGCACAGCCTCTTATATAGGGCTGGCAGGCTCAGCCCCGACGATGTCATGGACCAAGGCTGATGACCAGAAAATGGCCGGGATCTCGCGAAATCTCGCGAGATCCCGGCCAACAAGATGGCGGCTGCACCGAGGGCAGTGTCTCCCTGGCCCAGCAGCAAATCCGGGCCAGGGATAAGTCACCGGCCGTGCATTGTGAGGTGCCAATGATGGGGATGGTGGTATTTGTGGTACTGGGTTCATTGACTGTTAAAAATACAGTATACTGATGAGCTAAACAGGGCTGCATTTGGGTCTCATGCTGTGCATGAACTAGTTTCTTATGAAATCACCTTGGGGAAGATACCTTCTCCAAATTGAGATATTGATGTGGAAATTCACACTTTTAAATCTCTGCATATTTATATTCCTTCCCAGTATTTGGTTTAAGAAGACCTTAATTTTAAAAGGAAATTCATTTTAGTTCTTGCTGAATGTTTGTCTGGGTTTGTTTTGTCGGTATTTTTTGTCTGTTTCTAGCCTACCTGGATATTTTAGATGCTTGTTATCCTTAATCTTTGGTTTATAAATTACAATTCATGCAGCATTCTGTGTCTAATTGATATTACTAGGGTATAGTTGTATCTTTATCTGCATTATCTTCAGATTTGTAGAATTATTCTTAAAACTGAATGAATACATAATATTGATGCTTTGAATGGTCTTAGTTCTGCATGTTTGTTTAATGGGTTAAGTTTGATTTATCTTTGCTCCATTGTATTCCTCACTTGGAGAACAATTTGTTACAGGAAATTATAAATAAGCAAATGCTTTGACCAAGTGTGAAAAATGGCAATTAGAGACCAGAGAAAAGAAAGTTGTATTGCTCAAAGATGCAATCTTTCCTTTGGAAAGGGGAAGGGTGGGGTTTTACAATTTGATTCAAATTATTATTTGCAAAGTGTGGAAATGTAGTTTCAGTTGCCATTTAACTAACACGTATATTGATATCAAAAACATATTGAAATATTATCAGTCATAAGTGTGTTTAGTGAAAAGGGAATATCCTTCGTTCTCTTATATTTAAAAGGAGGTTGCTTTGCCATGATCGGAAAGGGAGATTTATTTATTTATTGTTTTGTCAAGTACATATTGGTGGTATACAAAGATATAACAATGTTTATATACATGATGGTAGTAAAAGAGAAACATTAGGGCAGGGGACAGAAGGCATGCTGGTGCACTTATTCAAGCCCTTTAGCCATATCACCGTGACATTTTTGCAAAAATATACATACAAACAACATTCTATGGAGTCGTTTCTTCTTTTTTTCATTTTTAAAATGTACATTGAAAGCTGACTGTTTTTGATATAACATCTACATTTTTAGTGTCAAGAGGCTTATCTAAGACACACACACACAAAAAAACCCCTCTGCAAGCTAATCCAGGCTTTTAATAAGAAATTTTAATTTTCCAGGTTTCAAGTATCAAAGATGCTATATTTAATTGAAAAAAAATGTAGCATTAAATAATCAACTCTCCCAGAAATAGAGCCATATGTATGACATCCAGTGCCATAGTTACATATGAATGAGCAAGTCATTTAAGAAGTCAACAAAGATATTCTCAAAATTATTAACCGAGAATTGTTTTACTAACTAATCAAACAAATGTGTACTACGTATTTTATTCAATAAATTGTATGGATAGAAGGATATATGTATCTTTAAGTGCTATTATTTGAAATTTATTCATTGTGGAAAAGTTGAAAACGATGGTTGGGTACAGGATAGTTTTTAATAACATTGGATGAAATGATTAGCTTGGTAAATAGACTGTGTTTCATTTCAGTTTACAGTATTATCAAAGCTGTATTTATGTACGGTTCTTATGAGAGCTTTGACCTTGAGTGTTAATTGCCAGTATAGTGTTTAAAGTCTTGGATTTGACTCAAGATAGTCATTAAGATTTTGGATTGGGAAAATCCTGATTCAAGCCAGTCATGAAGGTTACTTGTTGCTTTGGCCAAGTTACTGTCTTTCTATCTAGATTTTTTTTTAATAGCTCTCTTCATTAATAGCATGCAAATTAATTTTAGTGGAGATTTGTTGTTTTAAGCTCTCAAGAGAAAATGTAGGATATAAATGTAGTTACTGTCAGTCAATCAAGCTATCAGAATAATTAAGATTCAGGACAGATAAAAATGTGTTTCTTGATACAGACAATGGTTATCTTAGAACTGATGCCACAAAATGTGATGATGGCCTCTAACTTAGATGGTCTTAATTTAGCTATTATTAGCTACTGTTTATGAAAGCTACACATAATTGCTGTATCAGAGGTTATTGTCCTCACTTAAGCATTTAGTTTGGTCACTGTGGCAACACGGCATTGAATTAGATCAACTCAAGATTCATCCAGTCTGTTTACTATTCAAGAACATAACACATTTATTTGTTCCTTTTTTGTCCAGATGGAAGATGTCATAGCTCGTATGCAAGATGAGAAAAATGGGATTCCTATTCGTACAGTCAAAAGCTTTCTCTCCAAGATTCCCAGTGTTTTCTCTGGTAAGATTCAAAATACAGCATGTGCTTCATTCAGTACTGGAAAAAACACACACGAAAACAATGATAAATTAGAAAATTAGTACAGACAAGATTAAAAATAATGACTATGTGTCTGCAGTAATTTACAATGAAGTTTCCAGTCAATTTTGTTATGCATAACTTATTTTTATTTCCATTTCTCTTACTGTTGGCAGTATATCTCTACTTTGTACACACTAGCACACAAATTCTTAGTTATCTAACACATATAGATTTTTTTGAAAAATATCTATGGCTTTCACAAAAATAATTTTCCATGCAGTGTTAGCATATTATTTTGCATTGGGACTGGATACGATGCTCCCCCTGCCCCCAGCAGTTTCTTCTTTGAAAGAAGATTTGGAGCTTCTCAAGAAGCCATGTGTTTCTGGAACATTAATATTGACAAATGTCTCAGAAAATAGAAAAATAAAAATAAATTAAAAAGACAAGGGCAAAGAAGGCGCTTCTGATGTTTTCGACAATGGTTTTAAATGCATTTAGATTTTATCTTCTTTCTCTAAAGTTACATCATAATTTCTTTCTTCCATTAGCTGTTGTTTCTAACTGTCAAACTTACAAATAGCATTTTTCTTTTTTTCTTTTTGAGCAAGAAGTCCATAAGAAGTTTCCAGTCTCATTCGTTATGCATATTTTTATTTCCATTTCTCTTACTGTTGGCAGTATATCTCTACTTTGTACACACTAGTACATAAATTCTTAGTTATCTAAGACATATAGATTTTTTGAAAAATATCCATGGCTTTCAGAAAAATAATTTTCCACAATATTAAATATTGTTTTGCTAATTTAACTTGAGTCATTTTAATATCATTATCAGAGGTTGGTTTTGGTGGGCCAATTATTCTATTCCAATCTTCATTAAACCCCAATTTCCATATGGTTAACTAACTAATATAGTTAATTATATTAGTTAATCTATAATTCCTTGTAAAATGTTACCTTATCCTCCTATATGCCAATTATCAAAGTCATGGCCCCATGCAAAATAGCTTCAAGCCTGATATATACAAAAAAGCAACAGTCAATTTCAGTTGAGATCATAATTGGCAGTTTATACAGATGGCGAGATGTCCCTTTGCTTTTTATCTTTTCAGGGAATAGATTACAGAAGGGTGACAGTAGGATAGGCAATCTGACTGAGGAACAAAATGGAAGGAGCCAAACAGATGCTTCATGGTGTCTAGAATCTCCCATTTTTTGTGTATCAAATGCAAGATGATTATTATGGGTGATGGAATGCAACTCCTGTAGAAGTCTAAACACATATTTCCATTTAATATATGAGTGCTGGAGAAGAGGTGGAAAACTAGGCAACATCAGGGGAAGAACTGTGTATAAACCTGTTATCATTTCTGTGTAGAGAATTTTATTATGTGATGGTTTGTGCAGAGTAAGGAGTTTTATAGAAAAATGAGAATTAAGTTATTGGTAGATTGATTTTGATGAATGAGCCTTTTGTTATTTATTGTACATCAAAATCTAAGTCCATTTTTTCCAAGAATATAGGAAAAGACAAGCACTTGGAAGAAGGGCGTATTTCAGACTTAGCTTACCTATGTACACATATGCACACAAACACAGAAACCAATTTGTCAATGGAAAGTTTCATGGCATGCCTTGCACACACTTGATTGTAACCCTAATAGCTGCCTTTGCTCAGCCTTATTATGCAAAGTGATTATTATAATCTGCCTTTTTAAAAAATGGTATCTCGAATTTAAGCAATTGATCTGTGTTTGCTGAACTTTTGTTGACCTGGAACAATTTCTATTTCAGCTGAATCAGACCTGAAATTAAATGCAAATGTAATGATTTTACTTTTTTTTTTGGCTAGTAATGATATTAAACAACTGAATGCTATTCAATATTCCATGCCTCTGTTTTGGATTGTTTTATCTTTGCCAAAAAATCAGTAGCAAATCTGAAAATATAAAGTATCTAGTGGGTTGGTATAATTGGAGTCCAGAAGCTCCCTGATAGTGGATGTCATTCATATTCTTCATCATTTGACATAATCAGATATAATCATACTGCAGATTAGATGTCTTCTTGTCTGTCACTGATTAAGTATCAGTAATAAGGAAAGCAAGTTGATTTACATTCTCAAAGGTGATGATTACAGAGAGAATTGTCTAAACTAATGATAAGCTAAGGAAATCAGATCTATTAATTATAAGAATAGCATGGAAGGGTGCACAATTTTTGAATGTTTAAAATGTGATAAAGAACAGTTGAATAAACATGTTCCCAAAGAATAACTTTCTGTTTTCTTCTGTAGCTGGACCTAAATGTTGAAAAATTGACCTAAATGAAGGGGAAAGAAACAACCATTATAACATGGCTGACTTGTCAGATGTTTCTGCATGATCTGTTTTGTTAAACAAAGGCATGCATCCTAATTTATTTTATCCCCACCTATAGTGAGTAAGGTGAATTTTAGTGAATGATTTTTATAGATGGTAAAAGATCAGGAAACTTAATGGGATCTTTTTTCGGCTAAATGGTTTGAAGATGAAAAAGTCTATATTTGAATGTAACCATTCAGGCACCTTCACTATAGATTAAACTATCTATAATAAAGTAACATCTCTGGTTAATTTAGATTGTGTTCTGCAATATACAATAGCTTTGGATATCACTTCTAGGAATTGTACTGTGAAAACTATTGGTGGCAATCAACCCTTTTTTGTGTTATGTCAACATTTAACCTGCTGTTTTACAGGTTTTGTTGACTTTGACTCCTACAATCTTTCAAACAGTTTGACCTTTGGGAAAAGCTTCTCTAAGCACATGCTGGAAGTTGTCCAGATTCCGCTTTCTGCTGTCAGTACAATTCAAGGACAAGAAGGCCTCATATTGCCAAATAATCTCTGTAATTTCAGGACTAGGAGTCTAGTCAAGCATCTCACCACTTCTCACCACTTCTGGAATAGAGTGAAATGCTGAAACCAGTTGGGTTGCATATATCTCAATATTTCCCCAGTGTTTTTTAAATAAATAAATAAATTTCCCAGCCTTTTTTTAATGGATGCATTTTTAATGTAAGCCCACCAAGTTGGAATGTATTGACTCTCTTGAAATGTTAAGATTAGTATTGTTAAGAAGGAAAGTGTAGCCACAAATTAATTTTCTGGCTAGACCATTCACAATAATGGAGAATGCTGTGCTATTACAGACTCCAAGAGACTGGCTTTTATTGAACTCATTCCCATAAAAGTGTTATATTGGTCGCACTGCTGTCTGCCTAGGATCATTTATTAAGGTGATCAGCATAAATTTTCAGATTTTTCTTTCTGCAATATGTTTCCAACTTACCTTATATTTTATTCAGATAAATGGCACACAACTCACTGAACTAATTTTATTTGCTTGAATAAAAGAAAATAAAGATTGCAGCCTTTCTTTGTTTTTCTTTATTTTTTCCTTTTTCAAATGAACACGAGTCTTCGGAGAGGGGTGGCATACAAATCTAATTATATATATATATATAATATATATATATGACAGTCTTGGTATATTCGGGTTTCTTCCCGTGTAGGATTTGGAAACTTCTAGCGACGTTTCGATGAGGTCCCACTCGTCATCTTCAGGCTGGTGTTTCTGTCCTTGTTCTAGGGCGAACACAGCGAGACCTGAGCTGCCTTCCTTCTATAAATACTGGTGGCTGGGTGTGGTTTGATGGCTCAGCAATTGCCTGCTGTGTAGAAACTTCCTGGTGAGTCAGTGGGGTAACACCTGGGGTCGTTGATGTAGCTGAGGTATGCTGATTAGTTAATGGTTGTGGATTAGGCGTGATATTCTGAGTAGTTGGAGCTTGCAGGCCACTTGATTGTTTTGCAATGTATGTTCTGAGTCTGGTTTCAGTTTCTATGTCTGGGATACGTTTGAGGGCTGGTTTCCAGATGTCTGGTAGGTGGGAGGTATCATCCCGCTTGTTCATATTTTGGGGATGTTATATATATATATATATAGAATGGCACCATTTCGGCCTTGTTCTGGCCTCATAAGCTAGCCAGTAAAGGTGTGGCAAATAAGGAGCTGTGATGTTCCTTCAATACACCAGAGTGATTCGACACAAAAATATGTAACCCTTCCCTGGTGCAGAGCTGAAGGGATTGGATACTGTGGCTAGAGGATAATTCTCTGCCTTACAAGGCAAAGGTTGCAGGTTCAAGTCCCAGTGGGTATGGTTAGCTGATGAGGCCAAATAAAGCCAAAATAGATCTATCCTAGTCTCCCTTAATTTTCAAATTCAGCAAAAAACAATTGTGACACATATATCTATATCTATATCTATATCTATATCTATATCTATATCTATATCTATATCTATATCTATATCTATATCTATATCTATATCTATATCTATATCTATATCTATATCTATATCTATATCTATATCTATATCTATAGAGATAGAGATAGAGATAGAGATAGAGATAGAGATAGATACATAGATACATAGATACATAGATACATAGATACATAGATACATAGATACATAGATATACTGTATAGATACATAGATAGATAGATAGATAGATAGATAGATAGATAGATAGATAGATAGATAGATAGATAGATAGATAGAGAGATATAATTTTTGGTTTTGAAATTATCTTTCTTATTTTAAAATTTTTACATGTAAGAAATTTAAATTTGCTTTCACTTAAGAACTGAAAACATTTGAGGTTATCCTTTACTTTTTGGTGGGGTGATAACAATTTTGACTTCTGCTTTTCTAAGCTTTAGGTTTTTGTTTTTAAGTTATTCAATATCTGGGATTAAGGGAGGATTCTTAATAAAAGATTCAGATCACTAAATTGGACAGGTTAAAGAAGAAGGACATGGATTTGCTAGGGATAGCAATCTCTCAGAGTTAACTTTTCAAAACTTTTGTTAAAAAAAGATATTCACCAACTGTAGAAACTATTGCTGTACTCACTTCCAAATTATTTCCTGCCTTTATTATTTTTATAAATAACTCAAGGGAGCAAACATACCTGATTACTTCCTTCCTCCCCCTATTTTCCTCACAACAACAAACTGTGAGGTGAATGGGGATGAGAGGATGTGACTGTTCCAAAATCACCCAAGGAGAGACTTATAGTTTTAATTATATAAAATCACTTAAAAAACATCACATTTAAAAATAGTTTAATGTATAAACTAAATCTTCTCACATGTTTATTAATAGATGTAACTTCTGTTGATATGAGATGGATAGTTGTTAACTTGACAGAAGTATTTTGGGATTCTGATTTCAATCGTTGCATTGGAATCCTTCAAACTTGAAAGACCAAGACTCCCCAGAGCATGAAACCTGGGTATGGAGGATAGGCTGTTACCCAAGCAGCAGATTCCCCACTCTCCATGTCTCTGAAATAATCCAATGGAATGGCAAAGGCCAAAACGATTGGTTCCAGTTATGTCACAAACTGTACAGTCACAAACTGCTTCCAGGACTCCAGCACCAGATTTTGCCTCAAGGTTTATTTCTGAAGTCTTTTTTTCATTTATGGATATAACCACAAGGCAGTGGAGGTTTGCACTCAGAGTTTCCCTTCTCCTAGTGCAGTGATGGTGAACCTATGGCATGTGGAATCATATCTGCCAGCATGTGAGCTGTTGCACTAGATTAGTTCCACAGCGACTTTAGTAATCGGGTTGTCTAAGCATGGAACTCATTACCGGACCCTGTAGTATCATCCCCTAACCCCCAACATTTTACCCTAAGACCTCTCCAGATTCCTAAGAGGTCAGTAAGGGGCGTACATAAGCGTACTAGAGTGCCTTCCATTCCCTGTCCTATAGTCTCTCCTATATATCATATATCTTCTCTACTATATCCTCTATAACTTTCATTGTGTGTTATTGTGTATTGGACAAAATAAATAAACAAATAAATGCATTTTTAAGGAGGAGGAAAAAAACTAAAATATGTTAAACTATGTTGATGAATTTGAGGTGAAATTTTATGTTTGCTTAAAGAATATATACAGACACTTAATTATTAAATTTAGCATTAGCAATAGCATTTAGACTTATATACCGCTTCATATTGCTTTTACAGCCCTCTTTAAGCAGTTTACAGAATCAGCATATTGCCCCCAACAATCTGGCTCCTCATTTTACCCACCTCAGAAGGATGGAAGGCTGAGTCAACCTTGAGCTGCTGGTGAGATTTGAACTGCTGGACTACAGCTAGCAGTTAGCTGAAGTAGCCTGCGGTGCTGCACTCTAATCACTGCACCACTGCGGCTCTAAATTTAATAAGAACTGGAGGGAGGGGAATGAAATAATGGGTCTGACTCAGATAAAAAAGGAAACATTAAATAAAGGACATACACCTAAAATTAAAATATAATGGAATGACCACAGAGATAATAAATGAGAGTTATGATAAATTTAGAGATTGAAAATTAGCTTTGTCTGACTGTTAAATAATTGAATTAGAAATTCTCCACTCGTGGAAAGGTTTTTGAGGGTGTAAGGGAAAGTAGGAAGGAAGGAGAGAAAGGAGAAAGAGGAGAAGAGGAGCTAGGGAAGAGAAGGAGTAAGAAAGTAGGAAATAGAGGTGGAATGGCCACTTGAGATGGAAAGAGGAGAGTGGGTAGAGAAAAACTTGGGACAGACTGGGCGTTATAGGTTAAAATTGTTTTGTAAATTTAGGTTACTGCTTGTTAGAGATAATATATGGTTGTTATTATTATATAATGAAGGTATATGTGATATGTTGCTTGGTTGTAATGATGGAGAAAAAGAAAAACCTTTTGGAAAAACAGAACAGCAGGAAGACAATAGCTAAGCTATTAGCAATTCTTAATATATAGTAAAAGAATTTGATAGCATCTCCGATTTCCAGTAAAATGCCAATATAATCCAGTAGATGCTGATGGATTTAACTCTGATGTAGCCTTTGGCTTCTTATATATTGGAATTGCAAACTCCATCCATCATGCATTGCTGCTAGGGAAAAAAAACTGATGTCAGAAAATGTGTACTGACATTTTTACAGTAATACTTAGGTAAAACATATGTTGCACAATTTATCCTAGTGAGGTATAGTTCAGACTTGTAAAAGGCATACATTATGTGTAAATTCATGTAGATCTCTGATCTTCATTCAATAGTTGTTCAAGAGAGGGTTTTTTTCATCTATGAAGTTTCTAATTTAAAGATTGTATCTAAGACTGCTTTTTAAAGTTAAACTATCCTACCAAGCCATTTTGAAAAAAACTATAGTTTGTTGAACTGTTCAGTTTGGCTAATCCAAAACTAAACAAATGCTCATTATAATTTAGTGTAATGCAACTAATATCTTGGTTGGTTAAAGTACCTCTCCACATATTTTAATAAAATTACATGTGATGTAACACTTAGCACTTATGTAGTAAGATATTCCAATTTATGACATATAGCATATTGGGTAACAAATAATGGCATGACATATTTAGGGTATGTTTAATGTATTTAGGGTTCTAAGCAAATCTTTGGATAGAGAAAAGGACAATGTATAAATTTTATAAATAAATAAAAACAATTTGACAACTGTGCTTTTACATTATTTATTATCTTATCTGCTTACACAGGACCTTGTTTGCTTGTATCTTTTTACACGTTTTAGCTTTGCTATCAGTATGTTCCTCCACTTCCTTTTGATGTCTTTATGTGTTCTGATAAGCAATGGTTCATTTTGACTACAATTTCTTAATTAAGTTACATGGATTATGTGTCAAGCCCTTCAACTGGAAAGCACAATCAAGAAAATACGTTTCACACAGACATTGTTTAATGGGGTTTAATGCCAAAAATTAGTACAGAAAATTTAGAACAGAGATAATAATCTTCCAGTTCTCCTTTATTAGTGAGTTATTAACATGGGATTTCTTTGAAGCTTTTGAGATTCCCTTTTTCACAGGATGTCTCCACTATGGGCTATGAATCCATTCCTTTGACAATCCAGTAAACAACATTTCTGTAAAGGAATTTAGGGTTGATCTTGGGGAAAGCGTAAAAGAGAAAAGAGGTGGTAAGGAAGGACTTGGACTGGAAATTGCACAGCCCTGAAATTGAAGCAAGTGTAGAAAGAAACATAATTCCATCTTGATTTTTTTTAAAGTATAGGATGGGATGGAAGTAAATTTAGTCAAGTTCCAAGATTATACTACAATATCCTACAACTATAGAGTAGCATTTCTGGATTCCCTGCAGGGCCTGTTTCTTAACCTAGCGTAACTAGAAGGGCTGAAGCTTTCTCTTCAATGACTTCTGGTATCTAAAGTTACTTTTCCTCTCTTCAGCTCAAGATAGTATCTCACCATGTAGTTACCAAATTATGTTAAAACAAAATGAACTTCAGGATTCAGTCCTTGATCTGTCACTCTTCAACAAAGACATAGAGGAAATGCCTATCACATTTGCAGATGACATTCATCTCCATTCATAGTCTTTCTACCTCATTTGAGGGATCTGTTTCCCTAGGGCAGGGGTGGGGAACAATGGCCCTTTTGTGACTTGTGGACTTCAAGTCCCAGAATCCATGCGAGTTTGAATTCTTAGGCCCAACAACTTGACATCCCTTCCAACTATGCTATTGTATTAAATATTTTCTCTGGACCTTTGTTTCCTGCAGGCATCTACTTGAGCCTGAGTATAAATAATCCTTCAAATTTCCTCTCCCACCCTGATATTGCTAGAGAGACAGTCACTATCTTCCAAGTGGCTTTTTAAAAAAACTTGCAGCAAATCATAACTGGTAGATGGCAAAGAGGATTTTGGAAGCTGCTCTGGGCTGTTTTTGGCTCAAATCTAAAGAAAGAGAGATGGAATGGGCTTTTTCTTTCATTGATGGAGAGATTAAGTTTGAGTCACATTTCCTGAATGAATGAGAACCTTTAGCTCAGCTTGTTCCCATGGAAATGGGTGCAGTGCTTGCAACATCATGAACAATAAAAAAAATCATTTGATTTTAATTTTACCTTGAGAGAAAGTGAACCATGAGCATATACAATGATGTAAATATTTGTTTAGATTCTTGAGGATTTCTGAGGAAGGAAGGAAGGAAGGGGGGAGGGAAGGAGGGAGGGAAGGAGGGGAAGGGAGAAAGGAAGGAAATGGAAAGAAGGAAGGAAAAGAGGGAGGAAGCAATAAAGAGAGGGAAGAAGGAAGATGTTGTGGTTAGCTCTGGCCCAGCTCCTGCCCCAAGGAATGTGCAGGTGGATGTGGGGGAAACATCCACATGCTGCAGGCCTGTTTTGCTCCCGATGGAATCTGCCGATGAAGCCTCCTCTGACCAAGGAAGCAAGAGTGACAGGGAAGAGGGGAGTTTGGCAGACAGCCTAGGAGGAGATCAATCATCTGCATCACCCCTGGATTCTGAACAAGAATTAATGACACATCCACGCATGCGTAGAGTGATGCATAGGAGACAACAACTGAAGGATTATTACAAGAGAAAATGAGGTCACCTGTGGTTGGGTGGGGCTGCTGTAATTAGTGCTACAGATAAGAGGGCAGCTTGGTGTTTAAGCCTCATGGGAGTTTATCTGATTCATTGTTTCGTCAAGATCGTGGTTTTTGTGCTGTTCAAGATTGTGTGGGGACTCTCTGGACTTTAGAATTGGACTCAATTTCCCAGTTATTGGGTGAGCAATTGGATTGCATTTAACCTGTGCCTTATGTGTACCAGAAAATCCCTTTGACATTTAAAAAGGGAGCTGTTTCTGTTTTTCTATTCATAAAAACTTTTGGGTTTTTCTTTTATTGTGTGGTGTGTGTCTTCCTGGACTAATTACCCTGTAATTACGGGTGGTTGAAACACGCCGGCAGAACAGAGGGTAGGTAGGAAGGGAGGGAGGGAGAGGAAGGGAGAAAGGAAAGAAAGGTAAAGAAGGAAGGAAGGGAAGGAGGAAGGGAAGGAGGAAGCAAGGAAGGGAGCAAGGAAGGAAGGAAGAGAGAAAGGAAGGATCTATTCTGCAACTGCAAACCTTCAAGCTTCTAATTTAGTAGGGATACATAAGAATTGCTACATTTAAGCTAAATTTCTGTTCATATTTAAAATCACTACAAACTAATGCTCATTCTGTGCTTTGAAGAATATCAAAACACAAAGAAATTGTGAGTCAGCCACAGATATAGAAACACATTCAGTGTTTCTAGGTAAATGGTGTATCTTGCTCTCTCTGCCATCTGGTTCTTATCTCATGACATGTACAAAGCTGAGTCATTCTGTTGATTTTGCAGTTCCCAGTTGTTTCAATCTGGTAAGTGCTTTCCACATTAAACTACAGGCATGTGGCACAGTAGTCTATGTGGACTATATCTAGTCTCTAAGAGTTGACACCGACTTGATAATACATAAATAATGATCAAATGAATCAACGTGGCACTGTAAGTTGTTATTTCAGCAATCCAGGAAGGCTTCCTCTCCTAAGAAACCAGCATTAGGGCAATAAAGATGCTTTCAGAATACTCTGAAATTTTAAGCACTTATAGGCCAGTTAGCTTGACATCAGTTATAGTTAAAATGATGGAAACTCTACTCAAAAAGAGGATAAATCAGCACCTAAAAAACAATAACTTATTGGACCCAAATCAGCATGGCTTTACTGAAGGCAAATCATGTCAGACTAATCTCATTGATTTCTTTGACTATGTCACAAAGGTGTTGGATCAAGGTGGTGCCGTGGATATTGCCTATCTGGACTTCAGCAAAGCCTTTAATACGGTTCCACATAAAGAGCTGATAGATAAATTAGTGAAGATTGGACTTAATCCCTGGATAGTTCAGTGGATTTTAAGCTGGCTGAAGCATAGACATCAGAGAGTTATTGTTAATGGCGAGTATTCTGAGCAGAGACAGGTTACAAGCGGTGTGCCACAAGGGTCTGTTCTGGGTCCTATTCTTTTTAATATGTTTGTGAGTGACATAGGGAAAGGTTTGGTAGGGAAGGTTTGCCTATTTGCCGATGACTCTAAAGTGTGCAATAGGGTTGATATTCCTGGAGGGGTCTGTAATATGGTAAATGATTTAGCTTTACTAGATAAATGGTCAAAGCAATGGAAACTGCAGTTTAATGTTTCCAAATGTAAAATAATGTACTTGGGGAAAAGGAATCCTCAATCTGAGTATTGCATTGGCAGTTCTGTGTTAGCAAAAACTTCAGAAGAGAAGGATTTTAGGGGTAGTGATTTCTGACAGTCTCAAAATGGGTGAGCAGTGTGGTCAGGCAGTAAGAAAAGCAAGTAGGATGCTTGGCTGCATAGCTAGAGGTATAACAAGCAGGAAGAGGGAGATTGTGATCCCCTTATATAGAGCGCTGGTGAGACCACATTTGGAATACTGTGTTCAGTTCTGGAGACCTCACCTACAAAAAGATATTGACAAAATTGAACGGGTCCAAAGACGGGCTACAAGAATGGTGGAAGGTCTTAAGCATAAAACATATCAGGAAAGACTTAATGAACTCAATCTGTATAGTCTGGAGGACAGAAGGAAAAGGGGGGACATGATCGAAACATTTAAATATGTTAAAGGGTTAAATAAGGCTCAGGAGGGAAGTGTTTTTAATAGGAAAGTGAACACAAGAACAAGGGGACACAATCTGAAGTTAGTTGGGGGAAAGATCAAAAGCAACGTGAGAAAATATTATTTCACTGAAAGAGTAGTAGATCCTTGGAACAAACTTCCAGCAGACGTGGTTGGTAAATCCTCAGTAACTGAATTTAAACATGCCTGGGATAAACATATATCCATCCTAAGATAAAATACAGGAAATAATAGTATAAGGGCAGACTAGATGGACCATGAGGTCTTTTTCTGCCGTCAATCTTCTATGTTTCTATGTTTCTATTCAGATATTTTAAGCATGCTTCTATTCAGAATGATTGTGGAAATGAATAAACGTAGAGAATCTTTCCCTGATACTTTGGTTATACATTACCTTCCCAGATGACAGAGGGCATTTATTTCAGAGAGTTCCCATGGGGTCCCTCTGAAGCATCTCGGAGAAACCCCAAGAATTCACCCAGACAAGCATGTGGGCCTGCTGCTCATCAGGTCTTTTCCTATGAGCATATAAAATTCACTTCAGAAGAAACACAGTCCATGAAGCTGTAGAAACATGTTATACTCATAAGGCCCTATGTCCTAACTGGCTTTAGAAAGCCCTGTTTCTGTAAAAACAGAGTCCTGTTCCTATAAAAGGAGAAGACCTGTTCCTCTATAACAGCGTTTCCCCAACTTTTGACATCTATGTACACTTTCTATAATTTTTTTAATGCTTAGTACCCCTCAACAAAAAAAATATGGATATATTTTAATAACAATCAAATATATTTATTTTTTTCCTTTTTTTGGTACATACAAAAATAATAATAAATGAAAATTAAAATTGTTCATAATAAAATATAAATAAAAGTTATATTATAAATAACATTAGAAGAATGAAATTGTTTGTGCTGAGATGACAGATCATCATAACTTGGTTCCCCGGTTGTTAATTTTAATCTGAGATGCTGTTCCACGTCCAATAATTTTTTTCGACTTAATGTCTACAAATGCTGAAAAAGCAACTTCACATAAATATAAAGTTGGAAAAGGCAAGATGTATTTGAGAACTTTTTCTGAAGGCGTAGCCCCACCAAACTATTCCTGTACTCCTGGGGGTACACATACCAAACTCTGGAAAACACTGCTCTACAAATTTATATTTATTTATTTATTTATTTGTTTGTTTGTTTGTTTGTTTATTTATTTTAAAAAACCCATTATTAAAGCAGGCATACACACAAACATACCATACATGAATTGTATAGGCCCAGTGGAGATGTCTCAATTCCCCCATGCCTGATGGCAGAGGTGGGTTTTAAGGAGTTTACAAAAGGCAAGGAGGGTGGGGGCAGTTCTAATCTCAGGGAGGAACTGGTTCCAGAGGGTTAGGGCCGCCACAGAGAAGGCTCTTCCCCTGGGACCCGCCAGACAACATTGTTTAGTCGATGGGACCCAGAGAAGGCCAACTCTGTGGGACCTAATTGGTCGCTGGGATTCGTGCGGCAGAAAGTGGTCCTGGAGATATTCTGGTCCGATGCCATGAAAGGCTTTACAGATCATAACCAACACTTTGAATGGTGATGGGAAATTGATCAGCAAACAATGCAGACTGCGGAGTGTTGGTGTAACATGGGCATATAGAAATGTTTCACAGATCCATGTCCAAGGGGCGTATATAAGTGCACTGATGTGCCTATCGTCCCCTGTCCAATTGTCTTTCCCTATCTCATATATCATATATATTCTCTCCTTATCTATCTATCTATCTATCTATCTATCTATCTATCTATCTATCTATCTATCTATCTATCTATAATATTTAGTCTGCGGAGAGGGGCGGCATACAAATCTAAATAATAAAAAAAAATAAAAAAAATATATTCTCTCCTTATCTCTTATATCATATATATTCTCTCCCTCCCATCTACTTGTCTTCTTTTTACTTTCTATCATTATATATATTACTTAATGTCTTTTCTCTTCCATATGTATTGTATATTGGACAAAGAATAAATAAATAAATAAATAAATAAATAAATAAATAAATAAAAAGTTACCTTTAGAAGGAATAAACAAGAAGTGTGAAAATATTGGAGGACCAATAAGTTTGCAAAGTTCTGAAAAGTTTAGAGAGATGCCAAAAAAAGAAGAAATATGTTCAGTGAAAGTGCTGTCTCACTGCCCCAAATATGGAGAGTAGATGGGAGGTGTGTGTGTGTGTGTGTGTGTGTGTGTGCGTGCGCATAATATAATGAGGAATGTATAAATAGCTGTATTCTGTATTGGCAAATTAACCTAGAAACACATGGATATTTTCTGTGATCTCTTTGGTCTTAATATGCATATTGATCTTTGTTAATTTGATTTTGCTTAAAATAAAGATTTTCCCTTTTATTAATCTGAACTCCTGGATTTTTCTTACACCTGTCAAAGCAACGAAGCAAGCAAGCAGAAAATCAGCCTTGTTTTCAGATATAGCCAGGGATTAGATCATGTAATTAGAGGTGTATATGTTAAGTATTTCCATGTTCTAGCTAATTTTTCAAGCCACCTTTTCTGGAAACTATTACAGGGAATTGCCACTTTAGTTTGCTCTCATAAGCAATGCAGAAGTTACAAGATCTGAATGAATAGCCGGTCCGAGTGTTAAAAAGAATGAGACTACTACTTCAGACAAGGACAAAGGGGCGGTAGCATGTTGGATCAGATTATGAACTGTAGCTCATTGATGCAACATGCTCGCTGCCAAACATTAGTAAGCAAAGGGAGACACTTGCAAAAGCATTGAGGAGATAAGCTGATGGAGGACAGACAGGCAGTGAGAAGTAAACAGGTGAGATTAGAAAAAAGCAGATGGAAGTGGAGATCATGAGAAGTCACCAGTGATGGAAACAAGCCAGTGTGCTGAAAAGCTGAAAGAGCTGGCATCCCCCATAAGTGTGCTTAGATGTTTTATGGGGCAGTATCTATCTATAAATGGTAAATACTGTCCCTATAACAAGAAATTGTTATGTAACTTAAAAGCAATGTTTCTCCAAACCTAACCACACTAGGTTATCTTCTGGGTTATCTCCAAACCTAACCACTCTGGCTTATGTTCTGCCTTTTCACCAGGATGAGAGTTCAGAGATTAAGGGCTTCTGACTCGAGTGATCTAGGTTCAAGTTCAAGACCTCTTTCCCTATAAGACTTGCTGGGTCTCCTTGAACTAGTTGACAAAACTGGGGATTAATGGGAATGAGTGTAGGAGCAGGAACTCCTCAATAGAGAAGCATAATGAAAATATTATACCCTTTTTATCATTTAGAAAAGAGAGAGTGAATTCTGATTTTTTAAAAATGACTTATGCTTCTGAAACCTTTCTGTTTTGTCTCCTCGCCCATTCTGTTTTTCTTTTCAGAAAAACATATTCACTTGGTTAGGTTGCTCTCTGGTTTGTGTCTTCTGTTCCTCAAGTACTTAATATTACCCACTATACCTCATTTGTTGCTTCCTCATGTCCAAACCAAGAAAGCCTGTTGGAGGTGGGGAGGTTTGATTTGTCAGCTACTTATTAAGAACTCAGAATTCACTCAAAGCATCAGTAGAATGACATGTTAATGGAATAATCTGCTTTTACTTAAGACAACTTGTGACCTACCAAGAAGTCTTTGTGTAAACTCTGTCTGCAGACTCTCTGCTATTTTTTTCAGCCTGAGGCAGTTTTTTAAAACTCTTGATAGACCACCATAGATAAAAGGAGTACTATGTCCAGATTTTCTGATCACAAACTGGGCAGCACTGATTTCTCTAGTGTCACATGAAGGGCACTAATAAGCTTTGAATCATTCTTTAAATTTGAACAACATTGTTATAAGTGGAAGACTAATTCAATCCTCAATCTGAGTATTGCATTGGCAGTTCTGTGTTAGCAAAAACTTCAAAAGAGAAAGATTTAGGGGTAGTGATTTCTGACTGTCTCAAAATGGGTGAGCAGTGTGGTCGGGCGGTAGGAAAAGCAAGTAGGATGCTTGGCTGCATAGCTAAAGGTATAACAAGCAGGAAGAGGGAGATTGTGATCCCCTTATATAGAGCACTGGTGAGACCACATTTGGAGTACTGTGTTCAGTTCTGAAGACCTCACCTACAAAAAGATATTGACAAAATTGAACGGGTCCAAAGACGGGCTACAAGAATGGTGGAAGGTCTTAAGCATAAAACGTATCAGGAAAGACTTAATGAACTCAATCTGTATAGTCTGGAGGACAGAAGGAAAAGGGGGACATGATTGAAACATTTAAATATGTTAAAGGGTTAAATAAGGTTCAGGAGGGAAATGTTTTTAATAGGAAAGTGAACAGAAGAACAAGGCGACACAATCTGAAGTTAGTTGGGGGAAAGATCAAAAGCAACATGAGAAAATATTATTTCACTGAAAGAGTAGTAGATCCTTGGAACAAACTTCCAGCAGACGTGGTTGGTAAATCCACAGTAACTGAATTTAAACATGCCTGGGATAAACATAGATCCATTGTAAGATAAAATACAGGAAATAGTATAAGGGCAGACTAGATGGACCATGAGGTCTTTTTCTGCCGTCAGTCTTCTATGTTTCTATGTTTCTATTGTGCTATTCCCACAAATGTCGATGCTGCCTCATCTCTTCCCATGTTATCAATTTGCCCTTTAAAGATCTGATCTTGAATTTAAGATTGTGGGGATGGAGAATAGAAAATCACATCGTCTCTCTTAACCTTTGTTGTCAAACAAGCCTTTAGCTGACAGCCTTGAAAATTGTAGAGCAAATCCTAGAAAATATGGAATATGACATAAAACACAATCTGCAGTAGAAAAGAAAAATAAGTGACACATAAACAAAAAAAAGCTAGCCATAAATTGACATATGAAATTAAATCTATACCGCTTCCCGTTGCTTCTCCAGACAAAAAAAAAATTATTCTTATCTACATATCTTTCCATTACTTGCAATGGATTTATAAAACGTGAATGCATATGAATTGCAAAACAGTTCAAATGCAGGCATAAATTATTTCAGTCTGATAGTTTCCATTTGGGGCACGCTGATAAGTGTAGAGATAACATTTTTTTAAAAAAAGCCATATACATAGCCTTCTATTTATTTTCTTATTGTTGCTGCAACTAGTGGTATTTATTACTGGTGATAATTTACCATTATTGTAGGAATCACTTGCAGTGGAATGTAACTAAATCGTTTTGTACTTTATGTTATATAAAACAGTTTGGACTTTCATTGGATTACCAGTAGATATATTTGAGAAATAGCATTTAGTGCAGTCATTTTTCATACACTGTCTGGGAATTTATGGTATTTATTTGGAAGGATTTATGCTTCGCGTCGTGGCTTGGGGCTCCATCTAGTTTTATTTCTGCAATGAATAATAGACAGATGTAATTCTCTGCTTCTGTGAAGGCAACTCATTTGGAAGAGGTTTATGTAATCATTCTGGATGAAAGGAAAAGGAGGATCAGTGGGAAGATCTCACTCTGGCAGTCAGGTGCATGTGATTTGGCCTCTGCTCCGTCCTTTCCTAAGCTCTGACATAAAATCCTTTAGAGGTTGCTATAAATATAGAGGAGTTTCAGTAGATTCGCTCTGAAAAAGAAAATGCCTCACCTACAAACTTAATCCTGGTGACAGACATACAGTATCTATCTTTTCTTCACAACTAAACAGAAGCTGCTTGCCTTTGCTTACTTCTGGGTTATTTTTTTCAACTTCTCATTCTACAGGGAAATAATAATAATAATAATAATAATAATAATAATAATAATAATAATAATAATAATAATAATATTAGACTTGTATGCCGCCCCTCTCCTAAGACTTGGAGTGGCTCACAACAACTAATAAAGAAATACAAATCTAATATTAAAAACAATTATTAAAAACCCATTATAAAAAAGTCATACAATCCAAACAAACCATACATGAAATGGAACAGCTAGGAGTATGTCAATTTTCCCAAGCCTGGTGACATAGGTAGGTTTTCAGAAGTTTGCGAAAGGCAATCTCTGGGGGGAGTTGATTCCAGAGGGCTGGGGCCACCACAGAGAAGGCTCTTCTCCTGGGTCCCGCCAGATGACATTGTTTTGTTGCCGGGAACTGGAGAAGGCCAACTCTGTGGGACCTAATCGGTCGCTGGGATTTGTGCGGCAGAAGGCGGTCTTGAAGGTATGCTGGTCCGATGCCATGTAGGGCTTAAAAAAGAAAAATAATTTCCTTTTTAAAATTTAGTATATTTTAGGGAATATTTTTAAGGGATAAGAGAAGAAGGCGGAGGAGGAGAATGAGGAGGAGATGAGGAGGAAAGGAGAAATTACAACTTATTTAAAAAAAACCCTCACCTTCCATTGGCTTCACTGTAAGATTCAGGTAAATCAAATGATTAAAAAAATATAATAGAATAGAATAGAATAGAATTTTTATTGGCCAAGTGTGATTGGACACACAAGGAATTTGTCTTGGTGCATATGCTCTCAGCATACATAAAATAAAATATACATTTGTCTAGAATCATGTGGTACAACACTTAATGATTGTCATAGGGGTCAAATAAGCAATGAAGAAGTAATATTAATAAAAATCTTAGGATATACGCAACAAGTTACAGTCATACAGTCAGCATGGGAGGAAATGGGTGATAGGAATGATGAGAAAAACTAGTAGAATAGAAGTGCAGATTTAGTAGAAAGTCTGACAGTGTTGAGGGAATTATTTGTTTAGTAGAGTGATGGTGTTCGGGAAAAAACTGTTCTTGTGTCTAGTTATCTTGGTGTGCAGTGCTCTGTAGCGACGTTTTGAGGGTAGGAGTTGAAACAATTTGTGTCCAGGATGTGAGGGGTCAGTAAATATTTTACCCACCCTCTTTTTGACTCGTGCAGTATACAGGTCCTCAATGGAAGACAGATTGGCAGCAATTGTTTTTTTCTGCAATTCTGATTATCCTCTGAAGTCTGTGTCTGTCCTGTTGGGTTGCAGCACCAAACCAGACAGTTATAGAGGTGCAGATGACAGACTCAATGATTCTTCTGTAGAACTGAATCAGCAGCTCCTTGGGCAGTTTGACCTTCCTGAGCTGGCGCAGAAAGAACATTCTTTGTTGTGCTTTTTTGATGATGTTTTTGATGTTAGGTGACCATTTTAGGTCTTGAGATATGATAGAACCTAGAAATTTGAAGGTCTCTACTGTTGATATTATTTTAGGATGAGATAAGATTTTAGGATGAGAACAATTAATTCCACAGGAATACTGTATTGGCCTCGTTAAGTATATTTTTTAAAATTTCTAAGTACGTTTGAGATTGAACAATACATTATTGTAAACTTTTGTAGACCAGAGGTCAAATTATTAAATAGTGTGATTATGTGCTTGATTATGTTTATATATTTCCCTAAATTAGAAACCATTGGCTTAGGTCACAAATCCTACTAAGCTATAAAACATGGTTTATAAATCAAAAAGGTTGGATTCATACAATAAGCATGCCAAAACATAGTTGAGTACTGGGTAGTGCTATATTCACAACTTGTTGGCTACTGCATTGGGTAAACCCAACCATTTATAACAAACAGACTATGACAATGTAATCTATGAAGTCAATCAGTGTATATCTACTGAACAGCTAAAATAGATGTTATATTTGTCACAAATGACCTTACTTCTCTTTAAAGGATTAAAAACATAATGTAAAATCCTCAGTCGATCAAAACAAAGATAAGAAATACTGTACAGCACTTGAGATAACAAGACTCCCTTTCCTCATTTTCTTATAGATTTTTGAAGACATGTAGAAAACTGCTCTATAAATGTACTGTATTGATTTTTTAATGTGTAATGAAATATTTAAAAAATATTTCTCTCAGCCAGAATGTTGAGGCAATTCTCCTGATTAGCCTAGTTTTAGAAGAAATGCTAAGACTTGAATTGGTATTTGATGGGAACATGGATAATGGGAGAACAAACAAAGTAGTAAGATTGTTATTTTAATTAAAGCTTCATGCCCCAGGAGGGAGGAGCTCAGCTTCTGCCAGAATCTTTATTTATTTATTTATTCATTTTATTTATTTATTTAGTCCAATACATAATACACATTGAAGAGAATAGATATGTAGTAATATAAATAAAGAAAAGAATAGAAGAAAAGATATAAAAGTATAGGTGAACATATTTGAAAGGAAGAAAAGATAAATGAGATAAGGAGAGACAATTGGACAGGGGACGGAAGGCACACTGGTGCACTTATGCATGCCCCTTACTGACCTCAAATAATTGAATCTATTTATTTTCCAATGAAATATAACTTCTAGATAATGATCAGCATAGGTCTTTTGGAAGAAGGTATTTGAGATCTTCAGAATGTAATTCTTGGTCATTAGCTTTCAAACTTTTTGAGCAAGATTATGATGCAGCTAACAAACAAATAAATTATTTTTAGAAAGAGAGAATCCTGCATGCCCTATTTATTTAACAAATAGTTAAATAAAAGCCAGATAAATCTTGTCTTGGTGAGAAGTCTATACCATCATAAACAAAATCAGTTTGTTCTTCAGTTGACAAACCCTCCAGCAATGCTGGAGCAGATAATAACGATAAACCAATAAGAATTGAACTGTATCCATTAATTTGAAGAATAACCAGGGAGTTGTGGAAAGGCATTCTAGGATTGCAATGAAGGCTTCTATTTCATATTTTATATATATCATGGAATAAATCAGACCACGCCAAATTATCAAAGTGTTTATGATTATTAAAAGCCAATAAAGAAACAGAAAATGGTACTGCAGGGATGAATTATATTTAATTC
The DNA here is from genome assembly GCF_031021105.1 of Erythrolamprus reginae. Taxonomy (NCBI): domain Eukaryota; kingdom Metazoa; phylum Chordata; class Lepidosauria; order Squamata; family Dipsadidae; genus Erythrolamprus; species Erythrolamprus reginae. The sequence goes on along the minus strand of NC_091950.1, from coordinate 339,527,558 downwards.
CTGTATAATTTAATCCATGCTGTAACAACCTGGCATGTAATCATATTGGCCCGAAGATATATAGTAATCTCCATATAAGTTAATTTTGTGGAAAAGGACAGTAGGGTCACTGTGATGTCCTCCTATAATCATACAATTTGGAAATAAGAGTTTGGAGCTTCTCCAGATTTGGATATAAACACTAAGTTACCACAACTATTTTGCAAAGCACTTGAAGGCAAGTTAAGAAATAGTGGATGGAAACTAATCAAAGAGAGATCTAACCTAGAACTAAGGAGAAATTTCCTGATAGTTAAAACAACCAGTGGAACAGCTTGCCTTCAGAAGTCCTCCATCACTGGAGGCTTTAAGAAGTTTAAGTTTAAGTTTAATTGGATTTTTATGCCACCCCTGTCCGAGGACTTGGGGCAGCTCACAGACTATACAAAGACACAATAATCCAATTAATCCAATTAATAAACATAAAAAAATCTTTAAAAATTCTGACTTTAAAGAATTCTGACTTAAGAAGAGATGGGACAACTACTTGTCCGAAATGGTATAGCGTCTTCTGCATGAGCAGGAGATGGACTAGACTAGAAGACCTCCAAGGTCCTTTCCAACTCTGTTATTCTGTTAGTATCTCCTTCCGGTATAATATAGAGGAGAAAGCTTTAAAAGAAGGAATTAAGATGTACTGCAGTACTGTAATAATAATAATAAGGAAAACTTTTTATTATGGGAGACTTGCTCCTTTAGAGAAAAAACAATTGGGGAGGGAATAATATGGGAGATTTTTTGATCAGTGATTGGGCTAACACTAAGAATTGTTTAATGCAATTTGTAAAGGAATGTCAGCACAGGGGGGTAAAATGAGGACCCGGATTGTGGGGGCAATAGCCTAGCTCTGTTTAAAAGGTGCTATCGCTAACATGTTGTAAGCCGCCCTGAGTCTAAGGAGAAGGGCAGCATAAAAATCAAATAAATAAATGAATGAATGAATGAATGAATGAGGAACGAACAAACGAACAAACGAACAAACGAACAAACAAACAAACAAGATTTTGGACTGTAAGCTGTCTGTCTGTCTTTCTTTCTTTCTTTCTTTCTTTCTTTCTTTCTTTCAATTTTAAATATTTCCTTATGCATGGGTAGAAAGATTTTCCTTTTTTCCTTAACAGAAAAGATACAAATGTATATATTTATGGTATAAAAATTAGAGCAATAAAAATAATGGAAGGTATTGCCAAAGAATTGCAGAATGATGCCTATGGAGTCATTTAGAATTAAACCCACCTCAAAGAAATATTTTCTTTTCCATTATGGATTTGGTGTGTGTGTGTTTGTGTGTGTGTGTGTGTGAATATAAACAATAGATGTAGTCAAATTGTCCTTAAATGAAAAAGAACAATTCTATTTAAAATTTAAGACAACCCAAATGACTGTTTACATTAGTAAACCTTGTCTAATTAAATAACTTTATCTCAATTGTGATTAGAGTCACACTTTTCCATTCAATCTAAGTCAGTACAAACTCACAGCTGAAGCAACTACCATTTATCTTTAGCTGTTTCAATTTTTAAATAGTGTTTTCCCTTTCTTCTGATAATAATTTTTCTGGCTGATAGGAGTTAGAATGCATTATCAATTATGCTGTTGCTGAGGCAGTCTTGGATCAAATGTTTCTAGCTCCTACTGGTCACTTTAGATTATTATGGACTTGATCTTTTTCAGCATTTACTAGGTTAGGGGCAGTGTCTGGCCATGTTCGTTTAGCCAAAGGATGGATGGACACTTGGTTTCCATAGAGGCATCTTCTCACATAATTACCTGACCAGTGCTTTCCAAAATGCTTGCCAAGTTTGATGTGAGTATCTTATAAACAAGTGCTCTTTTGAAAGAGTGCCTCAAGAGAGAACTAGCTGTGTGCAATAGCCAGGAATGACAAATGGATTCTGCCAGCTGAATGCCACTCATACTGTCACATTGAGTGCATTAAACAAAATGTGCATCACACTGTGAGCATTACAGGGAAAAATAACACCTGCTTCTATCAACAAAGGCTTTATGTTTTTATTACTTTGAGAGAGTGATGTTTTACCTACTACATTCTGGTACCATGGCTATGCATAGGCTACTTCGGGATGCTCTTAGCTACAAAGACAGAACTAGACTTGCTGTGAATCTTACCATTTCCCCCCCAGCATTAGTTAAGAATGCAGCCCAATCATTTATTTATTTATTTATTTATTCATTATTTAGATTTGTATGCTGCCCCTCTCCGCGAACTCGGGGCGGCTCACAACAAAAAATATAAACAATCGTACAAATCCAAATAAATTCAATAAATTTAAGTATTTAAAATAGTTTTAAAAAGAACCCCACTATATTAACAAGCACACACACAAACATACCATACATAAATTGTACGTGGCCGGGGGAGGTGTTTCAGTTCCCCCATGCCTGACGACAAAGGTGGGTTTTAAGAGCTTTACGGAAGGCAGGGAGAGTAGGGGCAGTTCTAATCTCCGGGGAGAGTTGGTTCCAGAGGGCTGGGGCCGCCACAGAGAAGGCTCTTCCCCTGGGGCCCGCCAACCGACATTGTTTAGTTGACGGGACCCGGAGAAGGCCCACTCTGTGGGACCTAATCGGTCGCTGGGATTCGTGCGGCAGAAGGTGGTCTCAGAGATATTCTGGTCCGATGCCATGAAGGGCTTTAAAGGTCATAACCAACACTTTGAATTGTGACCGGAAATTGATCAGCAGCCAATGCAGACTGCGGAGTGATGGTGAAACATGGGCATACCTAGGTAAGCCCATGACTGCTCTCGCAGCTGCATTCTGCACGATCTGAAGTTTCCGAACATTCTTCAAAGGTAGCCCCATGTAGAGAGCGTTACAGTAGTCGAATCTCGAGGTGATGAGGGCGTGAGTGACTGTGAGCAATGAATCCCGGTCCAGATAGGGCCGCAACTGGTGCACCAGGCGAACCTGGGCAAACACCCCCCTCGCCACAGCTGAGAGATGGTTTTCTAATGTGAGCTGTGGATCGAGGAGGACGCCCAAGTTGCGGACCCTCTCTGAGGGGGTCAATAATTCCCCCCCCCAGGGTAATGGACGGACAGATGGAATTGATGGTCTCTTCTTCCAATTTCATCCTCCTTTGCTCCTGCAAACTGCAAGAAGGCCTGTTGTGCTCAGAAGTAGCCCGGTCATGGACACTGAACACCTTTGCACTCGTAACTCTTGTTTGAACATCTGAACAGGGAGATAAACCCTTAGTTTCAAGCATTTTCATCTCTTGCTTGCATCTCATTTGATGCTAAGAAAAGTTATTGCTAGTTGCTTTTGTCCCAGTAGACAGAGCTTAATAAGCTGGGGAGGAGGGGAGTCCACCAATTGCTCTCCTTAATTTTTCCTATATTTTAAAAGCATTCCTATCACTAGCTTCATTATTGTGGCCGAATAGGGATCGGCAATCAAGGTAGCAAATTTTATTACAATGCCCTTTTCTGCTGGTTCAAGGACTAATAGATAACCATGCCCTCTGTTTAATGGGAAATGATACATCTAAAACAATTTAGAGTGAAAATCATTTCATTTCTTTCCTGATCTGTTCCTGAAAAGTAGAGGGGTATGCTTGCATATAATGTGTTTTCCCTAAAATAAGACCCTATTTTTTTGAACCCTGAAATAAGCGCTTAGCCTTATTGCCATGCACTCAAAAGCCTGATTGGGCTTATTATCAAGGGATGTCTTATTTTGGGGAAAACAGGGGTAGGTGCATGAAAAGGACAGATGGGTGTTTTGTTACCTTTTCTCAATTAATGAAAATCAAACAAGGTGTAAAAATGTGTTAAAAATAGGAAAGCGGTGACAGAACAAAAAGTTTGAGTCAGCTAGACTGTTTTTGCTTTGCTTCTAAGAAGAATTAACAGGGTAAAACCATCAATGATTTTGATGAGGTAGAACAAAATAAAGCATATATACAGTATGTGAATACTTATATGTGAATAAAATACTTATAAGTGAATACTGATACCGAATTGATTTAAAGATCATGTTAAGCCATTCCTTATCATTAACTGAATAAACAAAACCAAGCCCAACATTTTGTGCCTGAAGGCAATATGCGAACCTTCTATAGTCCAGTAGTTATTGGTTTCAATTCTGAGTATATAAGATTTTCTTTCATATTAGCAGAATACAATTAAAATAATTGAATAGATAGATCTTAATTATATTTCCTATAGAATATTCTAGTTAGTTCCCATTATGTATTTATTCTATCAACCTTTTAATTTCCACTGGTAATGTAATTGGCATAATATGTACTTAAATGAAACTTTTGTAACTGTGGTTGAGTATCTGTTTATGTATGATGGTATAATTGTATGTGCCTTCACCCCATATTTGAAACCTGCTCTTTCTTTGCTAAAAAAAGGATCTATCTAAGAGAAGAAGCTATCTGTATTGATTTTATCCTGATAGCTCCTTTTTGTTCTTACACTCCTTTTTGTTTTTTTGACTACACCATGGTTAAAAGGGAATTATTTTGTGCTGTTTAGCAACCTTGGAGCTTTATTGCTTATTTTGAGTAACTCTGCTCAAGGGATCCATCTTCATTTATTCTAAACAGATTTCTGACATGTCCAGTGTCTGACATTTCAAAGATTAGTGCAGTATCTGCTATCATACTTTTAGGTGCTGATTGAAACTATTCCCCAAAGAATGTTATTGAGGAAGGCTTTTAAAAATTCCACTGCAATTTGAAGACGTCCCTTTATATAAACTCTTTTAATCTTTTGCCCTTCTCTTGTTGCGCTTTAATAATTTTTCAATTACAGGTAAGCTGTTCAAAAAAAAAAATCTGGAATAAAATCAATGAGGAAATGATAATGTGAAAAAAGGCCTCCCTGCCTGACTTTAAGAGTTTGGGAAGGAGGAAAGGGTTTTAAAAAATCAAGAGGTACAGGCTGTGACTGTACAATCATTTTTTGTTTGTGTCGTCCATGGTTACTGCAACCATCTTGTCTTTTTAACTGCAACTTTCTGGTGGATGCCTCTGGTTTCAATTGGAAATTATGTTTGTTTAAACATTATTACAAACTTCTATACTTGGCAATTTGGTAGAGATGGGCTGTCTAAAAAAGTAGAAGCAGGGATGGGTTCCTCCCAGTTTGGACTGGTTCTGAACCAGTAGCAACCTGCTGGTAACGTCACAATAAATAAGGGGGGGGGGAAGGAAGGTAAAAGGAGGGGGAAGGAAAGAAGGCAAAATCAGGAGGGAGGGTGGAAGGAAGGAAGGAATAAGGATGTGAAGTGGGTTCATGCGACTGGGTGGGATTGTGTGATGTTTGGGTTGGCCAACCAGGTTTTGTGGCTCTCGGCGTTTTGTTTTCTGTGGAAAATAGGTCCATATGTCTCTTTGAGTGTTTAAGGTTACGGACTCCTGACCTAAACTAACAAAAAGAAAAACAAACAAATGATTTAATGTGCCTCCTGCATCATTTTTATTTCCTTCATGATTTAACCTTTTAATTGTTAAGGTATCCAAGACTTCTAAATCCTTTGCTGGCATACTCCTTATGGCAGAGGTAGCAGATCACAAGAAGATACATATGAATAAAATTCACTTATATCAATCAGTAGGGCTGATCAGTATTAAGAAAGAGAGAGAGAGACAAGAAAGAAAGAAAGAAAGAGAGGGAGAAAGAAAAAGAGAGAAAGTGGGAGAGAAAGAAAAAGACAGAGAAGAGAGGAAGGAAGAGAAAGAGAGAGAAAGAGGAAGAGGAAAGACAGAAAAGAAAAAAGAAAAAAAGAAAGGGAAAGGAAGGAAGGGAGAGAGAAGAGAGAGAGAGAGAAAGGAAGGGAGGGAGGGAGAAAGAAGAGGAAGGAAGCAGCACAAACCCTGCCACTAACATGGCTTCAGAAAACACTTTGAAACAGCACAGCAATTTAGGGCTGGAAGATATCTCACAGCCCAACCCTATGCTGCAGCAGGAAACCTCCATTGTCTGGATTATTCTGGTGCCTCTAACAGAGAAGAAAATTGCCAGAAAGTAGGGGTTTACTAGGACAAGGCTGGCATGTAGAGGAAGGCATGACCACAATTGAGCCCAAAGCAAGAGCATTATTAAGTGAGCTTCACCTCATTTTACTCAATCCATGACATTACCTGGCTCTAACTGTGATGTGCAAGTTAGAGAAGAACATATGAAGGCATGTGTAATGTTCTAATGTACAAAAGTTATTTATTTATTTATTTATTCAATTTGTATGCCGCCCTTCTCCGTAGACTCGGGGCGGCTCACAACAGTAATAGAAAACAATATATAATACAAATATAATAATTAAAACTAAAAACCCATAATTTAAAAAACATGCACACAACATACCATACATAAACAGTATAGGCCTGGGGAAGTTATCTCAGTTCCCCCATGCCTGACGGCAGAGGTGGGTTTTAAGGAGTTTATGAAAGGCAAGGAGGGTGGGGGCAGTTCTAATCTCAGGGGGGAGCTGGTTCCAGAGGGTTGGGGCCGCCACAGAGAAGGCTCTTCCCCTGGGACCCGCCAAACGACATTGTTTAATCGACGGGACCCGGAGAACGCCAACTCTGTAGGACCTAATCGGTTGCTGGGATTCGTGTGGCAGAAGGCGGTCCCAGAGATATTCTGGTCCGATGCCATGAAGGGCTTTATAGGTCAAAACCAACACTTTGAATTGTTATGATTAATTATGATTAACTATGTGGCAGAAAGTGGACTCTGGGTGTGTTTTTTCAAATGCAGTAACTGTGGTTGAATATGTAGTTTTAGAAGAGGTGTGTGTTTGTGTTTGTACATACACATTCAATATATATAGTAGATAATGTATCTCTTTGTGTGCCTTTGTGTAATATGTATGTACACATATGATATATATACATAGGATTAAATAGTATATTTTGGATGTTCAGTAGTAGTAAATAGACAGGGAAATTATATTTTGTTGAGGCCTTTGAGGTGAGGAGAGGCCAGGCACCCTAACCCTAAGCCTTGACATGAGTAATGTCAAGTTGAGCACTCTCACCCAGTCACATGATCTCCCAGTCACATGATCACAAAGCCACGCCCATTGTCACATGACCATCAAACCATGCCCACAAAATAAGCCATGCCCACAGTGGTACTAAAAATATTTGGAACCACCCCTGAGTAGAAGAATAAGACAATATACATGCCCTCCTATCTCTTCTAAGGTGTGCGGTAGTTCTCAGTGCTTTTGCCTTTCCCTGGACTTGGAGTTATTTCTAAATGCTTGGCAAAACATGAGCAGTACTTCAGAAACATTTATTAATCCACAGAGTGACATTAATTTCAGCGAGTTTTGGATAACTACAGAGGCATTTAAGTAAGAACACAAAGAATAGGACAGATATGAAGCTGCTTCTCACTCTTACTTTACTTTAAAGTAAACAAACATAAAGCTAGGACCAGAAGATCAAAAAGCAGCCCCAAATCCCAGTTTTGGGTAGTTTTATTCAAAATACCAATCTGGAAAAAAGTTGTTGCTCTCTTGGAGTGACTCAACAGATAAAAATGGGATGCTTCCCCCCAAAAAAATCCTACCAAACACAAGACAACAGAAGTGGGAGGAATAGATTTCTGCCCATATTTCCCTCTAAGGTGTGCAGTGGGCTGGAGTGCACTAAAAATGAAGCCTGATGCACACTTTTCTATGGCTGCTCAGAGAGGAGGGTGGCGGAGGACACCCCTTGCCACCACCCGCCACCCGCTGCCTGCCGCCGCCACTACCATGAGGTCTTTGCCGGGACTGGCAAAGCAGCATTTCACTCTTCCTCCTCCACCTCCTCCTCAGCAGCAGCTCTGCAGGGCTTTGAAATGACATCAAGCCCTGCACCCAGGAAAGTGGTGCGCTTTTCAAACGTGCCGCTTCTCTGGGAAGCCGGCTTTGCCGCCTCCTCCTCTGCCGCGCTGGGGGCTGCCCCCTGCTGCCAGGTCCTCTCCACTGCCCATAGAGAGAAAGAGAGAGCTGCTGTGCTGGCGAGGGGCTGGTGGTGGTAGAGGCACTGGCGGTGATGTCACGTCAGTGTCGCTCTCAGAGACCATGGACAGCAGAGAGGGCTGTGATGGCCGGTAAGGAGGCAGCCACGGGGGGGGGCAGAGGGGGGGATCCGACTGTCCAGGCGCCAGGAGTCTGGTGGGTACATGTGGCCGAGTTCCTCCCACGTGGGCTTCTCGGGTGAAGCAAGCAAGAGAGAGAAAGAAAGAAAGCAAGAGAGAGAGAGAGAAAGAGAGAGAAAGAAAGCAAGAGAGAGAGAGAGAAAAAGATAGAAAGAAAGCAAGAGAGAGAGAAAGAGAGAGAAAGAAAGAAAGAAAGAAAGAAAGAGAATGAGAGAGAAAGAAAGAGAAAGAGAGAAAGAAAGAAAGAAAGAAAGAAAGAAAGAAAGAAAGAAAGAAAGGGAATCAAAAAGAGAGAGAGAAGTGACTCTTGATTTAAAGCATATGGTGAAAAGCAGCCAAATAATAACAGCCTCCAGCCCTCATCTGTTTTTGGAAATGGTTTAAGAGTTTTCTCTCTCTCTCTCTCTCTCTCACACACACACACACACAAGGGAGGGAGGAGATGAATGGAAAAAGAGAGGAGAAGTGAGAGGGGCAAATAATGAGAGGAAGAGGGAGGAAGAGGGAGAAATGAGAAAGAAATGGGAGAGAAAAGGGGGAGGGAGAGACAGGAGAGATACCCAAAAATGAGACAGTGGTAGAAATTTGAGGAGGGATGATTGATTATTAAACATGGATTGACTATGGAATGACGGTAAAAGATATATTTAGGTGTTGTTTAATATTAGGATGTATTAATTTGTAAAATTGGATTAGAATTATACAACTATGTAGAATTACATAGGTAAAATTAATGGAAGATTCATATGATAAATAAGGGTTTTATGATATGTACTGTATGATTTTATGACTTTGCATTTTGAATTTAAAATATACTTGAAAATGTAGAAGATTGATGAGAGTTAATAATAGTAAATACTAAGTGCCTGAAAATTATTTGAGCTTGGAAATATTGAATGAAATTATAGCAAAGTAAATATGGAAATATATTAATTGATGCATTGGTGTTCAAATAGATTTTCATAGTATTATTAGATTACTATAATACTATGATAAATATTTAAGAAATGAAGATTTTAAAGCATGGATTTATTAATAGTTGTGTTTTTGGTTTTGCTGGTTGTTTTAGTTTTAATAGTAATAGATTTTGGTTTTGTTTTATTATGAATTTCTTTTAATAAAAAAGAAGGGATTTTTTTTTCTTATTTATTTATTTATTTTTCTTATTTATTTATTTATTTATTTTTTACTTCTATGCCTCCCAGTCCTGAAGGGACTGCCACTCAGACACTATACTTTTACACCCACACCCAAAAATAAAAAATAAAAAATAAAAAATAGAGTGAACATTGTTTCTGTCTATTGAAGAAAGGTGGGATGGGGTGAAAATCATCTTGATTTACACATTGTAGTTGGCTTATTGAGCAGCTATTGAGTAAACAAAACTTGTATGGATTCACACATTATGCTCGTCATAAACCATGATTTACAAACCACAACGGCTAATTTCACACATTAAGACAAAACCAAAGATGGTGTTGCATAGTATGCAAACATACTCTGCATGCAATACCATGCATGAAAATTGACATCCAGCTTATGGTAACTTGTTGAAAAACTTTGAAAATTAATAAATAAAATTAAAAAAAAACCCTTGACCTCCAGTGCTAGTTCCAACAACACATGTTCTGACAAAGCACACAATATCTCAAAAATATTTCACTTTATTTCATACATCTAAAGCTCAAAAGGTGGGTGGTTCTTGTTCTGGTCTTCTTTTCTGCTCAATATATTTATATACATTTTTTTTTACCAGCAAACAATCAAAATGCAATTCAAAGAAACAGCCAAACTGAAGTGCTGAAATGGGGAAAAAAAGCCTTGGAGAGACAGGTGAGATAGAAGTTTAACAACAACTGTCCTTGGCTTGCGACCGTACTGGCTGCTCCCTGATTGGTTGAACTTAAACAGCCAGCGCGCGGGAGATTTGGACAGTTCTCATTGGTTCTTTCCTTGGGAGCCTCCCTATAAATAGGGGAAGCTGTCAGCCCCATTTCCGTTGTTGTATGTTGGAGCTGAATTGCTTTGAATAAACAGCTATTTTTATGCAAAGCTGTATCCTGCCTCTTCATTCGATCCAGACTTCCAGCTACAACAATAACAACAATGTAACAACAACAATAATAATAATAGGAGATAACATGTGTTAACACTAAAAATACAGTTACCTTTGAAAGGCATTTAGCTCAAAATATCAGAATCTTTTGAGATCCTTATTTTTTTTAAAGTAAAGGCCAAATTAAAGAGAAAACAATGACCTGTGGTAATATAGTCAACTATATGGTATTTATTTGTTTGTTTGTTTGTTTATTCATTTATTCATTTATTCATTTATTCATTTATTCATTTATTCATTTATTCATTTATTCATTTATTCATTTATTCATTTATTCATTTATTCATTTATTCATTTATTCATTTATTCATTTATTCATTTATTTATATATTTATTCATTTATTTATTCATTTATTACTTATTTATTAGATTTATAGGCTGCCCTATGGCGGTATGGTAGTTGGGTTATTTCTTCATTAATGTGTTACAACATCTTAGAAAGTCACTCTATCATTGTTGTGGCTATATAAATGTTGTCTTTATTAATGATACATGGCTGGATCATTAGGCTTACCAAATCTTGTATGCAGTCACTCAATTGGCTGCTAAATGGCAGCAAAAATCCTTCTATATCTAATTGCTGTGATCTGATGGCAATCCAGACTCCAGCAATTTAGAATTGATAGTCCTATCAGTGATGCTATAAAATGCTATAAATTACTGGTATGGAAATGGCCATGGTGTAGCATTTCTGGACTAGGGATTTATGGCAGCATTCAGCTATCATTAAAGCAACACAAATCTTAATTCCTGATATGTTGCCCCAGTGATGGTAGAGTGACATTATATATTGCTAGAGCTGAAATGCTCTTGCAGTGTTAAATATCAAGCCAAGAAATCTACGGTCCTGAATAAAAGGAGGTCAGGACATTTTAAAATAAGGATGGGAGATGGAAAATATACCAGTTTCCCAGTCATGAAATCCATTTTTTTTAAACTATCAGTTCTATGGACATGGCTTGGTGGGTGCGGTGTGGCTTGGTTGGCATGGCTTGGTAGGTACGGCAGGGGAAGGATACTGCAAAATCTCTATTCCCACCCCACTCCAGGAAAGGATATTGCAACATTTCCATTCCCACCCCACTCCAGGGGAAGGATACTGCAAAATCTCCATTCCCACCTCACTCCAGGAGAAGGATACTGCAAAATCTCCATTCCCACTCCACTCCAGGGGAAGGATACTGCAAAATCTCCATTCCAACCCCACTCGGGGGCAGTGTTCCCTCTAATTTTTTTTTTCGGTGTGAGCAGAAAAGTATAATGTTTGAGCGGCACATTTCCATGCCTGGGCGTGGATTGGTTAGAAACAAAAGGGGGGTCACGTGACCTCAGTATACACAGCAACGGTCATAAAAATGAAACAGCAGCAAAGTTTTGATCCTCTGATCATTGGGCTGCTGCGAAGGTCCTAAGTCTGAAAAAGGGGCATAAGTTACTTTTTTCAGGGCTGTTGTGACTTTGAACGGTCAGTAAATGAACCAATGGAGGCCAACGTTTTTCTCTCCTGAGTAAGATGGTTATTAAGTGAGTTCTGCCTCACTTTACCACCTTTCTTGCCACAGTCGTTAAGTGAATCCCTGCAGCTGCTTGAACATCCCAAAAGATGTTCACATAACCCTGGGACATGGCCACCCTCATAACTAACTTGTCAAGTGTCTAAAGTTTGATCCAATAACCCCTTTATTTTTCTAACAAAATCCTTTCTTCCCAGAAGGAAGAATAGAAAGAATAAAATGAAAAAGGGGATTAAAAGAGGATACAAAAAAAGAAAAAAGAAAAGGGTTTGGTTCAAAGTTCTGCTCAGATTGAAGAAATTGGAGTTTGAGAAGGGTTGATTAAGCTTGGAGTATTGTTTTGTTTGTTCTTTTTTAATTTCTATTTTTTTATTTAGATATATTAATTTAGGAATTGCTGAGATGTTTTAATAAAGTTAGAAGTATTGATTATAATAAGATATGCAGTAGGTGATACTGATTTGGATTAATGCATAAATGGAATTGAATTTAGCACTTTGGCATAATTTTTAAGTTAGAAATATAATTGGTGGTGTACTTTTTGAAGGAACATTAAGGAGGGAATTTAACTAAAAGAAAATGTATATAACTGGATGACAAATTTTTTTAAAAAACTTTTGCAACTTTTGGGATGATTGATATTAGTTACTAAGAAAATACTGCATTTTATTCATGGAAAATTAGATGGTACATTGTATTGTTTGAATGTATGTTGAGAGAAAAATTAAAAAATAATTACCCCCCCCAAAAAGTCTTTCCACCCTCTTTCCCTCCATTCATTTTATTCTTCCTCCTTCCTCCCTCCATTCTTCCTTCCTTCCTTCCTCTCCACTTCTCTCTTTCCCTCCCTCTCTTTCCCTTTTCCTTCTTTCTCTCTCTTTTCCCTCTCTCTCATTCTCTCCTTCCAGGTCTCTCTCATTCCTGCGTCCTCTCCCTCTCTCCCCCCTTCACTCTCTCATTTGTTTATCTCTCCTCTCTTGTGTGTCCAATCACACTTGGCCAATAAAGAAATAAAGGAAGGATTGTCCCGGAGCAGATTCCATTGGCTCCAAAATGGGGGGGGGGGGGACCCGGCCGAGTTGGAGGGAAACGGGGTGGGGAAGAGACGTGCTGCCAGGCACTCGGCTCCAGCCCCTCCCTCCTTTTCATCCTCCCTCTCCAAAGCTTCATCCTCCCTCTCCAACCCCCACCCCCCTCTCCGAAGTTTCACAACTCCCATTGTCTCAGCACTCACAATGGACAGCTTGCGTCTCTTTTGACTGCTGGATTCTCCATTTCAAAATGCACAGGGGGGGGGGCAATCTTCCAGGCCCTGCTTTAAAACCCCTTAGGAGGCTTTTGAGACTCCTTCACAGCGGTCGGGTGGTTTCTGTCAACAGGGGCCCCCTGACATCAAGCCTGCAGCCGGCTTTGCTGACCATTGCAGGTCTTGACGTCAGGGGGCCCCTGCTGCCCTGACCGCTGTGCTCGCCTTGTGCCATTGTGGGGGATGCGTGCAAGCCCCTTGCCTCTACCTCCTCCGTATCCACAGCCCTGCTGCCTGAGCCCATTTACAAGGGGCTGGTGGAAGGCCCGATGTCACTTTTGCTAAAGGTGGGGGGGGGGAGTAAAAGTGACATCGGTCAAGTAGGCACTTGAAATTTTTCTTTCTTGATGCATTCATTTTTCTAACCAGGGTCATTTTTTAAATTAATTACTGAAGTTGTTGTTTGAAATGTTTCTTATGTCTTGTTTTTGTTTTCCTAGGCTTGGAATTTCACTTGATATAAATTGTTTTTACTTAAAATAAAAAATAAAAACACTGCTGAATAGAAATAGTGAAAGTAAAATAAGTGAATTAATCCAGCTGTGTGGCTTGTTAGAGCTTAGCATGATTTGTAAATCTAGCCAGTTTTACCTGATGTAGAAAGCAAACTACAATTTATCATGCTGTGTTAACCTAGCCCTAGCCTAAGGAGGAAATTGAACTACTTTAATAATTTATCTTCCTTGGGTCAAAAATTGTTCACGATGGCACTTCTACCCCTGAAATGAAATGCAAGATAACCTTAGGTTGCACTGCAATGGTTAACAAGAATAAGATCTGGAAAAGCAGATATATTGATATTAATTCAAAACGCAGGCAAATTAGAACAATAGTCTGCCCTATAATGATGTATGGATGTGAGAATTTGACACCAAAAATGGCTGATTGAAGATGAATTGATGTCTTTGAACTAGGATGCCTGTGTGAATTATTATGTATGCCATAGACAGTCAACATACCCAACAGAGTATTGCATAATACTCTGTTGGGTATTTTAAATGTTAAATCATATAAAACCAGACAGATGACTAGAAATCAAAATCACAAGACTATGTCTGATTTACTTCATGCATGCAAATTCATTGGAGAAGTCCATGATGCTAAGAATGGTTAGTGAAACAAGAAGGGGCAAGCAAAGTGCATGCTGGCTTGATAACATATAAAGATCTTGACAGGGTAGAATGGAGAGACCTTGCCTATAAAGTTGCCAAGAGTCAGATACAACTGAATAGTTAAAGCAACAGTTAACCTAGCCATTCTGTAATGTTGTACTCCTTAACATGCACATAAATGTTGTTCTATGCTCATCATATTTTCACTGCAGTTAAGATCCATTGAACTACTGGCATGCAGTGTTGGAAACCTTATCAATCTTATCTCATGGGGAGGGGGGAGCAGGAGAACAAATATGTAATTGGCTGTAGAAAATAAAATAAAATGAACTGATCCAAAGATCCAATTTCAGTGCTTTTACATAAATATTTATTCATTCATTCATTCATTCATTCATTCATTCATTCATTCATTCATTCATTCATTCATTCAATTTTTATGCCGCCCTTCTCCTTAGACTCAGGGCGGCTTACAACATGTTAGCAATAGCACTTTTTAAACAGAGCTAGGCTATTGCCCCCACAATCCGGGTCCTCATTTTACCCACCTTGGAAGGATGGAAGGCTGAGTCAACCTTGAGCCGCTGATGAGATTTGAACCGCTGACATTCAGATCTACAAGTCAGCTTCAGTGGCCTACAGTACAGCACTCTACCTGCTGCGCCATCCCGGCTCATGTATTCCTTCATACATTTCAGGCAGGTGTGAAATGTTCCTAGTTCATTCATGCCTGTTGGTCATTGGAGAGCCAGTCGCGAAGGGAGCATGAGGCTCCGCTTACCAGCCTGGAGGCCAACATTTGGGTTATTTTACCCTCTGTGCATGCACAAAGCATTCTGTTCCTTCTGAACTGGGAGCATTTCACCCCTGATTTCAAGCCCGATAGATTCTTCATGAAAAGTGCCTCACCATTCAATGCACAACCAATACAAGCTATGGAATAGTTAGCATTGTCATACATTAATTACCTCTCAGAAACACCAGATTGTTACAACCAGAGGGCATCACCATAGCACACAAACTAACTGTATACCTGCAAAACATTTTAAGTAAACCAAGAGACACAGCAACCCAAGAAGAAAAAAGCCTGAATTATCTACAGGACTGTAACAGCCACTCTAACAAGTGCCAGAAAACTAGCAGAGCACATTCAATAAACATCAACAACGAGAAAGCAATGAAAATGCCTTAACTTCACAATACATGGACAGAGTCAACCGTAAATTTACCTGGGAAACTAGACTGAGCTAAATCTAAAAACACTACAGAAACCCTGGAAGCTTGACATTCTAACAAGTAAGCCATCAACTGGGACATAGAGATAGACAACATCATTCAAAAATGTATGCACAAGAAAATTGACCAGATTCATTCTGGTCAATTTTCTTTGCCCCCCAACTTTTTAATTTTTTTTTTACATTTTAATAAAAGTAAACTTTATTTAAACATGCAAAATGCAAACAATTAAACTCACACAGAAAAAGAGGGAAAACATTAAAATAAAAGTTGGACATTTTGTGCATACATTTTTGAATGATGTTGTTTAAGTCTATGTTCTGGATGCTGGATGTTATAGATTCATTCTATATTTAAAATTTCCAATCTTCGTTATACTCACCACCTTTTCTTAAATTTAAGAGTCAAGAAAATAGTGATAGTTATAAAACTACTCTTCTGTTCCAAAAAAAAGAAAAAAAGCTTCCTTTTCCAAAGATGGTACAATCTTTTATGCAAATCCAGGTAATAAATGTAATTATTGATGGCTCTGCCACAGCTGTAAAGCATCCAGAACCTGCCGACTATTGAGATTGATGACACTGTAGTGAGACCAAATGGCCCTTTGGATGCTCTGGAATTTATCTGGGATGCAATGCAAGTACCAAAAGAGGAATATAAATGAAGATGCTGGTACATAAAAATATAACTATAAGAGTTTGTTTGTTTGTTTCCTTGCATTTATTTATTTATTTGTTTGTTTGTTTACTTACTTACTTACTTACTTACTTACTTACTTACTTACTTACTTACTTACTTACTTACTTACTTACTTACTTACACTTCTATGTGCCCAATCCTGAAGGACTCAGGGCGGCTTACAATAATATAAAATTACAAATACAATTAAAAACAAATACAATTACAATTATAAAATCTAAAACTATAAAACCCCAATTAAAACCCACAGTTAAACTATCTAATCAGCATAACATTCACACCATTCACACAATTTTAATTTAATTTTTTTTAATTTTTATTCTTTGTCCAATATACAATACATATGGAAGAGAATAGACATTATTTATTTATTTATTTATTTATTACTTAGATTTGTATGCCGCCCCTCTCCGAAGACTCGGGTAAGTAAGATATATAACGATAGAAAGTAAAAAGAAGAGAAGTAGATGGGAGGGAGAGAATATATATGATATAAGAGATAAGGAGAGAATATATATGATATAAGAGATAAGGAGAGAATATATATTATATATATATATATATATATATATATATATATATATATATATATATATAATATATATATATAAAGATATAGATATAAATAAGGAGAGAATATATATGATAAATGAGATAAGGAAAGACAATTGGACAGGGGATGATAGGCACATCAGTGCACTTATATACGCCCCTTACTGGCCTCTTAGGAACCTGGAGAGGTCAATCGTGGAGAGTCTAAGGGAGAAGTGTTGGGGGTTGGGAGTTGACACTATTGAGTCTGGTAATGAGTTCCACGCTTCGACAACTCGATTGTTAAAGTCATATTTTTTACAGCCAAGTTTGGAGCGGTTAATATTAAGTTTGAATCTGTTGTGTGCTCTTGTGTTGTTGCGGTTGAAGCTGAAGTAGTCGTTGACTGGAAGGACATTGCAGCATATGATCTTGTGGGCAATACTTAAATCGTGTTTTAGGCACCGCAGTTCTAAGCTTTCAAGACCCAGGATAGATAGTCTATTTTCGTAGGGTATTCTGTTTCGAGTGGAAGAGTGAAGGGCTCTTCTGGTGAAATGTCTTTGGACATTTTCAATGGTGTTGATGTCTGAGATGTGGTGTGGGTTCCAGACAGATGAACTGTATTCGAGAATGGGTCTGGCATAGGTTTTGTAGGCTCTAGTCAGTAGTGTGAGATTGCCAGAGCAATCTCTGGAAGCCTTTTTGGCGATATTGTTGCAGTGGGCTTTAGCACACTTTTTTAGCACACAATTTGGCCATGATAGATGTTAATTCATGGCCCCCAAGGCCTGCCGTCAAAGTCATGTCTTCACACTCTTGCAGAAGGCCAGTAGGGTGGGACCAGTATGGACATTGGAGGGGGGAGTTGATTTCATAGAGCTGGGGTGGCAACAGAGAAGGCCCTCCCCCTTCATTGCTTAGTCGAGAGGACCTGGAGGAGGCCAACGCTGTGTGCTCTTCTTGGTTTCTTATTGGAGGTATGTGGCAGGAGATGGTCCTGTAAATAGTCTGGCCCTGAGCCATGCAGGGCTTTATAGGTAATAACCAACACCTTGAATTGTGCCTGGAAACTATAATAGGAAGCCAGTGCAGCTCACAGAGAATAGGTGTTATATGCAGCTGTGTTCTGGACAATTTGGAGTCCCCAAATACTCTTTAAGGGTCTTTAAAAGATGTTTAGTGATGTGTAAACTGTAACTCAGTAATAGAACACAACCTTTTAATATGTAAGTTTCTGAGACCTTCTCAGAACTTCTGGTCATCAGAGTAGGGTAGATGAACAGATTTTTTGCTTAACAGATCCAGCCTTTAGTGACTTGGAGAGTCAAGGAAGTCGTGCTGAAATTATCCCAGATATTCTCAATCCTAATGATTATTTACTCTGTGACTTGTTTGAATATTTGATTATTAATAAACTTTTTCTCCAATGATGTATCTTCCTTTATGATGGTTGGCTTTTACCTTGTGTCATTTGGAAGTTGCTCTGGCATAAGATGAGCTATTAGTGCAATTTGCCACATGTTAAGTTATCCTTGAATGATTAAAACTCCCTGTTTTGGGAACATTAACAGTCACAAGCAGCTGTTAGTGTGTTATGGAAGAGGTTACTGTTGTGCAAATTATAGAGTGTTACTGATGCTTTTTTAGAGAAACAGATTAGTTTAGTTTATGTGTGGGATACAACTTGAGAAGACAGAAGAAAATGTGAAAACATGGCACTGTTTTGACACCGTTAATGAAGGCTATTAGAATAGCCTCTGCAACTTAGTTATTGTGGTTCCCAGGCTACCCCACCTCCTTTTCTGAGTTCTTTGCAACTTAAGTGTGAAAATTTGCACTCAGTTAGCACACAAGAGTTGGACGCCTCTGGGGAGAAAAGAAATTATAGCACATATTCTAAAAATAAACATGCCAACTCTGGACTAATTGAAGTGTCTTAGCACTTTAAATCTAGCCAAAAAACAAAGAGTTACTGAAAATACTGAATTTAAAAAAAACTTTCTTTAAGGTATCTGTTCATAAAAAAACATTTTTTCTCCTTCAGTGTTCTCAACAACTCCAATAATCAAGTTGATGCCTTTTCAAAATAAACATTGAAGGAAAGCTTTAAACAACAGCAAGATAACTTTAATCCAAGATACTGGTGGGAAGATGGAAAGCAACCAAAACACTCAGTTTGTGATACATCCTCAAGTATGTAGGGACAAATGTTAGGGTGTGCTGACACACTATTTCAAATGAATAAGGGCAGGAAATACATTTAGTTTTCTGTTTCCTCATTGTTGTGAAAAAAAGATACACTAAGTTGATTCCCAGGCTATCACATAAATTATAGCTGTAAAAATAAATGCTAACTTTCCAGTATGTGCCTTGAAGGAAAGGTTAGCTTATCTTCAACGAAATGCTACACATTTTTGCAACAATTTAGTAATAATAGTTCATATTATTGCTTTATCTTCCTTATTTATAGCATTGTCACACAATCAAGGTTTGAATTAGAGTATAACTGAAAGAGGACTTGAAAATTGGGGGGAGCTTTTTTAACCCAGTTTATGTTACATATTTTCATAATGGACTTTTTAAAACAAACAAACAACAACACCGAGACTACATGGTTTGCTAATACAGAGATTAACATCTCAGATATATGAGAAAAACAGACTAGAAGGGAAAGTAGGTAGGGAAAGCAAGTAGGATGCTTGGCTGCATAGCTAGAGGTATAACAAGCAGGAAGAGGGAGATTATGATCCCGCTATATAGAATGCTGGTGAGACCACATTTAGAATACTGTGTTCAGTTCTGGAGACCTCACCTACAAAAAGATATTGACAAAATTGAACGGGTCCAAAGACGGACTACAAGAATGGTGGAAGGTCTTAAGCATAAAACGTATCAGGAAAGACTTAATGAACTCAATCTGTATAGTCTGGAGGACAGAAGGAAAAGGGGGGACATGATCGAAACATTTAAATATATTAAAGGGTTAAATAAGGTCCAGGAGGGAAGTGTTTTTAATAGGAAAGTGAACACAAGAACAAGGGGACACAATCTGAAGTTAGTTGGGGGAAAGATCAAAAGCAACATGAGAAAATATTATTTTACTGAAAGAGTAGTAGATCCTTGGAACAAACTTCCAGCAGACGTGGTAGATAAATCCACAGTAACTGAATTTAAACATGCCTGGGATAAACATATATCCATCCTAAGATAAAATACAGAAAATAGTATAAGGGCAGACTAGATGGACCATGAGGTCTTTTTCTGCCGTCAGACTTCTATGTTTCTATGTTTCTAGAATATTTCATGACAACTGTGAAATGAGAGTTCTCCAGTATAAAAGATGCAAAGGAATGGGGCCATGGCAAATGTCTCAGAAGGGACCATTTCTAATTTCTTGGCCCATAAATGTGAGGGGGAAGAGATGTACTTCCAGATCAGCACAATTCTGTCAATGTAACCTAATATACCTTCTGTTAACGTTAGAACTTGCTTAGCACTAGGAGTTTAGCACAACTCAACACTATATTTGTTATATTGAATTAAAGTCATCTTTTTCAAATCTGTACAATATAGCCCACATTACAGAAGACAAGAATTGCACTCCAGTAAAATAAAGTAAAACATGATCTGGATTAAATACTCTGAAACAGTTTAGGAACAGGATAAATTAAGGACTGTCCTTTTTCACAGATTGCTGTTAATAATTAAACCTGGTGATCAGAGACATACCCTGTTTCCCTCCAAATAATACATCCCCTGATAATAAACCTCATTGGGCTTTTAAATGCATGGCAATAAGGCCAAGCGCTTATTTCAGGATTCAAAAAAATATAAGAGAAACATGGTAGTTATGTCTTACTCTAAAAAAGTTAGATTATTGGATAATAGATTTTTTCAGAAAGAGTTTGTAATTACTGATCATTTCTGAGCAAAGTGTGGTTAGTTTCTCTTATTTATTTCTTTGAACTGTTCCATCTCTAAAGGGTTCAATAATATGCAAAATTTGTTCTTCAGTTTTTAACTGTGCTTTCCACAGTTAAAGGGACTTTCCCTTCTGCTCTCTGATGCAGCCCCCACCTCCAAAATAAACACTGATGTGTTCCCAGCAGTCTGGAGAAGTTCAGAAGACTGGCTGGGCCTTTCCCTATGTCAGTGATGGTGGTGGCATGTGGAGCCATATCTGCTGGCATGCGAGCCATTGCCCTAGCTCAGCTCCAATGTGCATGTATGTGCCAGGCAGCTGATTTTTGGCTCACACAGAGGCTCTGGGAGGGCGTTTTTGGCTTCCAGAAAGCCTACGGGGGGATGGAAGAGGGTGTTTTTACCCTCCCCCAGCTCCAGGGAAGCCTTTCAAGCCTGGGAAGGGTGAAACACAAGCCTACTGGGCCCACCAGAAGTTGGGAAACAGGACAGAGGGTCTCTGGGGGACAGGGGAAGTTGTCTTTGCTCTCCTGAGGCATTGAATTAAAGGTGTGGGCACTCATGCATGCATGATAGCATTTCGGCACCCGAGGAAAAAAAGGTTCACCATCACTGCCCTAAATTGTCAGATTTCAGGGCAGAAGCTAGCAAATTCAGTAAGGGATTTTTAAAAAAATACTAATACTTGCAGTATTTAAAGCAGAGTAAAAATAACCAGTTAGGGCCCACTTCTCAGGGTACCTTCGCCAGACAATGTCAGCTGGCGGGACTGTGTGGGAGGGCCTTCTCTGTGGTGGCTCTGGCTCTATGGAATCATCTCTCCTCTGAGATTCGCATGATCCCCACCTTTCTGGCCTTCCGAAAGGCCGTAAAAACATGGATTTACTGGTAATCCTGGAGTCAGTGAAGATCCCATCTTGTCCTGGCTGAATGTGTATGAATGTCTAGGGTTAAGGGTCTTAGAATTGTTTTTACTGTTTTATATTGTTGTTTGCTGGCCAGAGTCCAAAGGAGTTGGGTGGCCTAGAAATCTCAAAAACAAACAAACTGCTATCACAATCTACTTGTTGCATCCTTATGTTATATATTAATAAACAAATCTATTGAGAAAATCAACTTTTGCTTTGCTTTAAAATGACAGTAAAATGTGGCTAATTTTCAGCAAGTGCGTTTAAATTATATTATAATTTTCTTCCTAGGTTCAGACATTGTTCAGTGGTTGACAAAGAATTTGTCGATAGAAGATCCAGGTAAATTTCATTTTTATTTATCAACCACGTTCCACTTTGTCCCTGCAAATCCTTTAAACTTCTCTTTATGATTGTTTAATCATGGTATGGAATATTGTTTGTTTCAAAGAGTTTGAGGATTCTGAATTTTGTGTTGACTCCAGATTAAGAAACATACCATGTTTTTGTCTTCACATCTTACACGTGGTCCATTAGAGCTTGCTCATAATGAAAGCTTGTGGTTCTAAAAATACTCCCAACTAATGAATTATGTCAATTAAATTAGCCCTCTCTTTTGTATGACTTTCCATACCAAAGGACAATGTTTATGAAAAGATCAAAATATAGAATATTTTCTCTTAATGGTTTTCTACAACTCTGTCCCACTATCAATTCAGGTTGATAGCAGAAGGAACAGAGAAAATCTTCTTACTAGGATGTCTTCCCATCCCCTAGAGAGGTTGGGTTAGATAAAGATACAGTCACTAAATGCATACTATATTAACCATTCAAAATACTTTGGGATTTTTAAAAATAATTTTATGATTAAAATGGGCACAAGAGAAATATTCAATATTAAAAAAAATAGCAACATGTGGCTAACTGGTAAAATGTAATAATGTTGTAAAATTTAAAACCCCTTATACGTTTGGGAAAAAAGTCCCTTAAAGATAAAATTGAGATCCAAAGAGTTTCAATCCATTTCTGTTAATGGAAAGAGTAATTTCTCCTACTAAATTGTCTTCCATTGGATCATTCTGGATCTTAATATTCTCATTTATTTATATCATACCTTTATTAGTTTTATGAGGATATACCTAACACTTCTTTCTTCTCCTATTTTCCACACAACCACAATTCTGTGGATGGGTTAAGGGGAAGTGATTGACCCAAAGTCACCCCGGCTAGATTTCATGCCTAAAGTGGGATAGAACTAAGGGTCTCCTAGTTTCTAGCCTGGAGCCTTAACTATTAGACCAAACTAACTCTCTTTGAATATGATCATACAGAACTCTCCAATTTGAATTCTAGCTCAGCCAGCAGAGTAAAAAGAACCGCAGATATTTTACAGACTGAATGTGCTGGGAAGCGGGCAAAGTTTTAAAGGA
Organism: Erythrolamprus reginae; assembly: GCF_031021105.1. Classification (NCBI taxonomy): domain Eukaryota; kingdom Metazoa; phylum Chordata; class Lepidosauria; order Squamata; family Dipsadidae; genus Erythrolamprus; species Erythrolamprus reginae. The sequence goes on along the minus strand of NC_091950.1, from coordinate 339,504,614 downwards.
ATTTTCAACAGCAATTCATATAATCAGTGACTAGAAACGTTTTGAGAATTCTTATTGATTCTAGATGTGGACACTATTTTTCAGTTTTTCAAGAAGATGATACAGTAAAAACCCTTGCTTTTATCCTGTAGATTTTCTTATATATCCAGTGTATATTGTACTATTTTTTTTTTAAAGTGTACATGGAGATACTGAGGAAGGTTATCCATAGATCGGGGATTAAGGCCCTAAAAACATAGGAATTAAGGCCCTAAAAATATACCTCTGCATGTAGGCCTGGGGCCATTGAGCATTGCCATCAGCTCTGGCTGACAGTATGAGTGAATGAGTGTTACTGGGGTTTTTTTTTTAGCTGAATGGTTTTAATTGTGGGGTTTTTACAGTAGATTTTATATTGGGTTTCTCACATTTTGTATTTTTGTATTGATTTTATTATGTAAGATGCCCTGAGTCTACTGGAGAAGGGCAGTCTAGAAATCCAATTAAATTAAATCCAAATCAATCAATCAATCAATCAATCAATCATAACAATGCACTGAATAACAGCAAATTTTGTATCCTCTGAAAAGATGCTAAGAATCTTTGAACTGTACTGTTCAATGCAGTGAGGGATTAGACATGGGGAAGGAAGCAGAGCTGGGTTCCTCCTGGTTTGGACTTGTTCTATAGAACCGGTAGTAACATGGTGGCCTGAGTTGCTGGACCCAGCAGCAACCCAGGCCTGCCATGCCCCCAAGCCAGTTCTCTCACCTTGTTTTCTGCTTCTGTGCATGTGCAGAAGCTTTTTTTTTAGTACTGCGCATGCGCAGAGGGTCATTTCTGGGGAGTGATGTATGCATGCAAAATGTGTACTTCCATGGTGATGCAAACCAGTGGGGAAGATAAGTAGAACCCACCTCTGCAAGAAAGTGAAGCTCATCCCGACGTGGAGGAAATTCTCTTGACTAGTAGATGTGTCAGGATCAGGCCTACCTGAGAGAACATTCCAAATCGCAGAGAGAAGAATTGTATAACTTTAACAATGTAAAAACTGTCTCGTCATGGTGAATGTGCAAATTGTAATGTAACCTGATTGGCTGACAATAATACATAATGCACCTTTGCGTTGATGTGGATTGTGGCTTGGCTTGAAGGTATTGTGGTTTGGTGTGCTTTAGAGTGGCTTGTAAATTAGGTGGCTTGTAGTGGATGAAGAATTGTAGCTAAATATTGTAACTGAGAATACAGTACTACTTTGTATATTAACTACTAGAGAGCTACAGTGTAAATAGTTAGTGTAGATTTGCTACAACAGAAGTAAATATTTTCCTAAGAACCTCTTCAATTATCTTCAAGATAAAGGTTCCTGATATCCTGGTCTGAGGCGGGCTGGTTACCTGCTGTAGCTATCTGGGTGGGCTAGCTTCTGCAAAACGTTGCTCCAACAAGATGGTCTAACAGGGTACAAGGAATCCAACCCATTCAAGTTAGGGCAGAGTATCTCCGAAAGCTCAGGTTCCCAAATTGCACATGACTTTGGATTCTGTCAGTCTGCAGGGACTCAGACAGCAAGAATGGTTGAAAACGCCTTTGCATAGCTTTATTTGCCAGCTGCACACTATTTGGGGAAAAGGGATCTGGCTACAATGACTCATACCTTAATCACTTCTTATTTAGAATAACATAGGACATGGGATTGTCCTTGAAAACATTCCGAAACTACACCTCATAGAAATTGCAGTAAATAAATGTCTGCAGCCACAGTTTCAAGCTTGTGGTTTGTTTTTGGCACAAATCAGAGGATTGGTTTTGATCCACCTATTCCTAGATTGTGTGTAGGATGCACAGAGTTATCTTCATGAATGCTCCATAATTTACAATCCTCACTGGAAAATCTATAATTAGACTAGATTATTGGGAATTAAAAATGGGGCATCTTTGATAATGGCACCTTGATTGTTGCAGAGGAGGTGAGATTGACTTGCGCTGTTTTAAGCAAGTGATAAAAAACTGTTGTTCTATTGGGATTTTGAAGAATGTACACGTGTTGTCCTTCTTCAGTTTAATGTTGCTCTGAGCAATTTCCCCCACCCTCCTCTAATGGGGAAAATGGTTTTCTAAGTTCAGAAAATATGCAGTATATAGAGAGAGGAGAGGAAAAAATGGAGAAAGGCAAGAAAACAGAGCTGAATTTAAACTACTCCACCAATCTGACAGATTTAGCATGTTGTGATAGAACACAGAATGTAGAACATAGAATAAAAGAGTTAGAAGAGACGTCTTCTAGTCCAATCTCCTTCTCAATCAGGAAGTTATTATTATTATTATTATTATTATTATTATTATTATTAGTAGTAGTAGTAGTATCATCATCATCATCAACAACAACAACAACACTACATCACAGCAAATGAGACCACTGGATTTTGTATTTCATCACCAGTCGGGCGCTTCCCAAGCACCTAGGAGTGCATGATGTAGCGGCGAATTATGTGTGCTAACCCCAGTAAAGTGACCTTTTGCAGTTGACAGATGGAGATTTTGGCACTGCGCCCAGTGTGGCAAGGACCACTGGGATCACTTTCACTGGCTTATACCAGAGTTGTTGCAGCTCAATTTTCAAAACTTTGTATTTTGCAAATTTCTCTAGCTTCTTTTCCTCAGTTTTGCTGTCTCCTGGGTTTGTGCTGTCGATGATCCATCCTATATTTTTCTCCACAATCATGATGTCTGGTGTACAGTGTTCCCTCGATTTTTGCGGGGGATAAGTTCTGAGACTGCCCGCGAAAGTCAAATTTCCGCGAAGTAGAGATGCGGAAGTAAATACACCATTTTTGGCTATGGACAGTATCACAAGCCTTCCCTTAACACTTTAAACCTCTAAATTACCATTTCCCATTCCCTTAACAACCATTTACTCACTATTATTACTGGTACTCACCATTGAATAAGACACTTAGTGGTCCTGATATTTATAAACATAATTATTTATTAACAATATTTTTTTTTTAATTTGCAAAAATTATTAGTTTAGCGATGATGTATGATGTCATCGAGCAGGAAAAACTGGTATAGAAAAAAACCCGTGAAGTATTTTTTAATTAATATTTTTTGAAAAACCGTGGTATAGGCTATCCGCAAAGTTTGAACCCGCAAAAATCGAGGGAACACTGTATTATGTTCCCAAATTTGGTCATTATTGTTGTTGTTGTTGTTGTTGTTATTATTATTATTATTATTATTATTATTATTATTATTAACATTTATGGGGTGCTCTTCTCGTGGACTCAGGGTGGATTGCAGCAATAAAAACATAATACAAATTTTAAAAATACCCCAATACATAATAACAACACTAAAAAGTCTATCCCAATAAAACAACAGACAACCAACACTCATACAGACTATTAACCAGGTCGGAGGACCATCACTTAACGACCCCAGGCTTGCTCACATAAGTATGTTTTAAGCTCTTTTTGAAAGGCTAGGAGAGTGGGGGCAGTATGAATCTCTGGGAGGAGTTGGCTCCAGGGAACCGGGGACGTGACAGAGAAGGCTCTCCCCTGTGGCCCCACCAGCTGGCATTATTTGGCCTATGGGACCTGGAGGAGACCGACTCTGTTTGACCTAATTGGTCATTGGGACATATTAGGCAGAAGATGATCTCATAAATAATCTGGTCCTAAGCCATGTTATACTTTTCAGACAAATGATTATCTAATTTCTTCTTCATCTCTCTCTCTTTGCAGCATTTTTGAACATAGAGGAATTTGAATCCAAGTTGTAATATTAAACAGTATTACTCTTTCAGACATTTAGCATGGTAATATTTCTATAATTCCAACTCTCTCATGGATACAGGATCAATACTGTTTTGCTGTTTTTGAGGGTAGAGAACTAGGTTTAAGATATATCAATACAGACAAATTTGTGGCTTCTGTAAAAACATTTTGGCTAGTGAGAGAAAGATTGCAAACACCTTTGTAAAAATGCACACTCTATTTTTATTTCTCTCTCTTTCTCTCTCTCACACACAGGATATAAATGTAGATGCAGATATATATGTGGTTGTAGATATTGGTGTGATTTCCACACAGTGTCTGGCACTATCAGTTCTGCTGCTTCCTTTGGCTATGTGTGTTTTCAAATCCTTTGCAGAAGCACCTATCAGTTGAGCAGCAAGGGTGCTTTTAATGTCAGGGGTGATGGTACCTCACAGCTTGCTGCTTTTTAGGGCACAGAACTGAGAGATCTCATCTTCACACTGTTAAAATGCCGTTGTATGGTGTGAATGTGTTAGCAGCACATATATTTCTCGTTATTCATATAGCTTGAATTTTTTACATTTAATTTAAAGAGATGATGCTCTTTTTGGCATTAGAACTAGAAGAACCCTTTTGTATTATTTTAGAAGAGAAATACGGTAGCCCAAGTGAGAAACTTTCATGTTTAACTCTCAAGCCTTAATTGCTTATGTTCCATCTTCAGCAGAAGGATGTGAATGTGTCTTACTCAGGTTGTGTCATACTCATCACCCATTTCATTTGGTCAAAAATCATTAAACCAGGGGTTCGATCTTCCCCAGGCTCAGGGTTGTCTCAGCCTTCCATCCTTCTGAGATCCGTAAAGTGAGGATCCAGATTGTTGGGGGCAATATGTTGATTCTGTAAACTGCTTAGAGAAGGCTGTAAAGCACCATGAAGCAGTATATAAATCTAAGTGCTATTGCTATTCTATATTAAGGATCTTCTCTTTGAAATATAATCTTTGTATACAGTGATCCCTCATTTTTCACGGGGGATGCGTTCCAAGACCACCCGTGAAAAACAAATTTCCGTGAAGTAGGGGAAAGATAGTTTTTATGTATTTAACGAGTATTTGGACTTTTAAAACCCACCCTTTGCATTACACAGTCATTCTATAATGTTTCTCAACTGGAAGTACATGTGATATCCTACCAGTTTCTTTAATAGAGTACAGTAGTGCTGTAGAAGAATTTTATGAATTTTTAATGGATTTAAAATTTACAATGGATTTAATGGATTTGAAAATCCGTGAAGTAGTGAATCCACAAAAGATGAACCATGAAGTAGCGCGGGATTAATGTATATGTCTTAATATGACTTCAGACAAACAAAAGGAAGGATTCTTAGAATTCCTACCAGGAAGGATTCTTATAATTCAGTGATGGCAAACCTTTTATGGCTCAGGCGCCAAAAGGGTGTGTGCATGTGGTCTAGTCCACACCCATGCTTTCCTCCCACACATGGACACAAACCCCTGCACTACTTCCCCCATGCATGTGCACACCACCACCGCCCATTGTGCCCTGCCATGCATCCGCACAAGCCTCACTGAAGCCTCTGGACTCCTGAAGCCTGTGGACGATGAAAAATGACCGAACTGAAAGTTAGGAAACGAACTTCTGATTGGCCCATTGGGCCATTTTTTGCCATCCTGTGGCTTCAGGAACTTTTCCTGAAGCCTGGGCAGAGCAAAAATAGCAGAAAAGAAGCCCAAAATTAGCTGGCATAGGGCAATGCCGCACATGCCCTCAATTATGGCGCCGTGTGCCACCTATGTCATGTGTGCCATAAGTTTGAGATCACTGTTATAATTAGTTCCAAAATCTTATTTCCATTCAGTCTGAGCCCTTTGTCCATTGATTAACTGTCCAAAATCAATGTTTCAATCACCCTTTTGTTGCTTATTTATGAACAAAAACCCTTTTCTTTAAGTTCTTAAACTTACAGGAAACCTCTTTCACTGAGTATTGAAGGTGACCCACTCAGCATAATGAAACTTCTGAAGTTTCTTTGTACCCTAAAAGCAACTTACCTATTTTCGGCGTATAAGACAACCTTTTTCCTCCCTAAAATAGGCTGATAATTAGGTTGCGTCTTATACTTTGAATGTAGCTTTTTTCCCCCAGCCCTGACTAGCTGCTAATGAACTTCTCAGCTCTTACCTTGTAGGCTCTTTCATTGTTTCTCTCTGAGAAGAATATTTTCCAAGCCCTAAGTCTTTGCAGAGTTTTTTCATTATTTTAACTTGCTCTGAGTAAGTTTCTTTCAGCCCTAATCAGGTGCTAACAATGTTCCCAGCTTTTATTTATTTTAGACAAACAGGTTTTACCCACTTGCAAGCTCTTTCACTGTTACTCTCTGCAAAGAAGAATGTTTTCCAAGCCCTAAGTCTTTGCAGGGGTTTTTCTATTGCTCTACTTGCTCAGACTGTTTCTTTACAGGTGCTAATGATGTTCCCAGCTTTTATTGGCTTGCAAGCTCTTTCATTGTTACTCTCTCAGAATAAAAAAAAAATTAAGCCCTTAACAAGGAGATAAAATAATGTGCTGAATCTTACCAGACTAAGTACGCTAGCCAGATGAATACCTGGCAAGCAGATACTTTCCCCTATTTTCCTCCCCAAAAACTAAGGTGTGTCTTATATTCTTTTATACTCTGAAAAATACAGTACATGCCATTTGCAGAAGCAATTAAGAAAGAAAGTGGCAAACCCAGACAGGATTGTTGCAATGCACAGCAGAGAGCAAGAGTAAATCTCTGGCTCTCTAGTCTAAGCTTCATAATTGAACAATGTTCGGAATATGGGCTTCTCTCCCCCTTTCTAAGCATTGGATATTTATCCCAATGTTTACTTAATAATGACCATGGTGTGTGGCAAATGCAGGGCAAATGCAAAGAAGTAGTTTCGGAGCATTTGTGCTAACTCATCTAAGAACCCACTGCAAGGGAGTAGCAAAATCTACATAAAAATATCAGAATATGTCTGTATTGGATGTTTGCCATCAACGTTTAACCGTCATGATATTTTTTATTTACTTGAAATGGCATAGATAGTTTGCCCTTGTTAATGCACGCAGTAGTTCCAGTAACTGGGCTTGTGTATTCAGTTTTTAATACTGAATATTGAAATACTGAGTATTGAAAACTGAATATACAGTTCATCTCATTACATTACATCTCATTTATCTACCACACTTGTACTGATACATCAATGGTAACAGGTGAACAAAGACCCCAAAACCTCTATCATTAGATACCAGAAGCACCATCTGGGACATCGACTGTACAGATTGTGGTATTAATCATTTTAAAAATATCATTCAATTAATCTTATACTTCTAATTATATGCTAATGCTAAATGTTCTTATGTCAGCTTATGACAGAATTGGAGCAAGGACTGAAAATTTCAGAGCTAGAAAACTTTTTTTCAAAAAGATACTATTTTAAAACTACACACTCCACCTCTATGTATCATGTTAGCTCCTTTAATTTGAAATTGGAATATCTTCCAGCCATGCAATTGATCTATTTCCCATCACCACTTAATGCAATTATTCATTGTTATTAATGCAAACAATGCATGGAAAAAAATGACATGCAATTTTCAAAGTTATCCTGCAGCCATTGAATAGATGTGCTAAGAGGGGCATTAATTAATATTAATTAATATTAGCTCATCTATTTAACACCATGTATATAAACGTAATGATTTTTAAAATTAGAGTCATTACATACTTTGTATTGCATCTCCTTAATGATTGAAACAATACTGGTTTCAATTATGTATTAGGTAAGTCTCTCTTTTTCGTATTGCAATAGCATTGATTTATGAAACTCAATGAGTATTCTGTATTAAGTGTCAAGGGTATAAAGGGAATGAATTTCTAACTTAGCAGGTATAAAAAATTTATACAGTTCAGATGTAGGTTGTCTTACTTATGCCCTCAAAAGTTCCTCAACTCTACTTTTCAGATTTGGATGCTTTGATTTTTAGTTTCATTGTCTTGAGCCGTGTGTCATAATATGACAAAAGAACAGATGCCATAGTTTCAAATATTTTAAAGTGAATAAATTAATAATGATATATAGAAGAATTGGTGCTTATTCTAAAACTTCTCCTCGGGTAATAAAATAAAATACATTTTCTCAAGCTGCATGTGGCTTCAGAGGTGGGTTCCTCCTGGTTTGGACCGGTTCATCCAAACCTGTTGCAACCTGCTGGTGACGTTACGGAACTGGTTCGGTAGGTGCTGGTCCATGGGTACCGTCATCGTTTGTTTGAAATTTATTTATTTATTTATTTATTCATTCATTCATTCATTCATTCATTCATTCATTCATTCATTCTTCTGAGCATGCACAGAAGCCATGTTTCCAGCACTTTGTATGCATTGCCATCTGGTTTTTGGCTTTTAAATGTATGTATGTATGTATGTATGTATGTATGTATGTATGTATGTATGTAGATTGTTCTGAGTTCGGGTTTTGCCCCGTGTAATATTTTGCATGTCTATGTGACGTTTTGGTGAAATCACATTCACCATCATCACATCATCACATTCACCAAAACGTCATATATATATACATGGTGGGTTTTTTTTTTGCTGAATTTGAAAATTAAGGGCGACTAGGATAGATCTATTTTGGCCTTATTTTGGCCTCATCAGCTAGCCATACCCACTGGGACTTGAACCTGCAACCTTTGCCTTGTAAGGCAGAGAATTATCCTCTAGGCTACAGTATCCAATCCCTTCAGCTCTGCACCAGGGAAGGGTTACATATTTTTGTGTCAAATCACCCTGGTGTATTGAAGGAACATCACAGCTCCTATATATATATGATTTTTTGGCATTGACCATGTGCACGCAAGCAAAGTACATATGCACCAACAAGGCACAGTTACGTGGTGCAGGAGGAATGGAACCGGCAGCAACACCCCTGAGTGGCTTCATATATTCATAGCATAAAGAGAGAGCCTACTCAATTGGTTCCTAGAGCATTTCCTACCTTAAGATGACTTCATCAAAAATGCCAACTGCACTGGAGTTGCTTTCAGGAAAATGACTCTGTGCATTTTATGTAACAAATAGAAGGCGCTAAGATCCCAGTTTTCCAAAAACAGCGGTTAGTTCCTCACATATGAATCAATGCTCTGTGATAATAGCAAGGTAGCTATGTCCCCCCACTTGTGATTTCCTGCAACAAGGGCCTTGCTCGCCTCATAGTGTATTAAAACTTTGGTTTTCAAACTTTCTTTTGCATACAATTATGACCTGGGTTGTCTGGGGCACTCTGATATTTTAATTCCCATTGTTGTTATAAAGCTTCCATCCTTGGAAGTTTTCAAAAAGAGGTTGGGTAATAATTTTTCTGAAATGGTATAGGATAGGGGTAAGCAAAGTTGGCTCTTCTATGACATGTGGACTTCAACTCCCAGAATTCCTGAGCTAGCATGTTTGACTCAAGAATCCTGGGAGTTGAAGTTCACAAGTCATAGAAGAGCCATCTTTGCCTATCCCTGGTATAAGACAATGATGACTAACCTTTTTCTTGTCATGTGCTAAAAGTGCATGCACATGTTCTGCAACCTATAATGCAATGTGTGTGTGACACATCCAGCATGCTCCACCCTGATGCATACACATGTGACCCCCCACTTCCCTTGCATGCCTGCATATCCCCCCCATCCAATTTTGGGCCTAACAGGCCTTCCTGTAGCCTCCTGGAATAAAACAAAATGGGCTGCCAGGCGGAGCTGACCCTCCAGCCCCATGCATGCATGCGTTACCACCACCCCTGTGCCTGCATATGAACCTTCCATATACACTCTACCCTCTGCACATGTGTGGCAGACACCAAAAATCAACTGGCTGGCTGGCGGGTGGTGCAGGCACAATTGTGGTAGAGATGAGCTGGGCAACAGCTCACAGGCTCACAGAGAGGGCACTATGTGTCACATGTGCCATAGGTTTGCCATCATGGGTATAGGATCTCCTGCTCAAACAGTGAGTTAGACTAGAAGACTTCCAAGATCCCTTCCAACTCTATTACTCTATGTTCTATTATAGCAACTTTCTATTTCAAGATAGATTCCACGTATCACAAATTGTAAGAACATCACAAGGGGTGAAATTTAAATGCTTCCATTACCGTATTAAAAATACAGAGCATTTGTGTAGGGTACTCTACAAATATGTATGTGTCAAATACATAGTTGACTTTATAAGCGGGAGAAGATGGAGGTAAGGAATAACAGCATGTCTTCTTTATTTTAAGCTGTCAATCTAGAGAAACAAGTTGATAGATGTCATGAACTCAAGCTATACATTCTGTGAATCTTGTTACCCACCCACCTCACAGGGATGTGGGTGGATTTACTGTATATGTTTTTGTGGGAAATTTTGCCACTTACTTATTAGTAAAGGAAGTTGGACTACATGATGTCTAAAACTGATTAAAGTCTATATGTATCTGATGAAATTCAGTAAGGGAGAGGGGCGGCATACAAATCTAAATAACAAATAAATAAATGAATAAATAAATAATTAAAGAATGAAACCAATCATATGCTGCCTCCTGTTGATCAGTTAGGGGCAAAAAATATCCCAGGAAAGATGGCGGGCCAACTTTAAAATCTATATATTGTACTGTATCAACAGTACAGGTAAATTGATGAGGCAGGTGACTTTCCTGGAAAAATGTCTTGAAAATAAACATAATAACACTAATAACAGAAAAGGGTGAAACACTCAAAGATTTAGAAGACCACATTAAACAATCCATATTAAATAACTTGACAAGATGCCTAATAAGTCAGGAGAAAGTTTGACACATGTTCAAACTGATTCATTTTATTAAAAAGCATAAGCTAGAAGGCATATAAAAAGAATAAAATACAATGCATATAAAAAGCATAAACAGTAGAGACCTTCAAATGTCTAGGTTTGACCATATTGCAGTGTCTAAAATGGACACCTAACATCAAAAACATAATTAAAAAAGCACAACAAAAATGTCCTAATATTATTTGATTGCTTATTTGTACCCAGCCTATCATTAAGTGTTGTACCTTATGATTCTTAGCATATGTACCAAGACAAATTCCTTGTGTGTCCAATTACACTTGGTCTATTCTATTCTATTCTATTCTATTCTATTCTATTCTACTCTATTCTGACTGTGGCTCACATCATCAAATCCAAGGAGTATTAAACCTGCTCCTATGCTCGGGTCTATAGAATTTCTATTCTATAGAATAAAATAGAAATTTGAAACCCTGTAGATTATTTGTCATGCAGATCTGAAACTTGTGATTAATTGACTTTTCCTCATTTGAGCGGTTCGTACTATGTGTGTGTGTGTGTGTGTGTGTGGGTTGTTTACTTTTTGCTACACACTGATTGTTACATCCAAAACAGTACAAGTGTATAGTAAATGCAAACACAACAGCAGGGTTAAACTGATGTGGGATTTAAATTTATATGAAGCAAGGGACAGGGGAGAAAAGGAAGTTATGCAGTAGTAGGCTACGTGAGATGCAGATTATAAATACCCCATTAATTAGTAATTGCAAGGTGTTAAATTCCCATTGTATTGGTTAATTGTGTGTATGGAGTCAGCCTGAAACCTTTTGATGTGTGTGAGTTCCACAGTCACACTATAGTTTTGCTGTTCCAAAATGATACCTTTAGATCTATAATTGAGCATCCTTGGAAGTTAACATGTTCTGATACTACTTTGACCTTGTAAGTCATGATGACTTAAAGGAAGAGCAGACAAAATTACCTCTAATCCTGTGTGCAAAGTTGTTGGGGTGTCTGATAGAGTTGTTGGGGGTAAATGTGAGAGAAATAATAATAATAATAATAATAATAATAATAATAATAATAATAATATGACAATGTAACAAATATAATATTTTAAAAAACCATCTAAAAAACCCATCATTTAAACCATGCAACACAAGCATACCATACATAAAACTATATAAGCCTGGGAGAGATATCTCAATTCCCCCATGCCTGGCGATACAGATGGGTCTTAAGCAATTTACGAAAGACAAGGAGGGTGGGGGCAGTTCTGATCTCTGGGGAGAGTTGATTCCAGAGGGCTGGGGCCACCACAGAGTAGGCTCTTCCCCTAGGGCCTGCCAGATGACATTGTTTAGTCAACGGGACCTGGAGAAGGCCAACTCTGTGGGACCTTATCGGCCACTGGGATTCGTGCAGTAGAAGACGGTTCCGGAGGTATTCTGGTCCAATGCCATGTAGGGCTTTATAGGTCATTACCAACACTTTGAATTGCGACTGGAAACTGATTGGCAGCCAATGCAAGCCACGGAGTGTTGGAGAGATGTGGGCGAATCTGAGTAACCCCATGATAGCTCTCGCGGCCGCATTCTGCACAATCTGAAGTTTCCGAACACTTTTCACAGGTAGTCCCATGTAGAGAGTGTTGCCGTAGTTGAACCTTAAGGTGATGAGGGTATGAGCAACTGTGAGCAATGACTCCTGTCCAAATAGGGCCACAACTGGTACACCAGGCGAACCTGTGCAAACGCCCTTCTCGCCACAGCAAACATCTGAGTTTTCATGTTAGACTCAGGCTTCTATAGTTCTTTGAGATTAACTAGATTAAAAATTGAAATGATGGATGACTAGTGATGGGCGAACCCAACGATGTTCGGGTTCGGCAAGTTTGGACAAACTTTTTTTTGCAAAATGTGACCGAATCCGAACCCGAACTCGAACCCGAACCCGAACGGGGAATCCTTCCCATGAAGAGATTCCAGGGGCGGAGCTTTGACATCACCGGCAGGTTGCTAAGGACGCCAAGGTGATCACTTCCTGGATTTCATGGAATCCATGAAGTGATCACCTTGGCGTCCTTAGCAACCTTCTGGTGACATCAAAGCTCCATCCCTGGAATCTCTTCGTGGGAGGGATTCCCCAGCTCCTTCAAAGGGAGGTCTTCATATAAAAATAAACATTGTTATTTTTACGAAAAAGGACACCGCAGTGTCACTGCAAGCAAAGGGCGGTCCTTTCACGTAAAAATAAACATGTTAACTGCTATAGTGAAGCAGTTAGCATGAAGTAAAAGCTATATTTGTATTTTGGAAATGAAAGCTATATTTATATTTCTGAGAAATCATTATTTAAAATATGTTCCATTATGTTCAGAGTGTCATTCTGGAACTGTAATTGTGGGCTTCAGTTCAAGTATTTATTAGCTGAATTTCAATATGAAAAGAGTCTATTCTATCTCCTGTTCCAGGTGTTCCTTCTGTGATGCCTTACTAAGAGAGAGGTACTTATGTTTGAATGAGGAAAAAAGACTATTCTCTGCAGCATACAGTTATTTTAGTAATTTATCTGATGGCTTATATCATTATGTACAATGCTTAGGAAACACATTAAAAACTTACTAATAAAGATAATAAACTCATTTCTGATAATAAATTCAATTTCCTTTATAGGAAATTGAAAAAATACAGGTAGTACTCTCTTAGTGACCATGAGTGGGATCATTGACTCTGTTACTAAGTGCCACAGTTGCTAAGTGGAAAATAATCTCTTATGACATCACTACCCATTATTTCTTTTGATAGTGACTTTCAATTTTACTTCCGTATTCTCCATTACCTTTTTATCCACTTAGTACCAAACCTGGCTGCAGGCATCTTATTGGTCCTCAGTTGCCACAGTGGGGGAAAGAGGTTGGAATTAGTGATGGGCGAACCCAATGGTGTTCGGGTTCAGCGAGTTCAGACAAACCTGAACCCCAACTCCGAACGGTCCTTGGCGTCATAGCTCTGCCCGCGGAATCTCATCGTTTTTTATTTTTATGGATTTTAAATTTTTATTTATTTTTATTTTTATGAAAAAGGATGCCCCAGCAGCGCCGCAAGCAAAGGAAGGTCCTTTCATGTAATTTTTTTAAATTTTTATGTGAAAGGACCTCCCTTTGCTTGCTGCACTGCAGCGGCATCCTTTCAGGTAAAAATAAAAAAAAATTACAAAAAAGGATGCCGCAGTGGCGCCACAAGCAAAAGGAGCTGGGGAATCCCACGAAGGGATTCCGGGGGGGGGGGAGCTTTGACATCACATATACCGGAAGGTTGCTAAAAAAATTATTTATACACAAAAGGACCTCCCTTTGCTTGCGGCGCCACTGTGGCGTCCTTTTTCGTAAAAATAAAAATAAATAAAAATAAAAAATCCGTAAAAATAAAAAACGATGGGATTCTGGGGGTGGAGCTTTGATGTCACGTATACCAGCAGGTTGCTAAGCATGCCAAGGTGATCACTTCCTGGATTCTGTCCTCCCTCCATTATTATAGTTCCGTCCCCGGAATCCAGGAAGTGATCACCTTGGTGTACTTAACAATCTGCCAGTATACATGATGTCAAAGCTCCGCCCCGGAATCCCTTTGTGGGATTCCCCAGCTCCTTTTGTGCCTCCCTCCCAGCCTCCCATTCGGCCGACACCTCCCCAGTGTTCGCCTTCCTCTGCCGCCACCGGCGCCCAGCTCCTCCTCCTCTTCTCAGCAGATGACAGCCGGGCGGTGGCGCTTCGCAGTGCTCAGCACAAACGCCGAACCGGAGCATGAATTTAAAAAAAAATTGGGTTTGGATTCGGCATGCCGAATACCGCAAAATTTGGTATGGACCCGAATTGTGCAAGTTCGGTTCGCCCAACACTAGTTGGAATGCAGCTTTCCCGTGAGAACCAAAGTCATCTCTACTGGCAAGAGATAAGGTTGGGAAAGGAGTGTCTGAAGATTCCACCAATTAACCCAATTAATCAATATGACCTGTGTCACTTGGGTATAGGGTTATTTCATAGTATAATTGTACTGAAACCACAGGAAAGATTTAGATTTGGCTTTCCATTGAAGCTGTGCCAATATGATGTACTCATTAAAGAAGACCTTTGAGAAAGAGCCAAGTCTCAAGTTTTGATTTGCTTGGGTTTGTTAGACGGAGCCTTGACACTTTGCTTCTTACAAGCCAGTTGTCAAGCATAGAAATTGTGATTGTTTTGCAAGACATGACACAGATTGTAAATGTGCATCAGTTGTAAAAGCCCTGGGTATTGATCAAATGGGATGCTACAAAGCAGAGGATTTAATCCAGCAGGTTCTGACAGGTTCTAGAGAACCGGTAACAGAAATTTTGAGTAGTTTGGAGAAGTGGCAAATATCACTTCTGACTGATCCCAGAGTGAGGTGGAAATGGAGATTTTGCAATATCCTTATCCACAGAAGTGGGGAGGAAATGTGGATTTTGCAGTATCCTTCACCTACCACACCCACCAAGCCACCCCACACCTACCAAGCCCCTCCCACAGAACTGGTAGAAAAACTTTTGGATTTCACCATTGCTGCAAGGGTAATAAAATTGGTTGCAAAGCTTGGTAGTTTACATTACTGTAACTTTTACATTACTGTAACTTTAACTTTAAATGAAGCGACTAGTAAATAAAGACTATCTGCAACCTAGAAAATAATTTAAAAGGAAAAAAAAGAAATCTGAAAATTGTATTAGATTATTTTAGGACTATCCATCCTTTTAAGGCTTGTTAACAATAAATTTTATTTCTCACTGTTGGCTTATGTTTGCTGAAGATCATGAAGTTGAGAAAAGCTACTTTACCATAATCAAAAGAAATCTAATAGTGAACTGTCTTCTTTACCTGAGATACCTGGGATCCAACCTGAATCATCTATGTTATTATTATGATGATAAGTCATAGAATCCTAAAGGAGAGAAGCCATTAAGCTACTCAGTCTATCCTGCTGCTTAATGCAGAGGCTTCACGTAAAGCATCTCCGGCATAAATCTAGTTGGATAGTGAAGGAGAGCTCATCACTATAAAAATAATTGATTCCACTCTTGTATTGTTAGGATTTCCCCCCCCCCCTAATGTTCAGTCAGAATCTGCCTTCGTGAAAATTTCATGTCAGCCTTCTGGAACAATGGAGATGGGTCACAACCCCCTTCTGTACAGATTTCCCAATATTGAGCAGTGTAGCTGAAATTGGCAGTAGGAAAACTAACCTTTCCATCATTTGAGGAAAAATACAACAGATTCTCCACTTTGGCTGAATAATTTCAGTGCTATGTTTTATTGGCTTGCTTGCTTAATTCACAGTCATGTCTTAACAGTAACAGCAATACGCCTCCAGTGCCTCTTATCTCTTTTCCCACTCTAAGCCCTCTCAAAAGGGGTGATAGCTAAACTCTGCAGGACTCTCTCCATATGCCCAGACAGGTTTGGAGAAGAGGAGGTGGTGGTGGAGGAGGAGATGGCAATTCTTTTCCCCCAATCTCTTCTTCTTACAAGCCCTGATGAAACAGATGGAACTCTAAATAAGGGAGGGAGAGACAGTAGAAATGGAGGAAGATCTCCTGTCCCATGCAGTGCTTGCCATCCGGCTCTGTCTATCTCATCTTTAGAAGAAAGCGGTTACTTAGAGATTTCCTTCCCCTGTGCTTAAGATCAGAATGGAGGGGACACAAATGCACACCGAGTAGAGTGTCCCTGTGGCATATTTCCACATTCTTCCAGGCTCAGTTTTAATTTGGGAGCAGTAACTAAAAAGAACAAGTTTCTTGAATATGCATTAGCTTTGTTAAGTGAGAGTCAGTGACGGGCTCCTACAGGTATGATCAGGTATGCAGAACCGGTAGAAAATTTTTGATTTTTTTTCTTTTTTTCCCTCCTGGGCTCTGGGTATGTTTTTCCTGTTGCAGTAAATGATGATGAATGTGTATAATTTTAGAAGAGCTGTGTGTGCATGTATGTTTGTACATACACATACAGTTTATAGTAGATAATTTATATTTTTGTGTGCCTGTGTGTAATACGTATGTTGGCCTTCTCGGGGTCCCGTCAACTAAACAATGTCGTTTGGCGGGACCCAGGGGAAGAGCCTTCTCTGTGGCGGCCCCGACCCTCTGGAACCAGCTCTCCACGGAGATTAGAACTGCCCCCACCCTCCTTGCCTTTCGTAAACTTCTTAAGACCCATCTCTGCCGTCAGGCATAGGGGAACTGAGACATCTCCCCCGGGCCTATACAGTTTATACATGGTACGTTTGTGTGTATGTTTGCTTTTAATAATGGGGTTTTTAGTGTTTTTTAAATTATTAGATTTGTTTTTATATTGTCTTTGTTATTGTTGTGAGCTGCCCCGAGTCTACGGAGAGGGGCGGCATACAAATCTAATAAATAATAATAATAATAATAATATACATAGAATTAAATAGTATATTTTGGACATTCAGTAATAGTAAATAGGTAGGGAAATTGTATCTCTTTGAGGCAAGAAGAGGCCAGGCACCCTAACCCTAACCCTTGATGTGAGTGACGTCAAGTTGTCCACCTTTAAACCAGTCACATGACCTTTAAGCCATCCCCAGGCACATGATCATCAAGCCACTCCCACCTGGTCACATAGCTGGCAAGCCACACCCACAAAATAAGCCACACACACAGTGTGGTAATAAAAATTTTGCAGCCCTTCGCTGGTGGTTTAGGTTTAGGTTTAGGTTTATTGGATTTATATGCCGCCCCTCTCCGCAAACTCGGGGCGGCTCACAACAATAATAAAAAACAGTACAGTACACAATACCAAATCCAATGCCCACCCATCCAGTTCCAATTTAAATTAATAATCTCATAAAAAACAGTATATATAAAAAACAGGCACACAGGCAATCAATCAACAAAACAACATGGGCAAGGGGGAGGTGTTTTAGTTCCCCCATGCCTGACGGCAAAGGTGGGTCTTAAGGAGTTTATGAAAGGCAGGGAGGGTGGGGGCAATCTTAATCTCAGGGGGGAGCTGGTTCCAGAGGGTCGGGGTGGGAGTATTTAAGCTTGCTATTAAAACAACAATAATGTGTCCCCAAGATTGCTGGCCAGAATAGTCGAAGTACTTTGCAATCAACTTATTTTCTGATAGTATTTTTTAAAAATATGCTCTTACTAGAAATGACTGTTGCACATGCCTCATTTAACTCCTTTTATCATCACAAAGCTTTTTGCATGGAGCTGCCTTATGAATGATTTTGTATTCTCCTCGTCATCACCATTCAATTTCCCACCCCTCTTTGGAAGCACACATGGCAAGATGCACTAATGTTATCTCTACAAACCTTGAAAGAAAATAACTGCTCTAATGTCACCCTGCAAGCTTTGAAGTTGAGAAAGGACTTGCAAATGGATCTCTTCAGTCCAAGTTCAACCTTTTCGCTATTATATGATTCTGCCTCTTCATAAGTGGGTTATGTTTGAAGCCGCCTTGGACTTGGGATTTGCAGCAGAGTTCTAACAGTGAAGGTCATCCATGAGGGATTTCTTTAAATAACCCACGAAGAGCAACTGTGTGAACATTAGAGTGGATTATCCCAACAGACACAAATTTAAAGACTGTGAAACCTATTAATTGGCTGCAGAAAGGGCTTGTAAATATATTCTTAGAGCACTTTGTGTCTGTGGAATAACAATGTCTGATTTTATAATGTGTTTATTGTTCTGAGTTTAAATGAACCATTGTTTACTGTTCAAACGTGGTTGGTAAATCCACAGTAACTGAATTTAAACATGCCTGGGATAAACATATATCCATCCTAAGATAAAATACAGGAAATAGTATAAGGGCAGACTGGATGGAACATGAGGTCTTTTTCTGCCGTCAATCTTCTATGTTTCTATGTTTCTAAACTGTGAATAAACCAATAAACATTGATATTTCTATCATCTATGTTAGTATGTCCAAGGTTTTTGGTGCAGAAAAATAAAAGACAGGATAATTTTTTATACAGTTTTTCCAATCTAAATTCAATACAATGTAATGTTTGATTTCTCTTGTTGCCTCCTGTTCTTAATCAGTAGTGGACACAAGGGTACCAATTTAAAAAATCATGATTGTAGGTGCAGACATGAAAGCAAGGGCAAATGACAACACATGCATTATAACGTCATCATGACAATAGCCTTACATGAGACATCATTGCATAATTACTGCTTATACACAGTGATGGCAAATGTTTTTATTTTAATATTATTATGATTTCTATCAATTGTAAGAAGGAATTTTCCTCTATAATTCCAATCAGCCAAATTGTCACTGACGCATGAAAATTCTACAACAGAACATAGTTCAAGTAGAAAAAAAAAATGCATAACATAAAATATTACAATGTTTTTGTCTCTTTCTGGTATAGTGGAAGCCCTTCATTTGGGAACTCTTATGGCAGCCCATGGTTATTTCTTTCCTATCTCAGATCATGTTCTAACCCTGAAGGATGATGGTACCTTTTATCGGTTCCAAGTAAGTTTTTACAGCATTGTTTTTTAAACTTTAATTAATAACTAGAGTTATTCACCCCAAACGATAAGCAATTCTATTCATGAAGTGATGGTCTTCTCCAGTGATGGCGAATCTTTTTTTCTCGGGTGCCAAAAGAGCATGCATGCCTGCTATTGCACTTGTGTGAGTGCCCACACCCATAATTCAATGCCTGGAGAGGGCAAAAACAGCTCTCCCCGCCCATCTGTATGCCTTCTGGAGGCTGGAAATGACTTGTTTTCTAACTTCTGGTGGGCCCAGTAGACTTATGTTTTACCTTCCCCAGGCTCCAAAGACTTCCCTGGAGCGGGGGGAGGGTACAAAAACCCTCCCCATCCCCCTGGAGGCTCTCTGGAAGCCAAAAATTCCTTCTCAGAGTCTCTGTGTAAGCCAAAAATTATCTGGCCAGCGCACACATACACGTTGGAGCTGAGGTAGGGCAACAGCTCGCGTCTAACAGATATAGCTCCGCGTGCCACCTTTGGCACCGGTCTAGTCAATATATACCTCATTCTGTCCGGTATAGATATTTTCCCCACAGAGAGTCTCTTAATATTATGTCAATACAATAAGTTAGTTGGGGGAAAGATCAAAAGCAACATGAGAAAATATTATTTTACTGAAAGAGTAGTAGATCCTTGGAACAAACTTCCAGCAGGCGTGGTTGGTAAATCCACAGTAACTGAATTTAAACATGTCTGGGATAAACATATATCCATTGTAAGATAAAATACAGGAAATAGTATAAGGGCAGACTAGATGGATCATGAGGTCTTTTTCTTCCATCAGTCTTCTATGTTTCTATGTTTCTATAATCGTCCCTCACTTGATGCTTCCTAAATATTCTGATTTATAATAATTAGAACTAGAAAATATTACCAGTGGATGTGAATTATGGAAATAATATTATTGGGGAAGTCTATACATTTGGCCTTTCATAACCAGAATCACTGTTTATATTTTTAATGGACAGATTATTTACAGCTTTTGCTTTTCTTCTAACCCATAGCTAGATTAATTGTATGAAAAAAGTACAAATCAGGGCGATATGTCAGTGAAGATTCTCAGTGAGCCAGCAACAGTTGTCTGGAAGTTCAGTCAAGGAAACTGGACTTCTTTTCTTTTTTAGTTTCAAACAAAAAGTTGGCATGCCTCAACTTCCAGATATAGGCTAGGACCTTTTGACAAGCAGGTGCAACTAAAACCTAGTTTCAAGCTATTCATTGCAGTCAGGCAAGTCCTTGCATTCAAGAACAGTACAAAATATTTAGAAAAGATCAAGAATTCCTATTTATAGAAGAAACTGATTTCAGCTTAAATATTAGGTTACTTACACAATTTCAAATTGGGGAGTGCTAATAGAAGTGGGGTGTTTTTTTGCATTTAATGCCACGCCCACAGCATCTCAATTCTCAACACAACAATCTCAACACAAAAATAATATTTCCAGTGACCGATTAAGTCCCACAGAGTTGACGGGGTCTAGGGTAAGAGCCTTCTCTGTGGGGGCCCCGGCCCTCTGGAATCAGCTCCTCCTGGAGATTTGCACCACTCCCACCCTCCTTGCCTTCCATTAGAGTCTTGAGACTCACCTATGTCACCAGGCTTGGGGCAATTAGGTATTAACGAAATGAGATATATGTTGTATGATTGAACTGGTATGATTGTTTTTAAATATTGGATTTTTAGATTGTAATTTTAAATTTAATTAGATTTGCCATTGTACTGTATTGTTATATTATATGCTGTTAGCCACCCCAAGTCCTCGGAGAAGGGCGGCATACAAATCTCATTAATAAATAAATAAATAATAAATAAATATCAAAAATTCACAGCCTTAACATTGTCAAATAAAAGGAACTGTTGAGAACAAGGTGGTATTTAAACAGAATGAAATTAATAAATTAATAAACACAGTTATTTAAATATGCAAATTTATTCAATCAATAATTTCCAAGAATAGCTAATTTTATCATATTGTATAGCTGTCCATCTCACAGTGACTCAAAAATGGACATTCAGAATATATATCATGTGTTGCTTTGTCCATTTTTTTTCTTTGTTTTGTTTTGCAGACACCCTATTTTTGGCCATCTAATTGTTGGGAGCCGGAAAATACAGATTATGGTCAGTGTGCATCCCATTTCTTTCAGTCTGGAGTCTTGCAGTGAATGAACTAATCTGTTAATTTACAGTTTATAATTAAGCAACTCGTAGCTGTATTTTTCAAACTTAGAACGAGAACTACTAATGCTGAGCCCCAAATTGGCTTGGGTTCACTAAGTTTACTAAGGTGGAGGTCAAATCTTTGCATGGATTGCGAATACAAAAAATGCATCTCCTTTTGCAAAGGTGTGTACTATTCAGATCCAAAATAGACAAAGATACTTTGGATATGGTGTGGACATCTTATTGCACCTATTGGGTGCTTCTTAAAATGCCTGATAACCATTTGGCTCAGGAAAATATGTAGGATTGCTTCTTCCTTAGCTCAGAATGGATTTTCCTATGCCACCCATACGCAAACCAAGGGTACCATATTTTTGGAGTATAAGATGCACCGGAGTATAAGACGTACCTTAGCTTTGGGGGAGGAAAACAAAGAAAAAAGGCCTCTGCCTCCCAGCAATTTGCCAAACAGCAACGCAAACAGCACAGATGATTTATACTGTTTGCTGTGTATTTCTGTGCATGTGTGCCTGACCCATATAAATAGGAAAGAATTGGAGAAATGTACGTTATGGCAGTATATTAATCCCAGAAAGTTTTTTTAAATGTAATCACACTAACTCTTCCCAATTATTTAAATAGATCTACTCCAAACATGACTAAGTCAGGGTTTAATTAAGCTGCCTTATCTTAATACTAATACTTAATACTAAAACAGGACATTTCAGATTATACTTTTACAGATCTTTAAAATTGATGTGGCTTTCTGGAAGTATTCTCTGCTATTTAAAAGAAGATACAATAGCACCGGGCCTCTTCAGATCAAGCATTTATTTTAAACAGCTTCTTCATTTAGATTGGTCAGAACAATAATAAAGCAGTCTTTAAAAAAATAAGTCTAATAATTTGAACATTCTATAGATATTTATAGTTATTGACTTACCTCCTTGCAGCAAAAACCAAACAGCCAGTTTCAGCCTTTGCTTCTCCCTGCAGCAATTTGCCTCCGTGCAGCTTTAGTTTCACTTTCATTTTAGGAAGTGGGCTTGCTGGCAACTTCAATCAGTTGAGGGTTGGGAGGCAGATAATCAGCGGTTTGTGCTAATCATACTCTGCTGCTGTTTGCTGCAAGGAGCTAAATTGCTGGCAGGCACAGACCAAAGAGTGGGGGTCAGTATTGGGTTGCTAGCCAGTATGGACAACACTGCATCCGGTAGTGAAAATGGAGCCAGGTTGCCAGCGGGCACGTGTGCACCCCCCAGTGATATTTTGCTTTTGCGCATGTACAGAAAGCAAAATCTTGCAAGAGGATGCGTGTGTGAGAGAGATTTTGGCAATATGCCGCAAGAATACCAGCGACTGATTAGGTCCCACAGAGTTGGCCTTCTCTGGGTCTCATCGACTAAACAATGTCATCTGGCAGGTCCCAGGGGAAGAGCCTTCTCTGTGGCGGCCCCGATTCTCTGGAACCAACTCCCCCCGGAGATTAGAACTTCCCCCACCCTCCTTGCCTTCTGTAAACTCCTTAAAACTCACCTCTGCCATCAGGCATGGGGGAATTGAGGCATTCCCCCCTCCCCTGGGCCTATATGATTTATGGATGGTATGTCTGTGTGTATGTCTGGTTTAATAATGGGGTTTTTAAATGTTTTTTAAATTTATTAGATTTGTTATGATTTGTTTTATTGTATGCTGTGAGCCACCCCGAGTCTACGGAGAGGGGCGGCATACAAATCTAATAAATAATAATAATAATAATAATAATAATAATAATTTTTAAATCTCTATTTTAGAATCTCTATTTTAGCAGATAGTGCATCAAAACGTATGGCATTTAGTAATATGCAAAACACCTGTACATATTGTTTTCCATAGGATATAATATTTCAATCTAGTGAATTATTTTATTTTAGATTGCACAGCCTGAATAATCCTTCAATCAATTGTCCATGTGTTTTTAAGTATATACAGTACTGACTTCCACACCATGAAAAGTTTCACATGTTAACTATTATTAGACGTGACTACATTAAGAATGGCACATTCTGGTTGTTTTTGTTATATAGAAAGGAACCCAACTGCTTAACATAAGGTAGCGTTTCCTTGTCTTCAAGAATTCATTACTGAAAAGCATATTCTGAATAACGTGGAAGAAAGTTACAGGGAATGAATTAATACCGCTAGCCACACAGATATAGAGCCATTTAGAATTTTGAAGAGAATTTTGTGAGTCGTTCTTTGATTTTTTCACCTCAAAATTATGAACAAGCTCTGTCTGAGGTGATATCAAGTGATGCATTCCTTGAAACACATCATTTAATGCTGCTTTGATTAATATCTGCATATATAGAAGATAGTTCTGCCTGGGCACCCTGGGACTGATTATTATCACAACAGCCCCAGATAAGTCTGTTAAGTACATATCGATACGAGAGCCAGATTAAGTCACAATTCAAAGTGTTGGTTATGACCTATAAAGCCCTTCATGGCACCAGACCAGAATATCTCCGGGACCGCCTTCTGCCGCACGAATCCCAGCAACCGGTTCGGTCCCACAGAGTTGGCCTTCTCTGGGTCCCATCGACTAAACAATGTCGTCTGGCGGGACCCAGGGGAAGAGCCTTCTCTGTGGTGGCTCCGACACTCTGGAACCAGCTCCCCCCTGAGATTAAGATTGCCCCCACCCTCCTTGCCTTTCGCAAACTCCTTAAAACCCATCTCTGCCGTCAGGCATGGGGGAACTGAAACATCTCCCCCTTGCCCATATTGTTTTGGTGTTAGATTGATTGTGTGCTTGTTTTTTAATATTCTGGGGTTGTTTTTTATGAATTTTTTAGCTTAAAATTGTAATTGGATTGGTGGGTATTGGATTTCTTATTATGTATTGTTTTTACCTTGTTGTGAGCCGCCCCAAGTTTGCGGAGAGGGGCGGCATATAAATCCAATAAATCTAATCTAATCTAATCTAATCTAAGTCATCCTAGTCTAGTGTTTTGTTTCTCACTGTAGCCAACCAGTTGTCTGTTTGGTGCTGGCAAGCGGGAGACAAGAATGGAGTGAAAGTAGAGGAATTAATAGATTATGGGTGGATCAAACTGAAAGCAAGGGAAATCAAGTGGTGAAGAGGAATTCAGAAATGCACAGGCAGAATGAATGCTTGTTATCCCCTTCTTCAAAGCTGGCTATAAATCAAAGAAGAGGAAAGTGCAGCTGAGAGTAGCTGTTCTGGCAACTTGCATTGAGATAGAAAAGTGAGGTCAGTGCAACTAGTCATGAAATAGATTCTTTTTGATTTTGTGGGCTAGATTGGGGTTGCTTTACCTAGGCCATAATTCTATGAGTTGCAAAGTGCATGTAACCCTACCTCCCAGCATGCGATGACACATCCTTTTTTTACTCTCCCCAGGCTTTGGAGCCTTTCTAGGAAGTGGCCTTTGCCAACGGCCTTCCCCAACCCTCCAGGGGCCCTCCAGAGGCAGAAAATGGCCCACCTGCCAAGTTCCAATTGAATTGGAAGGCCCCCCCTCTTTTTTTGCTCTGCCCAAGCTCCAGAGCCTTTCTAGGAGCCTTGGAAGTGTGAAAGCGGCCTCCCCCACCTTCTGGGGGCTACCAATGGCTATTTCCCAGCTCCCAATGGGCCCAGAAGGCCCCCAAATCAGCTGGTTGGTTATGTGCACCGGACCTGAGCTCATGTGCCCACCAATATGGCTCCACATGCCACTTGTGGCACATTGCCATAGGTTCGTCATCACGGGCTAAGGCCCTTGTGATGAACATGATTAAATCCCCCTTTCAACTTGTGTGGGTTCTTTTTTTGCAACTTGGTCATCTTTTATTCTTACAAATGAAAGCATATATACGTGTCCCAGGATAATGTTGCAGGATCAAATCTGGGTCGATCACTGGGACCAGAGGCTTTTTCTTTGGAGTTTTCAGACTCATGCTGGAGCCCTTCTTCAGGGAACTTCCCTCTAGCAGAATGTGTGCTGTTCTGTGTGTAGTATTTATAGTGCTTTTTGTAAGTGTCTTTTTAAAGACGTTGACTGGGGGGTGTTGATGGCTGGCTTTTAAGTCATTAGCTGTCATTTGCTTGTGCTGCCCAGCCCTCGCCTTCTGAGAACTTGATAGGCTGGGGGTAAATCAGCACTGCTGTTGACTGACCTAGGGCCATTTCAATTCAATTCAATCCAATTTATTAGATTTGAATGCCGCCCCTCTCCGAAGACTCGGGGTGGCTCACAACAATAATAAAAACAGTATAACAATGGAACAAATCTAATAATAAAATTACATTAAAACCCCCCAACAATTTAAAAACCATACAACACATACATACCAAACATAAAATATAAGAAAGCCTGGGGGAGATGTCTTAATTCCCCCATGCCTGGCGATATAGGTGGGTCTTGAGTAACTTGCGAAAGACAAGGAGGGTGGGGGCCGTTCTAATCTCTGGGGGGGGGAGTTGATTCCAGAGGGCCGGGGCCGCCACAGAGAAGGCTCTTCCCCTGGGGCCTGCCAAACGACATTGTTTGGTTGACGGGACCCAGAGAAGGCCAACTCTGTGGGACCTTATCAGCCACTGGGATTCGTGCGGTAGAAGGCATTTCCCAGTTTCAATCACTTTCCTGTCTGTTTCTGTGCCTGGTCATCCAACATTCAACTTTACAGCAACTAAGATCATTGCTTTGAATCAATGTTGACTCCTGTTCACAGACCTGGACAAATCCCTGCAGTTTTCTTGGCAAGATTTCAGAAGTCATTTGCTTTTGCTTGTTTTCTAGGACCGAGAAAGAGTGGCTGTCTCAAGGTCATCCAGTTGATTTTGTGCCTAAGGGGAGATTAGACCTCATAGTCTCCTGGTTTCGAACCACTACACTAAGCTGGATTTTCCAATTAGTCCTTTCTCCCCCTTTTTTTTCTTTGTTCTCTTCAACTGTCTTCTAGGTCTGTGATATTACTATATATAATAGCCAGTGGTGCTCATTCCGGGAAAGTCTATAACACATGCCTCTCCCACCATACTAGGGTCCAATCTACTATTCCCATACTTGGGTTTATTCATTACACAGAGACATCCCTCATCTCCCACAGTCCTTCCTTTGAGACTGTTTTTTGGAGACACACTGTCCCCAATTCCAATGTAACCCAGTGAGTCTTTAAGATCAATAGCTTTCAATAGAGTCGGCTTTCTATGAATTTATCCAGTTTCTTTTAACATCATCCATATTAAGTGGCCATACCATAAATTAATTAATGCACCATGTAAAGAAGTGGTTTTCTACTTGGTATGTATTTAAATAAGTTCTTACTGTTCCCTTTTATATTTTTTAACCACAAATTCCTCAGACCCACTCGCTTTGTATGTTTCTTTTTCCGTCTCTGTTTCTGTGTCTGTCTCCACATTCCTTAATGTCCCCTGACACATTTTCTGTGCTTCCTTTAGTCTTTTTATTATTATTATTAGAACAAGCTTTCAATTTCCTCAAGGAAGCCTCCTTAACTTTTCCAGCTCCTGGGGATTATTAGAAAACTTTGACTTCCTTGGATTGGTTGATCTTTTATTCTTCAAAACAACATGCCCTCTTGTTCTTTGATGCACATTTGAAGATAATGATGACTAGATGGAATAGCAATCTGGTCAAACAGATATTAAAATTTAGTAGGGTATAATTGTTTTAATGGAAGTAATGTCTAGTATTCTACTTCAATCACTGACTCAGCTTCCACTATATATAGAAAGCTGTGGGTTTCCTGCAAAGTAAATGCAGATAAAGTATAATTATTCCACTTGTTTGCTCATAGTTTGGAATCTCATAATGATCTGGTCTCTACTGGCCAAAAAGACATGCTAAAATAAAAATAAAAACAAACATATGGCTTTGATGAGCTTGAAGGTACAATTAAATTGCTGACAGTGGAGCAGAGGGGAAAAGCAAAACATCTCCAAGTAAATTTAAAAAGCGTTTGTTGTGTTGGAATGTATTTATAATCTGTTGCTAGGAAAGAACAAGTGTAGAATTTAAAATATGTTTCTTTGTAGAACTTCTTAATATTAGACTAATCTCTAACTACATTTAACTAGATTTAACTACAGTGTAATCTTGTTTTTTCATATGAATTTGTTATCCTACTCTAGTACCCATGTTTATGTGTAAACATAAACATGGTGTGCATAAGCGCACCATTGTGCCCACCGTTCCTGTCCTACTGTCCTATTGTCCTTTTTTTATCATTACTTTTTACTTATGTTTATACAAACTACTATCCTATACATACTTGACAAATAAACAAACAAACAAATAAATAAATAAATACATAAATGTTTAGTCTACGAGTCTACGGAAAGGGGCGGCATACAAATCTAATAAATAATAATAATAATAATAATAATAATAATAATAATAATAATAATAATAATAGTATGCAGCAGGAATAATGTGTGTAGGAGTATCCAACAAAACCTCACACTATTTACAGAACAGGATGCTGTAAGACAGAAAGTTTATAAAAGTAGTGCATAAGGATCCAAAAATGGCAGAAGTTAATTCATGTCTCCTATCTCATATGTAATATACAGTAAGAAGCCTATTTAATCTCTTCCTTAGTGCAAGTTGAAAATATATTTTATTTATTTATTATTTCGATTTCTAGGCCGCTCTTCTCTGGAGGGTGGCCTACAACATGAAGAATAAATACATAAACATAGCACAGTCAAAATCAAAGTTAAAACCAAACCAATTTAAAAACTAAAATCCATTAAGCATACTAAAATCCAATTTAACAAGGCTAAAACCCATATCATTAAAACCATTCAGTCACATTAATCCACATCTCTGTCATAATGTGGGCTGGAACAGAATATTTATGTTCAACAGCCCCAAGGCTGCTGGCAAAGGTGTTTTTTCTTCAGCATCTTCCGAAAGGAAGAGTGGGATATATTGGCATATCACGATTTGGGATGACAGGATATCATTGGGCAATGCGCAGAGTGCATCTTTGGCATCAATTGATCACCTGTTTCTTTAGAAGCAGCCTTTCCTAGCTGTACATACTGTAACAACATCCAGCACAACCTATTTATTTGTTTAATTATTGATATAATTTGCTTATATTTCTAAGATAGGGCAGATAACCTTTTTGTGGGTATTGATTTTTTTAAATGTTTTCAAAACAATTGTTTTCCTCCTCAAAGGGCTGCAAAGTTATGGCACCATTGTAGTAACTTCAGTAGAATTCCCAACCCCCCCTCCCCGTTGTGTTGTTCTGCTTATTTTTCTTCTTTATAACTAATGTGTAAAATCTGTTAAAGAAAAGCATGCTTGCATTCTTCCTCTGAAAACAATGGAAATTGAGGCCAGTATAATTCTGCAGATTGCTATCAAGGCCTGCTGAAGAAACAGGGAGCTGCTCTTTTCTCCATGGGCTTCTATTATAAGAGCTCAAGGTAGACCATGCATAGCCAAGAGGATCCCAAGCTGGGCTCTCTTTTCAATCATATTAGGGGTGAATAATTTTTCAGGGTTTGAAAGAGACACTTAACTTTTGAGGAATGTGTCAGGCGCCAATAAATAAATGAAATTACACACAAACAAAAAAACAAACGAGAGAAAGAAAAAGAAAGGAAGGAAGGAAGGGAGGAAAGGAGAGAGGGAGCCATACTTCCAAAAGCTAATATGATCAGGACAAACACATGGAGTGAGGATAACTACATTTGTTCTAAATTAAAGGTAATTCAGACAAAATCCAGTATAGTTATTCCATTTAATTCTCTCTATAATCAATATTTTTGCATTATGTCACATTGAAATTACAATTCACTGTGACTTTTGCATAGCTGTGGTACTGTCTCCCCACCACCACCACTTATATACACATCGGCATTGGCTTATATAACCTTTCAAGCAAGATCAATCTTTGTTTTTTATAGCTCTGATCAGCTGTACTTATTTATAACCCAAGCTATATACTTTGCCTTTTACCAGAAGGCAAATGGACTGATTAGAAAAATGCAACAGCGAATTAGGCTCTGGGTAGCTAATATTATAAGGAATTGTTCAGAATATGACGTTTTCTGGCTTCAGACCAGTGACTGAATTCCTTGTAATGATGAATAGCCTGTGGCACTCCATGTGCAACTCAATCTGTATTTAAACAAAAATATATCTGGCCAAGTTCAGTGCTTCCTTAAGGACTGCACATTGGCATGTATTTCTCAGTTGCTATTTCAAGACTCATTTTAGCAAAGTTAACTTTATAATGGGTCTTTTAGGAAAACAAAATGTTGTTGGCTCTTACCAGTGAAGAGCTGCAAAATTTTTAATACCACACTGTGGGCGTGGCTTATTTTGTGGGTGTGGTTTGCCAGCCATGTGACCAGGCAGGAGTGGCTTGACGATCATGTGACCGGGGGGTGGCTTAAAGGTCATGTGACTGGCTTAGAGGTGGCCAACTTGACGTCACTTACATCAAGGGTTTGGGTTAAGGTGCCTGAACTCTCCTTGCCTCAAAGAGATACAATTTCCCTATATATTTACAATTGCTGAACATCCAAAATATACTATTTAATTCTATGCATATATTATTATTATTATTATTATTATTATTATTATTATTATTATTATTATGTCAATACAACACAGCAAATGAGATCACTATGCTGGATTTCATATTTCATCACCAGTCGGGCTAAATCATAATAAGTGTGTCTTGCTTCGACCCAGCACCCTCAGACTGATGGGGGAACAGAAAAAACCATTGGAATTTTGGAACAATACCTATGGTGCTTTGTATCAGACCGGCAGGCTGATTGGTCACATTTCCTCCTGGTAGCGGAGTTTGCATTTAATAACTCCCGGCATACCTCCATAAGACTCACGCCATTTTATGCGAACTATGGCTTCCATCCCTGGTTTTTCCCATTAACCCTGTTAGATTCCCTGGTCCCCGCAGCAGAGGACTTCTTATTGGAACTGCAAGCAGTCCACGAGATTGTGAAGCAGTATTTGATTAAGGCCAAAGAGGACTACAAACGGGTGGCGGACCGGTCCCGGTGAGATGTCCCCCCGATGGCTGTTGGTGACCAGGTGTGGTTATCTACCAAACATCGCGTCGGAATTACCTCAATGTAAACTGGATCCACGCTTCATGGGCCCTTTCCCGATTGAGAAGGTCATCAATCCGGTGGCCTATCGGCTTACTTTGCCTGCCAACCTGCGTGTTCACCCTGTTTTCCACCGTTCCCTTTTGGTACCTGTTTCTCCTGAGTGCCCACTTCGTCCCAGTGTCCCTTTGTTGCCTGCCCTCTGTATTCAAGATCATCTGCC
This sequence comes from Erythrolamprus reginae, assembly GCF_031021105.1. Lineage (NCBI taxonomy): Eukaryota > Metazoa > Chordata > Lepidosauria > Squamata > Dipsadidae > Erythrolamprus > Erythrolamprus reginae. The sequence continues at coordinate 339,473,973 of NC_091950.1, read as the reverse complement.
CAAGGTCATGGTCCATGCCATCTGGGACTCCCATTGGGTGAATGGTTGTTTTCAATATCTTGTGCAATGGGTGGAGGTTGAGCCTGACGATTGTCCGTGGGTGGAGGCTGCCCTGGTTGATACTCCCGTCCTTGCTGGGCGTTTCATGACCAATTTCCACAGAAGCCTCATTCCTTGCGTGGGAGCCCGGGGAGGGTCCTTCCGGGGGGGATGGTGTTGTGGTTGGCTCTGGCCCAGCTCCTGCCCCAAGGAATGTAGAGGTGGATGCAGGGGAAACATCAACATGTCATAGGCCTGTTTTATTGCCGACAATCAGGTAGTGCAGTTTCCTCGGACGAAGAAGAAGGTGGGGGTGACTTGGAAGAGGGGGGCTTGGCACACAGTCCAGGAAGCCAATCTCCATTATCTTCGGTTGATTCGGATGAGGAAGTGTTAGACCCAGCATGCACAGAATTATGCATCGAAGAGACCAATTGAAGAAATATTAAAAGAGATAAGAGAGGCCACCTGTGTTTGGGTGGGGCTCCAGTAATTAGAGCTGCTGATATAAATAGCAGTGTGCTGGCTTGGCCATTGTGGAAGAATATCTGATCGTTGTTCTTCAGGACCGTGCCTTGATGTTTCCGAACTTTGTTTGTTGATTTTTCACGACTTGGAAACCAAAGCAGAGCAAAGTGTGTGTGTGTCACTTCATGGAAGAAGGAGGGCTGTGACATTTCTTCACAGCTGTTAGCTAAGTACTTAAGGACTTATTAAGGGGATTGTACAGCCTACAAGGTTGTTTTGGGACTAGTGCTCCTTGCAATACAAAAAGGGTACTTTGTTTCTTTTGAATTTTGTGATAAAGAACATTGTTTTTGAACTTTCAAGTGGGTGTGTGTCTGAAATTTTTACCCTTGAATTTTCGGGGGGACTCATACCAGAGAGCCCGGCAGAACATGAAGAAAGAAATGTAAATTCATGAACACAGGCTGAGATATTTATGAAGGTGGAACTCACTTTGTATCAAAACTTGTATAAAAGGTAGACGAAAATAAGACTTAGCCCAACACAGAAAATATAATTAAACTTAATACATTTTGAATATTTCCCAAGGATATAGAAAATATCATAGGACTGTTTCAGCGGGCTGATTTTGGTCTGCCTTTAAGCTTGAGTTACCAGATTTAAGTATTGCCCACAAGATCATATGCTGCAACTTCCTTCCGGTCAACGACTACTTCAGCTTCAACCGCAATAACACAAGAGCACACAACAGATTCAAACTTAATATTCACCACTCCAAACTTGACTGTAAAAAATATGACTTTAACAATCGAGTTGTTGAAGCCTGGAACTCATTACTGGACTCAATAGTGTCAACTCCCAACCCCCAACATTTCTCCCTTAGACTCTCCATGATTGACCTCTCCAGGTTCCTAAGAGGCCAGTAAGGGGCGTATATAAGTGCACTGATGTGCCTATCATCCCCTGTCCAATTGTCTTTCCTTAACTCATATATCATATATATTCTCTCCTTATCTCTTATATCATATATATTCTCTCCCTCTCATCTACTCTTCTTTTACTTTCTATCGTTATATATATTACTCAATGCCTATTCTCTTCCATATGTATTGTATATTGCAGTGATTTTCAACCTTTTTTGAGCCGCGGCACATTTTTTACATTTACGAAACCCTGGGGCACATTGAGCCGGGGGGGGGGGGGACTAAAAAAAGTTTGGACAAAAAATTATCTCTCTCTTCCTCCCCTTCGTTCTATTTCTTTCTCCCTCCCTCTTTCTCTCCCTTCCTTTCTCTTTCTTTCTCTCTCTCTCTCCATCCCTCTTTCTCTTCCTTCCTTCCTCTTTTTTGCTCTCTTTCTCTCTCCTTCCCTACGTCCCTCTATGTCTTTCTCTCTCTCTCCTTCCCTCCCTCTCTTTCTCTCTCTCTCTCTCTTGCTTTCTTTCTCTTGCTTGCTTTCTCTCTCTTTCTCTCTCTCTTTCTTTCTCTTGTTCTCTCTCTCTCTCGCTCTTTCTCTCTCTTTCTTTCTTTCTCTCTTTTGCTTTCTTTCTTGCTTGCTTTTTCTCTCTCTTGCTTTATTTCTCTCTGAGCTTCGCGGCACACCTGACCATGTCTCGCGGCACACTAGTGTGCCACGGCACACTGGTTGAAAAACACTGGTATATTGGACAAAGAATAAATAAATAAATAAATAAATAAATAAATAAATAAAAGATAAGAAAACTGGCAGAGTTTGTATTGACTTACAGACAAATTTGAGGGGGGGTTTCCCCCTGATGTACCAGCTTTTTTAAAAAAATCTGTTCTTGGCTGAATTGGATTGCTAAATTATCCTGACTACATTTTTTAGATAAGCATTTAGAGCAGTGTTTTTCAAACCTGGCAACCTTGAAATAAGGGGACTTCAACTGCCAGCATTCTCCAGCCTGTATGGGAATTCTGGCAGCTATGGGCCTAGCATCTTAAAGTTGCCAATTTTGAAAAACATTGATTTGGTGCTTTATGTAGAAATTACATTGTCAAAGGGTCCAGAATTATTTTTGTGGACAAGGTTGTTTATGTGAAATACCTACTAATGTCCTGTTTCAAAATGTAAACATATTCCTCCTCACTCTGAGGTTTACTGGTCTTGGGGGAGATTTGCACCACAGTCGCCATTGAAATAGAATAGAATTGAATTCTTCATTGGCCAAGTGTGATTTCGCACACAAGGAATTTATCTTTGGTGCATATATTCTCAGTGTACATAGAAGAAAAAGATACATTTGTCAAGAATCATGAGGTACAACACTTAATGATTGTCATAGGGTACAAATAAGCACTCCGGAAACAATATTAATATAAATCATAAGGATACAAGCAACAGCTTACAGTCATACAGTCATAAGTGGGAGGAAATGGGTGATAGGAATGAGAAAAAACTAGTAGTAATAGTATTGCAGACTTAGTAAATAGTTTGACGGTGTTGAGGGAATTATTTGTTTAGCAGAGTGATGGCATTCGGGGAAAATAGATCGAATAAATTGACTGAATAAAAATAGATTGAATAAAAATAAATTTAAAGAAAATAGGCTGAAGGAGCACCAAATATTAACTGTTTTACAAGAATATCAAACAATAGCATACATTTATTTCTTAAGCAATTTAAAACCTTACATTCCAAGTGGCAAAAGCTATCTGTCAATGACTATTTCAGCTTCAACCACAACAATACACAAACATACAATGTATACAAATTTAAGGTAAACTGCTCCAAACACAATTGCAGAAAATACGACTTTAGCAACAGAGTGGCCAATGCCTGGGATACATTACCTAATTCTGTGGTTTCATCCCCAAATTCCCATAACCTTAACTTTACTGTCTACTGTTGACCTCACCCCATTCCTAAGAGGTCTGTAAGGGGCATGCATAAGTGCACCAATGTGCCTAGTGTCCCCCATTTATTTGTATTCATTTCCTATACTTATAATTATGTTTATACTTATAGCTGTTGCCTTATACATGCTTGAATGAATGAATGAATGAATGAATGAATGAATGAATGAATGAATGAATGAATATTTCTACCCTTGTAGTCCTTGGCTTTCAAAGTCACCTCTAGGCATAGGTTGTAAAACTCGCCAGACTTTGTAATTCTTTTTTCTTTAGTAACAGTGCATTCTTTCTTAAGTAAATGGCAAACATAAAAGCAAGCAAACAAAATTTAGTTGTTTTAATGGAACAATTTAATGGAACTGGAAAAGCTACAAAAAGGGCAACAAATATGATCAAAGAAATGCAGCACCTCCCTTATGAAACCATGCCTTGGTCTCTTCAGCCTTGAAAGATGGTGATTAAGGGGTGACTTGATCAAAGTGTATAAAATCATGCATGGAATAGAAAAGGTGGATAGAGAAAAATTCTCTATTGTGTGATAGAGAAAAATTCTTTTCTCTATCACACAATACTAGGACGCAGCGGCACTCCCTAAAGCTCATAAGTAAGAAAGTGAGGACAAATGAAGGGAAATATTTCTTCACCCAGAGGCTCATTGGTTTATGGAATTCACTTCCAGAAGAGGTCGTGACAGCTGTCAGCTTGGATAGCTTCAAGGCAGGATTAGACAGATTCATGGATGTCTAGTGTATTGGTGGTTATTGAAATGGATGTCCAAGTTCTGCCTCTACGTTGGTTGAGGATGGCAGGATTCCCTTGGGTACCATTGTTGGGGGTCAAGGAAAAGGAAGGATTTTGCCTTCTCTTTCTGCTCAAGATCCCCGTGTACAATTGGTGGGCAGCTGTGTGACACAGAATGCTGGACTCGATGGGCTTTGGCCCAATTCAGCATGGCTCTTCTTATGTTCTTAATGCTTTTGGGCAGATCATCATGTTTTCAAAAGAAATACAGGCAAAAATGTGATAGTCAGAACATTTTTACTCAATGAAGCACATATTAAAGTTTTAGGTCTTGATGTCTGGGCTTTGAGATAGTATCAGAGATAGCAAGAAATGATTGATATTTTTTTGTGTGTGTTCCAGCTGTTTACCTCTGCAAGCGAACAATGCAAAACAAAGCCCGGCTTGAGCTAGCAGACTATGAAGCAGTAAGTACCTGGATCCTTTCCTAGAAGCGAGGCTTGAAAATTGGGTCATGTGACTTGGATACTCTGCCAGAAACAAAAGCAAAGCCCTTGCAACAATCGTGGTCTTGAAAAAAACCCCACGATATTTGGGAACTTAAAATTGCTGGCAGGCATTGATATTGGAGTTTCACAAGCACATTAAAAAGAATGGCTAAAAATTCTATGGGATAGCATTGTCTAAAAAGATTGAAGAGCACCATGGCAAAAATAGAGATCATTTCACTTAAATTGCAGAAGACTCATAGTCATCCTCAAGAAGAGCTCTAAAATGTTCAGAAACATTGGTAACAACCAAGGATTTGTGTTAGAGAAAACTGCTTTGGTCTATGTTGACTCTAACTCAGAAAGCTTCATCACAGAAAAGCTCACTCTGAATGCTCTACTTACACTGTTTAAAATGGAGGGTGTTTTCTTTTCTTTCCATTTCAAGAATGTAGATTGGGAAATCGGTGCAATTTTATTTTACTGCCAACCTGTTTATTGGTTGTACCCACAGTTCAAATAGGACACAGTGTGTTTTACTATCCCAAAAGAATGCATTTAGTTCTCAGAGCCCATATATATGTAGCATGCTAATGTAGATGGGGAAATTGTGCATTGATTTGCTATGGAAATGAAGGAACAGAATTGTTGCATCTTTCTAGGTGAACACAGTATCTTTTTTTATTTATATAGCAATGTTTAGAATAGGTCAGATCTGTGGGAGAAAAACCACTATTAACTGATTAAGATGTTTCCAATAAAAAAGAAAACAAAATTCACACCTCATTTAGGACTGGGGAGAGAAGGCAAAATTTGACAAGCATAAATGAATGCCTGGGGAATACAGGGTCTGTGAATTGAAACATTTCAGTGAACAAAGACGTAGCTTCTTATTTTAAAAATGATGGGTATATCCAGAGGTCGGTTTCAGCAGGTTCTGATCAGTCCTGGAGAACTGGCTGTGGGAATTTTGAGTAGTTCAGAGAACCAATAAACAACACCTCTGACTAGCCCCACCCCCTTCTATTCTTTGCCTCCCGAGTCGCAGTTGACGGGGAGGAAATGGGGATTTTACAGTAGCATTTCCTTGGAGTGAGGAGGGAATGGAGATTTTGCAGTATCCTTTCCCTACCATGCCCACCAAACCACGCCCACCAAACCACGCCCACAGAACTTGTAGTAAAGAAATTGAATCCCACCACTTGGTATGTCCATTTAGTTTTCTTTACATTGGTCCTGAAATTGATGACTGTTATCTTCTCCCAGGAGGTATCTTCAGCTTTAGTCTACAGTTGTGAAGTTCTCTGGTGGTCTCCCATCCAAGTACTAACTATGTGAGACCCTGCTTCGGATTCCAGAATCTTGTCACCTGCTCAGTCAAGCCTTACTTGGAATCTTGAAATGTCAGAAGAAAATTGCAATGACTTGGATCTAAATTACATTTATGTAATGAAGATTTCAAATTCTCCAAAGTTTTTCCTACTCAAGAAACTTTCTAATATGTACTGTGTTTACAGGAAAGTTTGGCCAGGTTGCAACGAGCATTTGCACGGAAGTGGGAATTTATTTTTATGCAAGCAGAAGCACAAGCCAAGTGAGTAGCCACAAACATTTTGTTGCTTGATTTTTCATCTGCTATCTCTGGAAGCATTTCAATTTATCTTTTTATATTATTTATCCACCTCATCGTTTACAGAGTGGACAAGAAAAGGGACAAGATAGAAAGAAAAATCCTTGATAGTCAAGAGAGAGCATTCTGGGATGTACACCGGCCAGTGGTATGTAAATTAATCCTGTCAGCCTTTACATTCAGAAATGATGGTGTAGTTAGTGTATAGTTTTAGAGATACAATGGTACCTCTACTTAAGAACGCCTCTACTTAAGAACTTTTCTAGATAAGAACCAGGTATTCCAGATTTTTTTTGCCTCTTCTTAAGAACCATTTTCTATTTAAGAACCTGAGTCCCAAAAACTTCCCAGGAAATTTGAGAGTGACACAAAGGTTCGGCCAGTTTCCTGCCATTCTCCCTTTAATCCTGACCATCTTGGGCTTTTCTGGGCTGCCAGAGGAGCCTTTTGGTGGCGCTTAAGGAGGCTTTGGCAGTCCAGAGTGAACAAAGCATTTTCCTTTCTCTGGGTGCTTGGAGAGGGAATAAACCTCTGCCATCGCCCAGAGAAAAGAAAATGCTCCCTTCGCTCTGAGCAGCCCAGAGTGAACAGAGCGCTTTCCTTTCTCTGGATGCTTGGAGAGGGAATAAACCACTTCCCTGTGGTGACTTCCTTGATCTGCCTCCCATACACCCAGAGTCCCTCTTTTTTTTTAAGCCTTAAAGTTTTGGATTGTTTGGTTTTTTAAAATGTTTTTTATTGAAATTCTTTAAAAACATTAACAAAACATAAACAAACATTTGCAAAACAACCAAGATACAAAAATAAGAGAAATCAAACAACACAAAAGAAAAACACAATTACAAATAACAATCAATATAAACGTACATCACAGAAGGAGGAAAGATATATATTCATCTATTAATAATTATAAAAACTCGTTCTATCACTCCTTTCCATTCATTTAAATTCTGGCAAATACAGTTGGCATCCCGATTAATTATTTTGGTTATTAATTTTTACCTGTAAATCAATTATTATTTCTACCGCCTTACATTAATTATATATTCAATACTTAGACACCTTCTTCGGCAGCTACTGTCCTCCTCCTCTTCTTCTTCCTCCTCCTCCAACCCAAATTCCGAGCTTTTATTTCTTTCCTAATGGGTTTGCATGCATTATTTGCTTTTACATTGATTCCTATGGGAAAAATTGCTTCTATGTACAAACATTTCTACTTAAGAACCTGGTCACGGACCAAATTAAGTTCTTAAGTAGAGGTACCACTGTATATTATTCCCTCCTTCTCTCCCTCCTCTCTTTCTTCCTCTCCCCCTATTGACTCATAAGACTTCACAAATGCAGAGATGCTGACCCCCACAAGTAAAAAATGGCTGAACTCTCTCCAAGCCATGGCTGCCACCTGCTCTTTGAGCAGGAGTCTTGAGTCTAGGAAGACTTCCAGATTGCACTCCAGATCTCTCTGGAGCAGTGCCTCTCCATCGAAAACTAGGGATGGAAGAATCTTATCTCTGGATGGTTCAAATAGGAAATAACTGGATTATCTGGATTAAAATAGGAAATAACTAATTACTAAATAACAAGTTACCATTGGACAAAAATGTTGAGATGTGAAATCAATGAAATAAAATTTATTTATTTATTTATTTTAAATGAAGGAAGGACAAACTCTCACAAATCACTTGCTGACCCCCAAGGGTGCATCATGATGTCACATTTTACTTGCATCAGCTGTCAGCCTGTAAATTCTTAGGGGTGGAGTTTGTGCTTTTATAGTTTGTGCTTATGTTTTCATAGTTCTAATCCCTCAGTTCATTCTAGATGTCTAAGAAGATGGGAAATATATGGATTAATGTGGGTGTCATAGGATTAATTTGACACCAAATTCTCTAAGTAAATACCATCTGAATTCCCAACAGGGAGTGCACTCATTATCTATAAATTTATTTATATATCACTGTTTCTAGTTTCTTGGCTTGGAACTTGCAATGTTCACACCTAATCCAAAACAAGCATATTGCCTACTTGAATTCTTCTTCAGTCCAACTGTAATCTGAAATGAAGAATAATTCATTCTTTCAACTGTTCGTGGCAATATGGGGTAAAGTATGCTTAATTTTGAAACCATTGCTTTACAGCTTAGTTTAGGTAACATTATAACTGCCAGTGAGTGTAGCATTTGCGCTCTCTTTATACACAGTAGCTTGATGTGTCAGTTTTAGTGGGAATATAATTTTCTCCTTGCTTGTCCTTTGATTAGCATACTGTTTTCCACTTGGCATTAATTCACCTTATTTGGGTGTTGGCTGCTAGAGGGGATGCGTTCTGGTCTTTTTATTTCCTCCCTAGCCTTTTTGTTATCTCTTTTGAAGAGTGCGTAAATATGGTTTCTTTTTGTGTTTCTAATGATGGCTGATTTATCTGAATGCCAGATTTCCAGGAATTCCTTAGCATTTTTGACTTGGCCTGGTCTAGGATGCTTACACATTCCCAGTTGAAACTGTTTTTGAGTCTGTCTTTGTGTCATAAGATTAAGTTTTTATCCTATGTTCTGACTGCTAGTTGGTGCTCATGGATATGTTATGCTAGTCTTTTGCCTGTTTGGCCTACATGGTGGTTGTTATAATCCTTACACCTTACATTCATTCCTGTTTTTCTTCTTGGGCTGATGGGTCTTTTGACTTAAGATGTTCTGAAGAGATTTGGTTGGTTTGTGGTTTAAATGGTCTGGAAATAGACTTATCTTTTTATAGGGTTTCTGTTGCTGAAGAAATGGCAGGAAGAGGAGAGGGAAAATTCTGTTTTGCCTTTTTCTCTACAACTATTGTTACAACAGCTAGTGAAAAGGAAGGAAAATGCTTCATGCTGTAGCTATGGAGCACTACAGCATTAGAAAATTAAGAGTGAGTAAAGAGTTTGAGAAAAACGTAAACTGCAGGGACAGGATTCTTTATTCTCCCAGCGACATTATCTGGGCTGTGACAGGTTCCTGGGCTTTTAAAAATAGCTGTCCTGAAAAATACCAGAACTGTTTGTGACTTTGAGGAAGTGCTCTTAGCTATTCAAGTTGTATCCTGAATCATGCTTTGGGGAGATGGGACTGTTTTGAATGAACTATACTGCATGATATCCATGTTTACAAACATTTTTGTTTTATTAGGTATTATTTCCAATATCAGCTGGATCTAAAAGAGTCCTTCTGGTTGATGCCAGTCATATTCATACACAAAACTAGCAAACTTATTTGACTGAGTGAGACAGAATTAGTAAAGGAAGATGTGCCAATCCTAATAAAATGGAATAGTATGGTAAAAGATTAAAAAGTAATGGCCTATATATGTTACCTCTCTTTTCATTTTTATAAAAATAACAAGTATGTATGAGAATAAACAATGATGGTTGTATTCATTGATGTGTATCTGCATAGACACTCAAAAGATTACACGGGGCAAAACCCGAACTCAGAACAATCTACATACATATACCCGTGAAAATCTACGAAAACACACACACACACACACACACACACACACACACACATATATACATGTTTTTTGCTGAATTTGAAAATTAAGAGAGACTAGGATAGATCTATTTCGGCCTTATTTTGGTCTCATCAGCTAGCCATACCCACTGGGACTTGAACCTGCAACCTTTGCCTTGTAAGGCAGAGAATTATCCTCTAGGCTACAGTATGCAATCCCTTCCGCTCTGCACCAGGGAAGGGTTACATATTTTTGTGTCGAATCACCCTGGTGTATTGAAGGAACATCACAGCTCCTTATTTGCCTCTCGGCCCAACCCAGGGCCATTTCCAAGACAGTTAATTTTATTGATAGCTGACAATTCTATCTATATGTGTTACATGTTTTTTTTGCTGAATTTGAAAATTAAGGGAGACTAGGATAGATCTATTTCGGCCTTATTTTGGCCTCATCAGCTAGCCATAGCCACTGGGACTATATATATATATATAGTATGGGTGGGAGATGATATATTTCCATGTGAATGTAAGACTTATGAGAGGAATATATATGTAAATAAGTATGGAAATTGTGTCTGTGTGTATATAGCCAAATTGGAAGTAGGGGAGGGGTAGATTGTGCTTGTTGCATTATACAGGTAGTCCTCCACAATTGGGACCAGCAACTTGGTTGCATGTATATATATATTATTTTACTATAAAACATACAACAATGCTAAAGGAAATAGTAACTTAAATTCGTATCATATCATATCAAGACTATGACATTCTTACACAAAGTGTTTAAATTTGTTTGTCAAATCTTCCCCTGAGCCCCTGATATACAAAGCAGCAATTGCAACAAGAAGATTTAATTAAATTCAATTGAGTAATTACAAATCCATGCTTGTAAAATGAAAAACAGATGCTTTATGGTTACTAATGGGAGCAGTGGATCAATAGCCCTATATTTATTTGCTGTTTGATTATAATATTTAATCATGCAATCATGAAGTTAGAAGTGGCCTTATAGACTTTCAGGTCTAGCATCTTTCTCAATGCCAAAAGTTAAATGAAAGATTCTTAATAGAAAGCCTGTACTTGAACACACCCAGTGAAAATAGGTTTTCGGGCAATTGGTTCCATTATCAGACTGCTCTTACTGTCAGAATTTTTTAAACCTCTTATGCAGTCAGAATCTATTTTGAATTTACAAGTAGCTGGATGTAGAACAATGACTCATCTTTACCTTCTTCTCTGTAATGTTGCTTGAATGCTATTGTGTCCCTCATTGGTCTTCTGTTCTCAAGGCTAAATATTCCAGTTCACTCTCCTCAAATAACTTAATTTCTGGATTCCTGGTTAACTTAATCAATTTTCTCTGAACTTCTTCCGATTATAGACTTATATACCGCTTCACAATGTTTTACAGCCCTCTCTAAGTGGTTTACAGAGAACAAGCATATTGTCCCCAACAACCTGGGTCCTCATTTTACCTTGGAAGGATGAAAGACTGAGTCAATCTTGAGCCTACTGAGATTAGTCTGAATCAGTAGTGGGTTGCTCCCAGTTCATCCCAGTTCTGTGAACTGGTAGTTGTGGAAGTGGGAGGCTCCTCCTACATGCCCGGGACATGTGTCACTTCTGTGCATGTGCAGAAGTGTCGACGTGCCCATGCACACAAAATGGCAGCAATGAGGTTTAGAACCTGGTACTGGTCTGAATGCTTCTTAAAGTAGGATGCTAAAAACTAGGCACAAAACTCAATTTGACATCTGAGCAATGCAGAATAAAATGGATTTTCTTGTCCTTTGGAAGCTATTATATGTCTACACATGTCCTAAAATTCCATGTGTGTTTTTTGCAGCTAGATCATGATGCTAAAACTTATTTGGTTTGCAGTCAATATTATTCCAAAATTGTTAGAAGCACTTTATTACCAAACTAGGTATCCCAGATGCTACACCTGTGCATCTCATTTCTGTGTGAAGAGCTTTGCAAGTTTCATGAATTTCATTCTTTATTTTGTACCTATTTCTCTATTCCATGAAGGTCATTTTAAATTGTATTTCTGTCTTCTGGGCTGTTCGTAATTTCTTTTTCTTTTTGGTATCATGTTTACCCACAGGGACAATTCCATTGCTTGTTTTTCCCTATGGAGAGCTGTTTCTTCTGTCAACTCATGTTGTAGTACTTTCCTTTGTCTGTCTGATAAATCTTTATCTTCATGAGCTGAAGCATGCCCATTTGTTGCCATAGTTAGAAACATAGAAACATAGAAGATTGATGGCAGAAAAAGACCCCATGGTCCATCTAGTCTGCCCTTATACTATTTTTTGTATTTTATCTTAGGATGGATATATGTTTATTTCAGGCATATTTAAATTCAGTTACTGTGGATTTACCAACCATGTCTTCTGGAAGTTTGTTCCAAGCATCTATTACTCTTTCAGTAAAATAATATTTTCTCACATTGCTTCTGAGCTTTCCCCCAAGTAACCTCAGATTGTGCCCCCTTGTTTTTGTGTTCACTTTCCTATTAAAAACACTTCCCTCCTGAACCTTACTTAAACCTTTAACATATCTAAAAGTTTTGATCATGTCCCCCCTTTCCCTTCTGTCCTCCAGATGAGGAGGGGGGGGGGACTTACTACTTATTCAAGTACAAGTAACCATAGTTCCCTCTAAGCTGAGCAGTGAGCAATCGCTCACTTAAAAATCATCATCAACTCAGAATTTTCCAAACCTGCCCAGAAGCCGAGAGGGAAAGAGTGAGAGGGAAGGAGAGAGAGAGGAAGAGAAGAAGAGAGAGAAACAGATAGAAAAAAGAGAGGAAGGAAAAGAGAAAGAAAAAGAATGGGAGTAAGGAAGAGAGAAAGAAAATCAAAATCTAGTTTGAAACTAGCTCAACCATTTAAGTGGCATTTTGATATTGATAGAGTTGCCCTATTATGAGCTCACTGTTATAGAAACACAGTACAGTATTTTATTTTGAAATTCTCTGAGGCAAAACAGGGTGGGTTTTTTGTTTGTTTGTTTGTTTGTTTGTTTGTTTGTTTACTTACTTACTTACTTATTTATTTATTATTTCTGTGCTGCCCAGTCCCAAAGGGACTGCCGCTTAGACACTATACTTTTCTGCCCCCCCCCAAAAAAAAAATTAGAGGGAACACTGCAAGTGACACTTTATATTTTCTGCAAACATTTGCCAGATTGTTTCCAGGCAAGATCCTTGACAAATAATAATAAATAAAAACAAATAAATAAACAATCAAGGTCAGAGACCATCAAGGACTCCGCAACTTCAGTGTTATGTTGTAAAAACCACCAGTAGGAAGTGTCATACTTCATCTGGTTGTTGTTGTTTTTGTTGTTCATCTTCTTCTTCCCTTCTTTTAGTTCTCTTCTCAAATTTTCCAGGGAGGGGAAGTTTGAAAGATATTTCCCCTTAAACTCTTTGGCTGTTGGACCTCTGTTCTCAATTAATTCACCCAGTAAATAAAATGTATTTCTTGTTTTTACAATAGATGAGATAGCTACTTTTAAAGCAAACATGGAAAAACATTGTGTTTCTATGATATAAGCAGTAATTGATATAGCAATTTTATTTACAATTGGTTGCCATCATGAAAGGTAATGTTATACAGATAATTATATAAGATGGCATTATGTAATATTGCCTGCTTGCTAAGCTACTTGCTAAGCTCTTGGGAAACGAAGTCTAGCCACATCTAGAATATTTGTGTAAAGACAATTTGAGTTTCTGAGACTGAATAGTCTCATAAACTCAAGCTGTCTTCATACAAATATTGTTAGACTTCATTTCCCTTGAAACCATAGCTGAATCCATTCCAACAAATTACAGAAGCAATAAAATACCTTAATTTGGCTGTGGATTAAGAACTGTTCATGATCATTGTGTATACAGGTAGTTCTCAATGACCACAGCTGAGACCAGAATTTCTGTTGTTAAACATGGCAGTTGTTAAGTGAATCATACCCAATTTTACTACCTTTTTTGTCCTGGTTGTTAAGTGAATCACTTACAGTTGTTACATTAAATAACGTGTTTTGTTAAGCAAAACTGGGTAATGACATTGACTTTGCTTGTCAGAAGCCAGCTGGTAATGCCACAAAGGACAGTCAAATGAGAATGCAATTGTCATAAATCCATGCCAATAATGAAGCAAACAAATTTTGATCTCACAAACATTGACACACCGTGATGGTTGTAAGTGAAAATATTGTTTGTAAGTCACTTTTGCCAGTGGCATTTTGAATGGTCACTAGATGGATAGTTGTAAGTCAAGGACCAATTTTAACAATAGTTATAGAGTATCAAAACCCTTTGTTCAATAGAGTCAAGTGTAATGTGTATACATTTTTTACAAAAACACAGAGGAAAAATGTTGAATTTGAAATTTTAAAAAATCTAAACGCTAATATAAAACAATCACATTTATCTACATTATGTTTTCAGCCTGGGTGTGTAAATACGACTGAAGTTGATATTAAAAAGTCTTCAAGAATGAGAAATCCTCACAAAACAAGAAAGGTATGTTCTTATCTTTAGTAATTATTTACATATAAGCATATTTTGCTTTCCCTTATAGTGGAGAAATCCATTATAATATTTCTGGGTATATATATTTTGATAGAAAATTCTTTAAAAAACAAAAACAGGTTTGGATTTATTATGGAAGCAAGTATCCCCCCCCCCATGGAATGAATGCTTAGAATTTAGGGGGGGATTTCTCCAGCCCTTTGCCAATTCTTCATTAACAAAATCAACCCTTTTGCAAATAATATAAACTGCTCTGGATCATCTCAATAGAAGCCATCCTGTGCACTTCTTATGTGACAGCAAATGCAGCATTGGTACATGACCTTTTAATAAATGGTTTCTGCACTCGTGACTTAACTCTCAACTGTATCTGTTTATCAAGAATAGATCTATTAAATGATGGATGTCACCATTGTGAATATCTGCTGTAAAATTGGGAATTGCAAGTCCTGATATGGCTAGTAACTGCTTGGTCAGATGTTGCCGCATGGATATTTCTAGTCATGGTGTTCATGAAATTTTTCTGGCAATAGTAATTATACATCTGAAACAATTATTGCAGGTGTGAGTTCCAGCAATATGACTACATAAATGCAACAGAGGAACTGGCCTTTGATTTAGTCTCTGAAGGAAAGGCAACCATCAATTAGAAAATGCAATGACATAGAGAGGTTCCCAGTCCTGACTACAAAACTATTCAAAGTGAGAATGAAAAAGTGGTGACATTTTTCAGATATTAGAATTAAATCCACATATTTGTTATCCTGGATTAGGATTGTACATTTTTGAATGAAATAAAATGGCAATCCAAAATGCAACGTGGTTCAGTTAAAATATTAGTGTTTAAGCCAATAATCAGCTTTGTTACAGTAGGTTATAATGACATTTTGGCTGCTGTATATGTAAAAGAGTTGTGCCAAGAATTAGTCACATCTCAAATATTTGGCATATCGTGAAGATGTGTACAAATAATAGGCCATTACAGCATTTGTAACTTTAAAAAAAATTAGCTCACAAGCACAACAGCTATTTCTAGATCTCTAGATAGATAGAAACACCCCTACACTAACCATCAACCTCTTCTTTATTGATGTAAGTAATGTTACACAAGGCACAGAAAAGGAATAAGAAATAGTAAGCCAGACAACTTTTAAGATGTGAGATAGGGAAACAGGATTCCCTTAAATCTATTAATACCAATACCATCCACTATACCTTTCTAACCCTACAAACTATACTTCTTTCCCTTACATTCATCTGTTACTTTATACAAGGGGAATGTATACATTGCTTTTGTTCTTTAAACTTCATCCAACTCTGATTTTCTCAGCCTTTCATTTTAGTTAATCCGTTCACCCTATCTTTAAACATTTGTTTGTTTCTATCCACATTCATTCTCTATAGGATCAAACTACCTCAACATACTTCTTGATTTCTGATCATTTATATTTTTGTTCAATTAGAATTCATTTAACATTAATTCGTCAACCCATATTTTGTTGTTTGCCCACACCACCACCCAGTAAGTAAGTAAGATAGCTTACTTTTATCAACCAATCAAATCTTTATTCATAGACCAACAAATAAAACACTAGAGTGTTCACTTTTTCACTTCACTTATTTTACCAATAATTAATATTGATATAATTTTCACATAGGTCCTTGTAATATACTTCTTGTTTCCCATAAAGGAGAATGTTTGTAGCTCAGGGATGAAATGAGGGGTCCTTGGAATGAGGTTAGTTGTTTACTTGCAGATGTTTCATTACCCAAACTAGGTAACATCATGAATGAAAGTGTCCTTGGCCATTACTTTCACCAATTGCTTCAACAGAGATGGGAGTACAAGAAGACCTCAAGTCACCACCACCCTTCTTCAGGGAAAGCACAACCCTATTCAGAGTAATGCAGGGCCAATGTTTTTGAATGTTTACCGTATTTTTTGGAGTATAAGATGCACCTTAGCTTTTGAGAAGGAAAAAGGGGAAAAGAATCTGCTTACCAGATATTCATCTGGCTAGCGTCCTTAGTCTGGTCAGCCTCAGCACGTTATTTGATCCCATGGTTATGGCTTTAAAAACCCTTATTTGGAGCGGGTAACAATGAAAGAGCTTGCAAGCCAGTAAGAGCTAGGAAAATCATTAGCAACCGGTTAGGGCTGGAAAGAAACATTTGGAGCAAGTAGAGCAATGAAGAAACCCTGCAAAGACTTAGGGATTGAAAAACATTTTTCACGGAGAGTAACAATGAAAGAGCTTGCAAAGTAAGAGCTGGGAAAATTGTTCGTACCTAGTCAGGAAATAAAAGCTTTAAAAAAAGCTACAGTCAGTATATAAAACGCATTTGAATTTTAAGCCTCTTTTAGGGAGGAAAACGGTGTGTCTTATACTCTGAAAAATACAGTAGTTCTTTACTGATAAAGAGTAACTCTGTCCAGGGTTTGTTTTGTGGATGTTCAGGACTTCTACACTATTTCTGATTTGATCCAAGGTAGCAATGTACACTTGAATTTCAATCACATATTGATAAGACCTCACCCCAGTCTGAAATTTGACTTCTTTCAGTGATTTCATGTAGATGTTGAGCAAGATAGAGGAGAGCACTGAGTCTTCTGGAATGCCTCATGGCAATACCCGTGGACTTAAATGCTTCTCCTCATGACCACTGATGGAACTGTATAGGTATAGCAATGTTCTGTTGTTATATTAACATTTTTCCTTCTACTTTTATATGCAGTCTGTTTATGGATTACAGAATGATGTTCGAAGTCATAGTCCAACACACGTACCAGTGCCAGAAACAAAACCTCCCACAGAAGAGCAATTGTGTAAAGAGGTTTGTGAGATTATATTTATTTGATTTACTCACCCATGTAACAAAACAAAATGCTGGACTTATTGCATTCTGTAAAAAATAAAAATATAAAACGCATTATGTATTACTTAAAATGAATGCCTGGAATGTTTTGAAAATGTCAGAACTGAATGAAATCCTCTACAGTAGATGGCAGTCCAGATTCATAATGGCTAACCCCAGAGGGCTCCTGGGCTTTCAGTCTGATGTTGCTCTATGGAGATAAGTCTTGGCTGAGAGTGTTGGAAGCAAGTGGGGGAAACCTAGAGGGGAGAGAAAAGGAATGTCCATCTGGGAATAGCATTGTTTTCAGGGTTTGATTCACAACACACTCAAATATAATACAAGGTGCCATATTTTTACCACCACCACCAGTCGCTTCCATTTTCCTAAAAATATTAAAGGTTATAATTTTGATCTATTATACTCTCTAGATTTCAGTGGATAATAGAAGTAGCTCTGTGTGTGCGTGCATACGCATGTGCATATATGTGTATGTGCACTTTTATCTGTGTTTTACATGCACACACACCAAACTCTTTCTCTTTGTCTGTCTTTATGTCTGTCTGTCTGTCTGCCTCTCTCTCTCTCTCTCTCTCTCTATCTGTCTGTCTGTCTGTCTGTCTGTCTGTCTATCCATCCATCCATCCATCCATCCATCCATCCATCCATCCATCCATCCATCCATCCATCCAACCAACCAACCAACCAACCAACCAACCAACCAACCAACCAACCAACCAACCAACCAACCAACCAACTATCATCAGCTACCTATCATCTATCTTCATCATCATCATTAGCTAACTAGCTAGCTAGCTAGCTATCATCTAGTTAGCTATCATCTAGCTAGCTATTGCATTTCAAGAATAAATCCCTGGGAAATAATGCTATTCTCTAATATATAGCAACAGCACTTATATACTGCTCCATTGTGCTTTACAGCACTTTCTGGTTGGTTTATAATGTCAGCATATTTTTCCCAACAACCTGGGTCCTCATTTTACCAACCTCAACAAGAAGGAACCTTAAGTCAACCTTGAGCCATGTCAGGTTCGAGAAATCCTGTATTCTCATGGAACAATCCTTAGGTCAATGCACCATACATGTTTTATTGCAAACCCAATATTTCGACAGTTTTCCATGAGCTACAAAATGATGTTTACTGTTAATTTTATTTTAGGGTGTGATCCAACTGAACTTAGATACTTGAACCTCTGAGTGATTTTTATGTTCAGCCTTGCTTTGAATCCTGATTTTAATAAATATTATGGAACACATCTGTATGTATATATTATAGGGATGGTGAAAGAGGGGTTATCCCCTTAGATTGATGATAATTTAATTATTCAAAACTAAATATATTTATATCATAGATACAGAATAATTACTCATAAATAATTTTATCCTTTTTGTTTTAATGTATGTGGATCTGCAAAAAATCTACATTCTTTTAGATTCAATGGCAAAAGTCCTTTTACTATTATTGGCCATGATCGCATTGTTATGAGATCTTTATTTGAGTTGGATTGTGCCTTCTCTTGACTTAATTTATAAACAGATCAATGCATAAGGTCTCATGGCTTAGCATGAGTTCATATAAAATGCTCCATTTCCTTAGGCCAAATTTATCTCTGTTTACTCAAATCTTGGGCTGCATTTACCAGTTGTTTGTTTTTTGCCTTTTTGTAGATAAAATATTGGCAAATACAGCTAGACAGACATCGGTTAAAAATGTCAAAAGTTGCTGAAAGGTATGTATATTATTATGAATTTGAGTAAAGTCAAAAAGCTGCAATTTTCTTTACTCATAAAATAAATGGGAGCCATTATTAATGAACGATTCCAACATAACTGAGAAAAATGCATTTAGTTAGGACCTTTCTTTGTAAAATTCTTAACATTATTTGTAATAAATGAATTGTAAAAATGTTAGCTGATTGTGTTTTTCTAGTCTACTAAGTTATACCGAGCAGTATCTGGAATACGACCCTTTCCTGCAGCCAGCTGATCCCTCTAATCCTTGGCTGACAGATGATGTTACTTTCTGGGAAACAGAAATAAGGTATGTTGGGGGTAAATTTGGTCTTTTTTTCCCAAATAAAGATCAATAAAGATATTCAACAGCATTAGTTTTAAAAAATCAGATTGCACGAAAGAAGGAGAAATAATATTTTTTGCAATGTTCTGCTGTTAAAGGTTTTCCTAGGTAAAAGACAATCAGGGACCAGTTTTTATGTTTCTAAATTCTCTTATGTCTGTGTTATCAAGCAGTGTTCTCTCCCTAGGATTAGTTGCTAGAGTGAAGCAAGGGGGGAAAAACCACACAGATATGCTGGAAGAATTGCATTATGCCGAAAATAGTACAGTTTCCATATAACCACCCATGTGAACGTGCTAACAACTAATAGTAGTGGAACCAAATACACTAATAGGATTATTTTTCTTGGCCAAAATGCTGCACAGAACTGATGTTATTTAGGAGATTAACATTCTTTGAACTTTACCATGAAAAAAAGCTTTAGTTATCTGCCTATGCCATAGCTGTAGTGTGGCAAATATTTACTGCAGTTAAAGCAGTGCTTCTCAAGTAGTGGAGGCGCGTGAATGTGCTTTTTTTGCCACAGGGAAAAACCTTCGACACATTACTTGGTGTTGTGTCCAGGCCAGCCCATTCTAAAAGAAAACATGTCACAATTTCAATCAAATTTCTTGAACTTGTGAGATGTTTTCTTTAGAACGGGTTGCCCTGGAAATAATGCTGAGGAACGTGATGGAGACAGTACTAGTGTCCAGGTAGGACACACGCTTGTGGTGGGGTGCAACTTGGGGGTGGCAGGTTGGGCAGGATGGGCTATAAGTCGTGCATCCTACATGGACTTGAAGCTCCGTCACATTTCTGGTGTTGTATCCACTGACCCTTCCCTGCCTCTGGCTTTCATACGAACCTCATGAGAAACTCTTGTGGTCTGCTTGAGCTGACAGCCAAAGTTCTAGCTGGGCAGGTGCTTCCTTGTCTCTTCCAAATACATCCCTGTTCTGTCGGGGTCTCTGGTAGACTCCTCCCAAAAATTCACAGGTACAAATTTCAGACACACACACGTTTGAAAATTCAAAACAATGTTCTTTATCATGAAAATTCACTTAAACTAAGCCCTCTTTTGGTATAGCAAAGATCACTCGTCCCCAAACAAACTGGTAATTTGTACAAGTCTGGTTTAGTTTCAAAGTGGGGAAAAATCAGCACACAAAAGGTCAAAGTCAGCAAAGCAGTCACGAAACACAAAGATCAGATAATCCTCCACAATGGCCAAACCCACAGGCTGCTATTTATAGCAGCCTCACTAATTACCACAGTCCCACCCAACCACAGGTGGCCTCATTTTCTTTGATAATAATCTCTCAGTTGTTGTTGCCCATGCATCACTCTCCGCATGTGTGGCTGTATCATTAACTCTTGTTCTGAATCCAAGGAGGAGCTAGATAATTGATCTCCTTCTGAGCTGTCTGCCACACTCTCCTCCTCCCTGTCACTCATGTCTTCTTGGTCAGAGGAGCCTTCATCATCAGATTCCACCGGGGGCAAAACAGGCCTGCAGCATGTGGATGTCTCCCCCACATCCACAGTCCTTGGGGCAGGAGCTGGGCCAGAGCTAACCACAACACATCACTCTTTCTTGGCAGTGGGGAGGGGGGAAGAGTGCGTGTAAGACACAGAACCAGATGGAACCTTGCATGCATGGTCTTACATACATAAAGAGTGCATGTAAGACACAGCTCCAGAAAGAACCTTGTTGAACACAAGAAATCTTTCCCCTTTCGTTCCAAGGGTCTCACGAACACTCACATCTGGCAGAGTTTTGAAGAGAGAAAGATTTATTGCATTCAGTGTGTTTGGAAGAAACAAGGAAATACAGTTGAACCTGTCTAAAAGTTGCAGGGCGCATGAAATGTTTACTTCTTTCTAGGGGAGGAGGTAACAGAAAATATACTGCTCAAAAAAATAAAGGGAACACTCAAAAAACACATCCTAGATCTGAATGAATGAAATCTTCTCATTGAATACTTTGTTCTGTACAAAGTTGAATGTGCATAACAGCATGTGAAATTGATTGTCAATCAGTGTTGCTTCCTAAGTGGACCATTTGATTTCACGGAAGTTTGATTTACTTGGAGTTATATTATGTTGTTTAAGTGTTCCCTTTATTTTTTGGGGCAGTGTAATTGAGAAGCACTGAGTTAAAGTACGGTAATATGCAGTTGAAGTAGCCCTTTATGTGATTAGGTTACTTTGCACGGCCTGCATCATCTTCTCCCAATAGCAAGACAGATACATAAGCAATCCAGCTATTTCAACAAGTCTGAGGGATTGTTGGTTTGTTTGTTTCCTTTCAGCAAAGAGCCACATCAGCAAAGAGTAAAGCGATGGGGTTTTCGCATGGATGAAGCGCTGAAAGACCCGGTGGGAAGAGAACAGTTCCTCAAATTCCTGGAGTCTGAATTTAGTTCAGAGAATTTAAGGTTAGGCTTCCCCTCCACTCATTGACATCAGGGCTGTCTAAGGAAATAGTATAACTGGGATGAATCTGTTATTTCTCCTCAATGTGCTCAGCAGAGCCCATTTTCCCCACCCATGGGAGTTTTTAAATGAGGCAACAGCAGGAGTCCAATTTCACATCTGGCCTAGCTTATACAATCCTTCTGGGAAGCCCTGAGTGATGTTTCCACTTCTTTTTTCCCGGCTAGGGGGGTATAACCAGTAAGTAATCTATCAGTGGGGCATTGTTGAGCCTTCCTGAGAATATGTATTATTTCGCCAGTGATCATTATCATCGTGTTAATAATCTTTGCTGCATTATTATTATTTTTTTCTGAAGCATTGAACAGGAGAAATAAAAGATGTATTTGAGATAAATGCTTCTACATCATTCTAGATAAAAATTAACTTACAGGATGATTTGGTTGAAATAGCATTTCTCTAGAACAGTGTTTCCCAACCTTTTTGGAGCCGCGGCACATTTTTCATATTTTCAAAATCCTGGGGAACATTGAGGGGGGGGGGGCTAAAAAAGTTTGGACAAAAAAATCTCTCTTCCTCCCTTTTGCTCTATTTCTCTCTCCCTCCCTCTTTCTCTCTCTTCCTTCCTTTCTCTCTCCATCCCTCTTTCTTTCTCTCTTCCTTCCTTCCTCTCTTTCTGTCTCCTCCTTCCTCTCTCATCTCTCTTTCCTTCCTCTCCCTCCCTTTCTCTCTTTCCTTTCTCTCCCTTTCTGTCTATCCTTTCTATCTCTCACCCCTTCTCCCTCTTTCATTCCCTTTCCCTCTCATTCCTTTCTCTCCCTCTTTCCTTTCTATCTCTTTCTTTTTCTCCCTCCTTCATATCTTCTTTCTCTCCCCCCTCCCTCCCTCTTTCCTTTCTCCCCCTCCCTTTCTCTTCCTTTTTCTCTATCCTTTCTACCTCTTACTCTTTCTTTCTCTCCCTCCTTCATTCACTTTTCTCTCCCTCCCTTTCTCTCTCTTTCCTTCCTCTCCCTCCCTTTCTCTCTTTCCTTTCTCTCCCTTTCTGCCTATCCTTTCTATCTCTCACCCCCTTTCCCTCTTTCATTCCCTTTCTCTCCCTCCCTTTCTCTCTCATTCCTTTCTCTCCCTCTTTCCTTTCTATCTCTTTCTTTTTCTCCCTCCTTCATATCTTCTTTCTCTCCCCCCTTCCTCCCTCTTTTCTTTCTCCCCCTCCCTTTCTCTTCCTTTTTCTCTATCCTTTCTACCTCTTACTCTTTCTTTCTCTCCCTCCTTCATTCAATTTTCTCTCCCTCCCTTTCTCTCTCTTTCCTTTCTCTCCCTCCCTTATTCTCCCCTGTGCCTGCCTGTGCCTGCCCTGCACCACCCAACACGGACGGACAGCCCCCGGTCGTCGGTTCGTCGCCCCCTCCCACACGGAGGGAGATCAGGCTGGCGAGAGCGGTAGATCTGCGTCCCCAGCCACTGGAGGGAAATCGGGCTGGCGGGGGCAGCGAATCCACCTCCCCAGCTGGGCGGAGGGAAATCGGGCTGGCGGGGGCGGCGAAACCACCTCCCCAGCCGGGTGGAGGGAGATCGGGCTGGCGAGGGCGATGAATCCGTGTCCCCAGCCGCGCGGAGGGAAATTGGGCAGGCGGGCGGGTGGCCGCGGCTCCCTGCGCGCCCCTGGAAAAGGGTGCGCGGGGGGGCATTTTGGGGTGCTCTGGCGCAGGCGTGCCCAGCCTACAGGGAACGGTGCCCGGGGCCGCTGCAGCCGGCAGCCTCCCGTTCCTGCTACCATTGCCCTCCCGCCGGGCCCGAAAGGACACTTGTTGCCGCCTCCACTGGAAAGCTCCAGCTGGGTTTCCGGTCTCAGAAGCTGAGCTTCATGGCACACCTGATGATGTCTCGCAGCACACCAGTGTGCCGCGGCACACCGGTTGAAAAACACTGCTCTAGAATATGCTAGCTATGGAGATTTTCAAGTCATCCAGGTTATTGTTGTCCCGAACGTGTTGTTCAAAAGGCAACTGGACTTTCTTTCTTTCTTTCTTTCTTTCTTTCTTTCTTTCTTTCTTTCTTTCTTTCTTTCTTCCTTCTTTCTTTCTCCTTGAAAACATTTCTCATATATTACAAAGCTTCATGAACAAGAAGCTTCTTGGATGAGAAGCAAAATATTTTTAAGGAAAAAGATTAAGAAAGTCCAGTTGCCTTTTGAATAGCACCTTTGGGACATTTCCATAGGATGAAGCTGTTCAATGTATACTTTGATGAATCCTGGACAGTAATTTAAAGAAGGAGCTGTAGCTGAATTAAGATATCAACAATGTGGCTATGCACATTTGAGTGTCTCCTAGTGTTTTTTTCCTAAAAGAGGTTAGCAATAAAAGGTCAATTTCTCAAGGATGTAGAACAGGGAAAGGTTCAAAGATAAACAGAGACCATCATAAGAGTGAAAGAAGTCAACTTTATTCCAAGAGCGAATGCATCAAAATCTCCTCAAGCAATCAATCAAATCCAAACTTCTTCCCAGCCAGATTTCTTATAGGAATGTTATCTCTATGCAACTTTTGCTCTGTAAATGCACAGTTTACATGATGTCGTCATTCATACACAATGAACAGTAAGCATTCATACTGTTGCAAATTGCAAGGGCAAAATCTAGGGAAGTCTTGGCAGCAGGCTTTGAGGCTACAAGCTAGAATTTCCCCAATCTAGAATTTTCCCAGTCCTTCAGGCCTACCCAGAACTCTGTGTTTGCAAAGCCTAGAGTAGGGGTAGGCAAAGTTCTATGACATGTGGACCTTACCTCCCAGAATTCTTGAGCTAGCATGATTGGCTCTGGAATTCTGGTAGTTGAAGTCCACAAGTCACCGAAGAGCCAACTTTGCCTATCCCTGACCTAGAGTTCAAAACTCATGCTAACTTATGCTAACTTATGCTAACAGCATAATGTAAACAGAGCACCTATATGTGGCTATGGATCACATCTGGGCATGCCCAACCATGTGACCTTAGACCTACACAAGGAATATTACAAAAGGATATAGTGTTTTATTGCACCAATAAACAAACAACACAGGCACATTATTTTAATATAATTTATTTAAAAAATATCTACTTGAAGTTTCAGGGATTCCTAAGGGTAAGAAAAATAATGATATGAATGTTGAGCTTAAGGAAACACAAAATTTGTATAAATGCAGTTTTGTTTGTAGAATGGAATCATAAAATATTTGAAATTTGCTGATCCACATTGATAATTTTATGGATACAGCATAAAATATACATAGATTGCAACATGTTAATATAGAGTCATAGGATTGAAGAGTACTGTTGGGAGAGTTTTGCGCATGTGGAAGGTAACCCCACCAACTAGCCATAGTTCACACTATACCTAATTGAAGTCTTCAATGAAAAGCACTGCAGCAGGCTTTTCTTCTTAGCAAAATGTTTCTCGAAATAAAGTATCACAATACTATCATACAACTCCTATTACATCCACCACTGCAACCACCCACAAAGCACTAACCAACAAACCCCTATGCACAAACCATTAACTACAAACTACAAAACCACAAACCACACCCATGCAAGGGTACTATTTCCTTTATATAGGTTTCAGCCAATCAGATTGCACTACAGTTAGCAAACCCATGATTACATACTGATTATGGATTACATTAGCCTTTCCTATGGTTAGAGACCATTTTCTTGCATTGGAATATTACTTCAAGAAATAAACTTATTTCTGACACGAGATCTTCTAGTTCAACCCATGCCCAATGTAGGAATCTTCAAACCAGATAAATGGCTGTCCAATCTTTTCTTGACTCCTTCCACCCACCTCAGGAGCCAGACTGTTCTCCTATTTAATGGCTCTCCCAATCAGGAAATTATTCCTTGTTTCAAGCCTGAATTTTCAATTGTTGCTTCTCATACTATTCTCAGGTACTATGGAAAATAAATCTACACCCTTTTCCTTGTTACAGCCCTTCATATATTGGACAATGACTATATGTCTCTCCATAACCTTCTCTTCTTTAGGTTAAGCATACAAGTTCCTGATGTTGTTTGTAGGATTGACCCTCAAACCTCACTATATTTATCAGTCTTCTCCGCACTTGGCATTAATGCCATACATTAATTGACACAGAATAATGTTAAAGCCCAATTAAATTTAGCCAAACATTAAAGATTAGTCTTTTCTGTTTTACTTTCATTCCTATAATATTTCTTATGGCTTGGATTCTTTTTTATCTTTTGATAATGTTTCTTGCAATGTCATGTATTTCTCAAGATAAATTTATCTTCCTCTTCCCTTTTGTCCTTTTGTCCTTAGGTTATTTGCTATTTTCTAATTGTTCCTTGTCCTCTAGGCATGACAGCTCTTTATCCAAATCCAAAACAGTATATTTATTGAAAAATAAGAAGATGCATGACTCACTTGCCATTTCTTTGTTCAGCAACAATTCCTCTATTTTGAGTTGTTTGCAGCATCTGTTGTTCCTCTTCTTCCGATGCTTCTTTGACTTCTTCTTACTCTTGGCCTCAGATTTATTGTTATTTTTCATTATTATTTGCATTATCCATTTTCATTCCAATATGTGAATACCTCCTATGTAACTCATAGGAGAAAAATCATAGAACATAGAATAATAGAATTGGGAGGAATCTCGGAGGGCTTCTAGTGCATACTCTATGCTCAACTAGGAGAACCTATAGCATTTCAGATAAATGGTTGTCCAATCTCTTGTTGAAAGCTTCCAGTGATGGAGCATCCATAACCTCTGAAAGCTAGTTGTTCCATTGCTCTCACTGTTAGGAAATTTCTTCTTAACTCTAAGTTTTCTTCTCTCCCTGGTTAATTTACATTGATTATTACTTTCCTTGCCTAGTGGTACTTTGGAAAATAGTTTGACTCCCTCGTCTTTGTAAGAGCCTTTCAAATATTGGAACTCTGCTATCATGTCTCCCCTAATCCTTCTTTTCATTAGACTAGACAAACCCAGTTCATGTAACTGTTCTTCATATGTTTTAGCTTCCTAATAATTCTTGTTTGTTCTTAATCATTTTTGTTTGTTCTTCTCTGCAGAAAAATAAATAAACCTTGATTCTCTTGCCACAAAATGCTCTGAAATCAGGCAGGCATAGCAAAGACTACAGGAAGCTTAGAAGTGGTGCCCTGTTACCTGTCTTCCTTCTTTCTTATAATTTTGATGGATGCTGAGTACAGGTTCATATATGATGAAATGCAGCTCCCATATCTTCACTGTTATCTTACAAAGTCTTTAACCATAAATGTTAAGACCCCATTTTGTTGCATCAATGATCACTACTGCTGATTTTTTCTTGGTATCAATTTTTGTAAGGCATGAATTTTGTTTATGGGTGCGTATCTATTTCTAAAAAATGCAAAATCAAAAAAGGCAAAACCTGTCCCACACATCTGATAACTACTCTTAGCACAGCATTGCTCAAACACAGATGGCATTTTTTGCCTTTCCAACTGGGAGTACCATAAATTATAATCTTATTGAAAGGCTAGCTGGATGAAGATGCAAGATGAATCTTTCACTTGATGAATACTCCATGTTAGAATGACTAACCAGAGAGTCAAAGAAAGATCAGAGGTCTCGATTGAATATTGTTACTTGTGTTAGCAAAAACTTCAGAAGAAAAGGATTTAGGGGTAGTGATTTCTGACAGTCTCAAAATGGGTGAACAGTGCAGTCAGGCGGTAGGGAAAGAAAGTAGGATGCTTGGCTGCATAGCTAGAGGTATAACAAGCAGGAAGAGGGAGATTATGATCCCGCTATATAGAGCGCTGGTGAGACCACATTTGGAATACTGTGTTCAGTTCTGGAGACCTCACCTACAAAAAGATATTGACAAAATTGAACGGGTCCAAAGACGGGCTACAAGAATGGTGGAAGGTCTTAAGCATAAAACGTATCAGGAAAGACTTAATGAACTCAATCTGTATAGTCTGGAGGACAGAAGGAAAAGGGGGGACATGATCGAAACATTTAAATATATTAAAGGGTTAAATAAGGTCCAGGAGGGAAGTGTTTTTAATAGGAAAGTGAACACAAGAACAAGGGGACACAATCTGAAGTTAGTTGGGGGAAAGATCAAAAGCAACATGAGAAAATATTATTTTACTGAAAGAGTAGTAGATCCTTGGAACAAACTTCCAGCAGACGTGGTAGATAAATCCACCGTAACTGAATTTAAACATGCCTGGGATAAACATATATCCATCCTAAGATAAAATACAGAAAATAGTATAAGGGCAGACTAGATGGACCATGAGGTCTTTTTCTGCCATCAGACATCTATGTTTCTATGATCTGAGGAGGTTATTTAATTACATGAACGAAATTATTTGATTGATTACATGAAATAAATTATTCTTTGGTGTGAACTATCCTTACGTAATTTAAATAGATCCTTATATATTGACTTGTTTATACTGTGATTTTCAACACAGTTTTCTGCACAAAAGTAATTACAGTATATTCTTCTAAACCAAACTATCAGTTACTTAATCCAAAGAATTTTAATCCAGTGACATACTCCTTATAATTAATGCATTTGTTTAGTGGGATAAAGAAGAGGACAAGCTTTATTTTTCATTGTTTCTCCTATTCTTTGAACCATTGAAGATTATTATTATTATTATTAGACTTCAACTTCCAGAATTCCTGACCCAGTCATAAGGTCCACAGGTCATAAAGTTGCCATAGATTGTTTGTTTACTTGTCTAACATGTATAAGATAACAGATATAGGAATAAACATGATTATGAATACAGTATAAGGATACAAATAAATGGGGACAGTAGGACAGGGATGGTAGGCACATTGGTGCATTTATGCATGCCTTTTACAGGGGGTGAGGTCTACAGTAAACAGTCTAAAGTTAAAATTATGGGGGTTTGGGGAAATAACTACAGAGTCAGATAGTGCATTCTGGTCATTGACCACTCTGTTGCTAAAGTTGTATTTTCTGCATATAACTATTAATATTAATATTATATTAATGTAATATTAATTGCATTGTATTAACCCACTTCTATTTTAGAGTGTTAAAGGTATAAATCCAGGCACACCGATTCTTAGTACCTGATGTTCCACTAACCACAGATAGTCAAGGATTTACTTCTTCCTCCTCCTCCTCTTCCTCCATCTTCTTCCCACAAGTGCAGGGTCTGCTTTTTTCAAATCGACCCAAAGGTTGCAACAGGAATTTGCCAAGTGGCTTGTCGACTAAGCCTAATATCAATGCCTGAGAGAGTATTACTGGCATTATCTCAATGTATAAGGCAGGACTAAAATGCACAGTTTCCTGGTTTCTAGCTTTAACCTGGTGCTTTAACCACTACATCAAACTGGATCTCATCTCATCACACTTACACATAGAATATAGGATGTACTGATCTAGGGATTAAAATGATATCTATCACAGAAGGATGCAAAAGACCAAAGGGATGATGAAATGGAGCATATTGCCTTACATGCATTCAGAGAGGAAAGAAGGCAAACCCATCACTAGATAGAATCTACTTGTTCCCATCTGACTCTGATGTTTCATATATCTTTTCATGGCCTATCAGAATACTAAAGAAAACTCTATAGAGAGGTTTTTTTTCTCAAATCAAACATAATACTTCTCTTATACTGATAAATTCTATATTTAGTGTTGATTAATTATGGATTTAAATAAAATCATACAATGCTACAATGATTATAATACGGCAATTTCTCCATCTTTATAGTACATATTGTCATGTCTCTTAGTTTTAAAGGATGGTTATAGATTGCTGAAAGGAGTCACTGAATACAAATTGAGTCGATATTGCCTTTAGTTCCCATATCTATAACCATAGTTCTGATGTTTTGGTTCTGGTGTTTTGGTCAAAATGGTGAACCCAACATGTACCATCAAGATGCACATATAAAAGGGGCAGAGTTTTAATCATAACAATGCAGGTTTTTTAAAAAAATCATTTGTCCACTTCTCCTGAATTGTCTTTATCCACAAGATATGCCTGATAAATAAAATAACAGTGCCTTAAATACAATTGCCCTGACATTGGAGATGCATGTTCATCAGCTTTGAACTCTAACTACAGTAAGATAATTGCCGACATCTGTCGCTGAAAATTCTGACACGTCTATAAAAAATTTACTAGCTCCCTATTCTGAAGTTATTTATCTATCAAATTTTTGAGAAAAAAATACTTCAAACATGTATTTAGGTTAATATTTAGAACAGAACAGAACAGAATAGAATTTTATTGGCCAAGTGTGATTGGACATACAAGGAATTTGTCTTGGTGCACATGCTCCCAGTGTACATAAAAGAAAAGATAAGCTTGTTAAAAATCATAAGATACATTTAATGATAATCTGGGTACAAATAAGCAATCAAATCATATTAGGAACCTAATCTTATGTAGCTTCTTCTCCAGTAATATCTCACTACTAACCAGAGCATACAAAACATTCGCCAGACCAATTCTGGAATGCAGCTCATCTGTCTGGAACCCATACCACATATGGAACATAAATACATTAGAAAGTGTCCAGAGATAATTTACGAGAAGAGCCCTCCACTCCACTACTCGCAACAGAATACCTTATGCAATCAGACTTGAAATCCTGTGCTTAGAAAGCTTAGCACTACATCACCTTCAGCACAACATAAGCATACCTCATAAAATTATCTGCTACAATGTCCTTTCTGTCAAGGACTACTTCAGCTTCAACCATAACAATACATGAGCACACAACAGATACAAACTCAAAGTGAACCACTCCAAACTTGACTGAAGAAAATACGACTTTAGCAACAGAGTTGTTAATGCCTGGAACTCATTACCTGACTTTGTTGTTTCATCATCAAACGCCCTTAGAATGTCCACTGTTGATCTCACCCAATTCCTAAGAGGTCAGTAAGGGGCATATATAAGTGCACCAATGTGCCTACTGTCCCTATCTTAATGTTTCCTCTTATCAGTACCTATTTTATAGATATAAACAATGTTATATCAATGTATATTACCAATATGTACACTTGTCAAAATATAGATAGATAGATAGATAGATAGAGAGAGAGAGAGAGAGAGAGAGAGAGAGAGAGAGAGAGTAAGCAACAAAATTACAGCCATACAGCCATTTGTGGGAGGAGATGGGTGATGGGATGATGAGAATATTAATAGTAGTGCAGATTTAGTAAAAAAAAAAATGGAGTTATTCTTGAAACATCTCAAAAATAATGTGAACATGGAGAAGAACTATGAATGAAAAAACACACGCACACCACAAAGATGTATGAGAAATGGATTCATCTACTTCACATTAAAGTGAAATGAGACCCCAGAGAGATGATGCAATGCTTTCAGGCTTCTACATGTATTTTTAAAGGGATATTTTAAATCAAACCAACCTTTCACGATGATTCAGTATCCAGTCTATTACTGCTCTTTGCCCATTTTGTTATACAGGTTCTGGTTAGCAGTAGAAGATCTGAAGAAGAGACCCATCCGCGAGGTTCCTGTTAGAGTACAGGAAATCTGGCAAGAATTCCTTGCCCCTGGAGCACCAAGTGCCATTAATCTAGACTCAAAAAGTTATGACAAAACCACACAGAATGTGAAGGAGCCAGGGCGTTATACATTTGGGGATGCTCAGGTTGGTATAAATATTTATACAGATATGTACCGGTGATGTGTTGATGGAGGAATAGAGCTGTGAAAAACTGTTTCTGACTCCTTTTCTAATATATTCCAAATCTGTATTTAACAAAGATCACTATATGTATGCAATGTGCTAGAAATTAAGCTTAAATGCTATTTTAATAACTTGTCCGCTAATTTAAAATAGGCTTGTGCCAATAAAACCTAGATATAATTTCCTTGAATCAACAAATTTTTTGTCTAATAATAAAGTTTCTTAATAATCATATAATGTAATTAATAGGATAACCAAGTTTATTTACATTCTAAAAATAACTTAGTAAGTAATGGAAATATACTATAACTTTCCCCCATATACACCCTGTAGCTAGTGGCACATTGATCCTAACCAACAAGTCAACTCCTAAAGTTTTGGGAATGGCCACAGAACTATTCCAAAGTAACTTTTAATGCAACAGAAGTTGAAAGTATGATGAAGGCAGAGTAGTGTTGTAGTAATGGAAGCCCTGCCTCTTTTGTACAGAGGATGGAACTTGTGTCAAGATACCACAGTGCTGTTTTTATCACTTGCTTGCCTCATCCCCTCTGAGAATCCCTCTGACTAAGGGAAGGATTTGATTAAACTGAAATAATTCAATTTAATTTAAAATGAAACAATACTTTCTTTTTATCTTGACAAATGGTCTCTTTGGTCTGGAATTGTGTTGTGTTGCTTTGGATTTGGTATTTTTTATATGGCACTGAGATTTCCTATTAAAAATTTAGGCTGTTCTACTCCAATAAGTTACATGCAAAAGAAACTGAGTACAAGGAAAAGGTAGGATCTGAGTTCAAAATATAAAACTTGTAGTTTACTCACATAGTTTTCAGATACAAGCTGAATAATAGAAAGCAGGTTACTTAATTGATCCAAATCACCCTAAATCACTTTCAAATATTAAATCACTAATAATTACTATTAAAACATTAACAATTATTTATTTCCTCAAATGAATTGGAAAATCATACCCAAATTCAGTCTTCTTCAAGTGAATAAGCTAAATCAACTTAGTAGGGCATTTCGTAACTTTAGGCAGCTGTCCAATGTCTTGAATTTTATCTTCAACTCACAGTAAATTAGCCAGAAACATTGGCTACAGCTGCCTGCATTTTACTGACAAGGTCCAGAAATGTAGGGTGACATTTTATTTAAAAATGCATCTGAATTTTTCTACTTGCTAAAATCTATGCAGAAAATGCCAATAATTTTGATGCCACTAGATGGCTGTCTATATACATATTTTCTGTACCAGCTGCCTTGTTGGTCTCTGGTAGGTTTGCAATAGTGGAAGTGATTGGATAGTGCAGTGTTTCTCAAACCTGACAACTTTAAGATCTGTGAACTTCAACTCTTGGAATTGCTCAGTCAGCATGTCAAGTTGTCAACTTGTCAAGTTTGAGCAACACTGTTCTATCTTTGTTTTTCTGAGATACAGCTTTGGTGTTTAAGACTGTGGGCTATTGCGAGCTGTGTGCTTGAGCACACTTGTTTTAGTAGCTGTCTTATATGAAAAAAATATCAGCTGGCAGCTGTCTAAACAGAAGTGCTACTGTTTAAAAATGAAGAGGTGTTTTATGTACTTTTTAATCCTCTTGCACCTTTAAAGATAATAGAAACCCTCAAATGTTGACTTAGTGGGTGACTACTTGGAAGAAAGACTTTTCAGTAGCCATTTCCAAATTACACTATCATTTGTTATCTTTTCAGCACCAGGGAAATACTTTTTAAAAAAAAAAACTCTCAGCCTTTTAATGCTTTGTATCTTTGAACTGCTGCTTGGTCTTTCTTTCCATTTTATTATATGATGGCTCCTTTAGCCTCTGTTTCTGTTACTGGATTATTTTATTTATTTTATAATTATACAATGCTCTGTATACTTACTCATTTGAAAGACTCCAAAAAACTTACAATACAATGACACTAAGACAGTGATGGCGAACCTATGGCACGGGTACCACTGGTGGCGCGGAACCATATTTGCTGGCACACGAGCCATTGCCCTAGCTCAGCTTCAGTGGGCATTGTGTACCAGCCAGCTGATTTTTGGCTCACACAGAGGCTCTGGGAGGGCATTTTTGGCTTCCAGAGAACCTACAGGGGGGATGGGGGAGGGCATTTTTACCCTCTCCTGGCTCCAGAGAAGCCTTTGAAGCCTGGGGAGGGCAAAACACGAGCCCACTGGGCCCACCAGAACTTGGGAAACAGACCGTTTCCAGCCTCTGGAGGGCCTCCGGGGGGGGGAGATGTTTTCGCCCTCTCCAGGCATTGAATTATGGGTATGGGCACTTGTGCATGCATGATAGTGACCACCCACACTCTTTCGGCACCTGAGGAAAAAAAGGTTTGCTACCACGGCACTAAGAGATACATGGAAGTTAAAACTCAAATGTACCAGCATCCAAAACCTCTACAAAATAAAATTGTTTCCATCCACTCGAAAAAGGCTAAGGGTATTTTGGACTCTGTGTGTGTGTGTGTGTGTGTGTGTGTGTGAAGCAAGTACTTTGTGATCAGCCACAGAGGACGATAACTGTGTTTCCTTCAGCCCTCTTGGGTTGGGGACCTTTGGCACATCCCTGTGGGGATAACCACCTGGTTGATAACCATCTGATTGAGAAAAATGCTCTGCCGTCGCAGATTATTACTTTTTGATTTACAGCGGTACCTCTACTTAAGAACTTAATTCGTTCCCTGACCAGGTTCTTCAGTAAAAACGTTTGTAAGTATAAGAAGCATTTTTTCTCATAGGAATCAATGTAAAAGCCAATAATATGTGCAAACCCATTAGGAAAGAAATAAAAGCTCAGAATTTGGGTGGGAGGAGGAGGAGGAAGAAGAGGAGGAGGACAGTGGTTGCTGACAGAAGAAGGTGAGGGGAGGGGAATAAAAAAATCCAAAACTTTAAGGCTTAAAAAAAAAGAGGGACTCTGAGGTGGTGAGGAGGAGCATGCACCTCCCATACACCCGGCACGAGGCTGCCTCTCATACATTGTGCCAGGGAGAGAAACTCAGGGGAAATGGCAGGAAACTGGCCAGGCCTTCATGCTGCTCTCAAATTTCCTGGGAAATTTTTCCAGGCTCGGGTTCTTAAGTAGAAAATGGTTCTTAAGAAGAGGCAAAAAAATCTTGAACACCCAGTTCTTATCTAGAAACGTTCTTAAGTAGAGGCGTTCTTAAGTAGAGGTACCACTGTATATATTTTTATATTTTTATGATATGTATCGTTCAAGATAACATTAGCTATAGGACAAGTAAGTAATCCTAGAAAAACCCCCCACATGTTTTTATAAGCCAAATGAACTCAGTGATCCGGCAAGAATCTCTTTTGCTTATAGATTTTCCTTAAACAATCATTAGTTTGAGAATATCACAGAGCCAAAGTTCTTGGGTTTCTTGACATTTTTGCACTAAATTTTATACTGGTGTAAAATTGACTAATTCATGCAAATTAGATAAATGGCCATTAAAAGCCTCTTTTTGCTGAAACAAAATCCTTGTAAAGTAGCTTGCGCAGAAGGCTCTCCTAATGCTTGAATTGATGCCAATTCTTGCTAATTTCTTTAACTGAAAACCTTAAAGTTTGCGGCTTTATTAGAAATCAATTTTTAGTAAGCACTGTATTAACAGAACCAGATTTTCAAGGCCTTTTCCACATGTACACAATAATATGCATTTTTTTTAATCGTATCCTCTTTCTTTTGTTTAAAAAAATACTTTCAAAAGTGAAAAACTTTTCTATATTCTTCTATCTTAGGAGCACATCTACAAGTTGATGAAAAGTGACTCATATCCACG
This sequence comes from Erythrolamprus reginae, assembly GCF_031021105.1. Classification (NCBI taxonomy): domain Eukaryota; kingdom Metazoa; phylum Chordata; class Lepidosauria; order Squamata; family Dipsadidae; genus Erythrolamprus; species Erythrolamprus reginae. Next base: position 339,438,818 of record NC_091950.1, on the reverse strand, counting down.
TTTTATACGATCCAGTGCCTACCAGGAATTACTGCAGGCCAAGAAGAAGGTATTATTCCATCTTTTCTATGTATTTCTATTCTTTCAGCAGTGGTTCCCATATATCGTACTTTCTCTCTTTGGGCAAATGAGCTGAATATCTGGTAGGTAAAGAGTTTAGTTCAATCTGAGCATTCCGTAATAACAGTGGGATCCATGCCTATATTTATTTTGCATCTTTGCATGAGCAAATTAATTTCATGTAGACATTTATTTTGTATCATTCTGCAAGGAATTGTAGGACTACAACAGCAAAACAGATAAGAGCAAGTCAAAACATTTTAGAAAGACATATAATTATATTTGATGTCGTATGATTGTTTACTTTGCAGCAGATATACTTTAATTACACAAAGCTACAAACACTGAATTTGTTTCATCTAAGCTTTTTTTTAGTCAAAGGTAAATTCCACTAAGTTCAATAAGGACTCAATCTATACTTAATAAAATCATGAAATTTTGCAGCAATAAATCCTTGGTTACTGGGAATTTTTCTTCTTCTTGGTCTTGTTCAGGATTTGTGGCTGAAAAAAAAGGCCATTAAAACATCCTTAGAAAGATAGTGCACTATTGGCCTCTAGCCCTTCCAGCAATTGAATCAGATGAGGATGTCAGGGTCAGCATCAAGGCAATGTGAGAGCTCCGAAGGGAAAGAGGTAATGAAGCTGTCACAGAGAGAGAGAGGGAGAAATGGAGCCCTCATATGGAGTCAACAGCCCCCAGGTCTTGAGGTGACTGATGAGGAAAAGGAAGAACAACTAGGTCCAGTGCCTGGTACGTGGATGCAGAGAAAGCAGAGGAGAGGAGGGCAGTGGAAATCTGGGGGCCAATCCTTGGGATGAAAGAGCCACCATTGCTAGCGAAGTCCCATCCTAGCTCTGGAGATAAAAGTCAGGGGGCGGAGATGAATGGATGTGGCAGACAACGATTCATCTTCCTCAGTAATGGGTTCCAGGTTACGCTATTTCTAGTGCCACCCTGGTAGGAAAATCCGGGATGCGCATGGAGCTGTGTGTCCCTGACATGCACATGAGCATGCACAAGTGCGACTTGGCTTCTGCGTTTGAGCAGCAAGTGAAAAGATGCTTGTGTGAAGATGCTCACATAAGCAAGATTGCAGTGATTTTCACCAATTTTTTTGCTTCTGCATATGTGTGGAAGTAAAAATATTGGTGAAAATTGCCGAAATCTCGCTCGTGCGTGAATCCTCACTTGAGATTTCACTTGCTGCGCATGCACAGAAGGCAAATATCACATCGACAGGCATTGGCACACCACCAGATGCTCACATGCCCGTGATGCCCTCGGAGGGCGTACTGGTAGCACCGAAGACAAACGGCCCTTCTTTGATCTTCCTGCCAGTCAGACTCGTTAGCATTGCGGCGGGAGATAAATTTTTTGCTGGGGCTGCTGATGCTCCTAATAAAGGAGTCATTGATTTAACTTCAGAGGGTCTGCCATGTTTGGGAAGCTAGAACAGTTAGATAGTGACAGTAAGGAAGGAGAACATAATGAAAGAACAGTGAGCTTAATGTTCCCAAAATCGAACAATTATAAATGATTTTAAATGTGTACTTACAACACATTTAGACTCTACATATTCTTACCCATGCACATTTGTTTCTCACACTCTCAGTCCTTTCTTTTTGTCTATCTTCTCCTGTCCCCGTTCATTTTTTGGTGGGACTTTTGGCCACCAAAAGAAAGAAGAAAGAGTTACCTTAATACTCATTGTTTTTGCCTTACCATCCTTCGCCTTGATTGGACTATTCTTGATTGGACTATTCAGTACAAAGATTTCTTGGAGACAAACAAATTGGTCTCATACCTGAGACTTGTATTTTTACTGTCTGTATCTCACATCCAGAGGCGGGCTACTGATTTCAGCCCTACCAGAACGTGCCGGGAAAGCATCTCTGTGTGTGTGCCCGATGTGCCTCGCATGCCCCTGGTGCACACCCATGCCTGGCATGTGATTTGGCTTCTGCACATGTGCAGGAACCAAATCTCATGTGAAGATGCAAGCATGCATGATTTCTGGGTTTTTTGCTTCCACGCATGCATGGAAGCATAAAACCCCTGGAAATTGGAGACAAGAGCTACCGGTCACTTGCGACTGGCAAAATAAGGTAAGAGCTGAGCCGCCAGACCCTGCCGCCCCACCCCCCAGCCCACTGCCCCCCACCCCCTGCACCGGCATGAGCGATGGGAGCTGCTGGTTCCCATCCACCCACCGCATTGCCAGCCACAGTCATTCTGACCCCGCCCCTGATGCCGGCACGAGCAGCCTGCCCGTTCCCCTGCACTGCGGTTCTTACCTTTGATCTCCTGGTTGATGGGCCATGGTGCGGGCAGCAGGCAGGGCAGCCCCGAGCTCTCTGCTCTCCCATGTGCCCGAGAGATGCCAGCAGCGTGGGACAGCAGAAAGCAAGCCACCCAGCCGGAGCTCAGGCGGGCAGCTGTTGTCTGCTGGCCCCAGTTGCCGCTCTAGGTGCCGCAGCGAGATTTGGCTGCTGTGCACGTGCAGCAGCCGAAATCTCAAGTTGACATCCTTGCGACATCCAGATTTGGATAAAAATTGCTGCTTCTTTGCTTCTGCGCATGCGCAGAAGCAAAATACTGGTAAATTTTACCGGAATCTCTCTGGCTGCACATGCATGTGCGTGCACGCCCAGCAGCAAAGGAGTGGGCCTACGCAGTCCATTGCTGCTGTTGGAATGACATTCCTGCCATTCCGGGTAGTAGCCCACCCCTGCTCACATCCTATTAGATATCTGTAGAGAAGGGCTGGCAGATCTAAAAACACAGACCACAAGTTGTGAGAGGGAAACCCTCAGTCTTTGCTGCCATCTAGCAGTTGTCTGAATTTTTCCAGCTCAGACTAAGAAAGGTTACAGAGGCAAAATCAAACAGAAAATAATCCTCCAGCAGGCAAACTTCAAAAACTTTGAATTGTTCTGCATAACTCTAGATAACTGGCTACCTTAATGCTAGTAATATGGTATGGGTGGATAACTTGAGTCACCATCCCCATCCTACCATTGATCTTTCTTTTTGAGGAGAAAACTGAAAATAAACTGAAGAATCTGGGATGAGATATTTTGTCTTAAAGTTCCTGGTCATGGACAGTTTCTGCACATAGCCAAACAAGCTGAGACCTCTTTGAGATCTTCCCACAATGTGTGTTAATAGAGAACCAAGACCTTCCAAGGTTGAGAAGTTTGATGTTGGGAATGTTTTGACTTTTTATATTTCTTCAAAATATTTATTATTATTATTATGACTATTAATTTTGGATGTCCATGGATGTCACCTAGGGTTTAATGGACACCATAGTACACACATGCCAGTAGTGAGTTCCGAATTAGTTTGGTATTTATTTGCATGTGCACTTGCGTGCACATGCTTGCACACACACTTGCATGTACATAAGTGTTCCAGGCTGATGGGAAGAGACTGCCGCTGCCACTACTGGTTCTAAGAACCAGTCCAAACCAGGTGCAACCGACTGCTGATAAAGGCTTTGTGTTATTAATTACTTTTACTACTACTGGATGAACCCATGTATTGGGTTCATTTATGCAAGCCCCCCAAAGTAAATACCGTAAGGACATGGATGCACAGAGAGAATTTGGAGAATGGATATGCATGGATAGCCGGCTTCCACTGGTCTTATACCTCTGTCCACACTACATGGAGATCTTATAAAGAGCATCAGTTAACTCTGATAATTTAGAGCTCATAATTATCAGACCTCTGGATCCAACGTAATGTACTTATGTAGCTTATTTCGGATCCTCGTGCTGAATTTATTTATTTATTGGATTTATATGCCACCCAACTCCCAAGGGACTGAATGTTTAAAGATCCAGTAGGGGGAAAATAGTGCAAAAACAATGGAGAGCTGGTTTGCGAGCTATATGTAGAATTTAATGAATAATGCTTACATAGGAGTGATACGTTGTGTCAGTCTGTAAAATTCGGAAGGCAGACTATAAAGAATCCAAATAGTGCAAATCCATAATCCAGTTTTGTAGTAACAGTAACAATAACAGTGACAGTAACAGTAACAATAACAATAGAGAGCCAGCATTGATAGAGGTCAACAATAGGAAGCTTCTCAAGGCGAAGCAAACTAAGGAACAACACAGAAAATTCAATGTCGTATGGACAGCTGGCGGAACAAAGCATTGCATGGCCAGTTCTTGGAAAAGATTGAAGGCAAAGTGGATAAAGAAAAGACCTGGTCATGGCTTAAAAGTGGAACACTCAAAAAGGAGACAGAAGGACTAATACTGGATGCACAAGAACAGGCCATTAGAACGAATGCTATCAAAGCCAGAATTGAAAAGTCCACAGATGATCCAAAGTGCAGACTCTGTAAAGAAACAGACAAAGCAATCGATCACATACTCAGCTGCTGCAAAAAGATTGCACAGACTGAGCAAGCAAAACTACTGTGGGACTTCAGACTTAACTGACGGAATTCTGAAGCCTAACACGCCAGACATCCTGATTGTGGAGAAAAAGAAAGTATGGATCATCGACATTGCAATCCCAAGAGACAGCAGAATTGAGGAGAAGCAGCTAGAGAAATTAGTGAAATATGAAGATCTAAAAATCAAGCTGAAATGACTCTGGCATAAGCCAGTGAAAGTGGTTCCAGTGGTCCTTGGCACGCTGGGTGCAATGTCAAAGGATCTTAGCGGACATTTGAAAACCATCGGAATTGACAAAATCTCCATCTGTCAATTGCAAAAAGCTGCTTTATTGGGATCAGCACACATTAATTCGCCGCTACATCACGCAGTCCTAGGTGCTTGGGAAGCGCCCGACTGATAAAATACGAAATCCAGCATAGTGATCTTGTTTGCTGTGTTGTATTGACAACAACAACAAAAACAACAGAGTTGGAAGGGACTTTGGTGATCTTCTAGTCCAACCCCCTGCTTGGGCAGGAGACCCTACACTACTTTAGACCAATGGTTATCCAACATCTTGTGTTGGACCATTCACAACTTGGGAAGGCAAGCCGTTTGACTGATCAATTGTTTTAAATTAACTGTCAGGAATTTTCTCCTTAGTTCTAAGTTGCTTCTCTCCTTGATTAGTTTCCACCCATTGCTTCTTGTCCTACCCTCAGTGCTTTAGAGAACAGCCTGACTCCCTCTTCCTGGTGGCAACCCCTGAGATATTGGAACACTGCTATCATGCCTTCCCTAGTCCTTCTTTTCATTAAACTAGTTCCTGAAACCGTTCTTCATATGTTTTAGCCTCCAGTCCTCTAATCATCTTTCTTGCTCATCTCTGCACTTTTTCTAGAGTCTCAAAATCCTTTTTACATCATGGTGATCAAAACTGAAAGCAGTATTCCAAGTGTGGCCTTACCAAGGCATTATATAAATTAGTTCATGTTCCTCCTCTTAAAAGGTTAAAAGCAACAGGAAACCAAGGAAATAAAATTAAACCATCCAAACAGCAAGAGTGAGAAGGCATCACCTAGGAATACAATAAAAATAAGCTCCCTTCCAAAGCTTGTCTTGGCTCGGAGGACTAATAGTGTTAAGATTCGCATAACAAAAGGAGATCAGGGGCACAGGAACAAGTATACTGCTCAAAATAAATAAATAAAGGGAACACTCAAATAACACATCCTAGACCTGAATGAATGAAATATTCTCATTGAATATTTCATTTGCACAACTATTCCATTTGCATAACAGCATGTGAAATTGATTGTCAATCAGTGTTGCTTCCTTAGTGGACAGTTTGATTTCATAGAAGTTTGATTTACTTGAAGTTATATTGTTTTTTAAGTGTTCCCCTTATTTTTTGGAGCAGTGTATAATATTTATACTTTATGCTTTTAAAGGCTTCCTGGAGGCGGCCGGCTTCTGATAGCCATTCAAAACTCCCACTTGCAGCTAGGCCAATCAGTGAGTGACATGTAAATTTAGACGGTACCATAGTATGTAATAATATGTAGTAATATGATGGAGCATCTTATTGAGCCTGTAGCAGCAGAGAAAAGAGATAACTAGCTCCTTGTACCTCAGGGATCTGGTCCACCTGTGCTATTTAGCATTTTAAAAGATACAAGGAACTTAAAGCAATGCATTGTCCTAACATTTAATGGCATGTGTGCCTTGAAAACTGTTTAAAATCAATACTCCTCCCTGAGGTGAGATACTATTAATACAATAAACAAATGGAGATTTTTCTTAAACAGAAGAGGGCTAAACATTAAAAAAAATAGTTTATGTTCTTAGATTGTGTAAGTGGTCACGTAATTGGCAGAATGTGCAGGGCTCCTTGTCTCGTTTTAATTTCATGTTTTGTTTTGTATTATCCAAGTTTGATCGGCTTGGCAGTTAATTCTAAGCAAAGCTCAGATCTCGTACGTCAGTGATGTTCTTCACCCAGTGAATCAGCACTGTCAAAACTGACCCAGGCAGACATCCATGCAAGGGAGGGGTGGGGTGGGGTGGGGGGGTAGATGAAGCATGGGACAACTGCTCCGGTTGCCAAGTGTGATTGTCTCCGTCCCGCCCTTTCCAGCCTCTCTGTGCTCCTCTGCATGCCTAAAACTAAATTCAGGTTGGCAACCTATACCCCTCTATGCACTTTGACTTCCCTGCCCCAGGGGAAAATTGTAGGGGAAAATATATTTCCCCTTCTATTTCTATGAGCATTTCATCTTCTTTGCTTGCTTTTGTATTGTGGGTTTCTTTTTAGGACTTTTGTGTTTTAGCAACCCATTGCTTCATTGTGCTTTTATTTTTTATGTTGTTGTTTTGCTTCTTTTGCTTTTGTTTTCCTTTTATGTTTTTTTTCTTTCACAAGTTGGGAAACACACTGGATCGCCGAACATCATTTGAGAAATTCACACGGAGTGTGGTAAGTTTATAACCTCGTGAGCCTTACGATTGACGGATTGTCCTCTGATATTATGTGGGTTTTGTTGACGCTGACCTCCAGCTACCAGGCGATGTTACAAGTCAGGCCCTGCTGGCAATAATTTAAACAGCAAGGGCAAAGAAGCTGTTCAACAATGCCACCTCAGTGCTGTACCAGAAGCCTTTTCTTTTAAAGAGAGAGTATGACAATTAGAATGTTATTAGACTGAATCCATTTGACCTCACATTTTCTTATCAAAGCCACCTGTAAAAAAAAAATTAGACTCGGGTCTTGGGTTTGTTTAACAATGCATGTGCCAATGCCTTTGGATTCACAGTTTTCAAGCTTTGCACCGGTTCAAACTAAAGCGTTCAACACATTTATTTTTGTAGGGCAGAAACATCCCAATTTTCCCCTGCCATAAAAACTGTACACCAACACTGAGGGCGAATACTAACCTGTTATGAAAAGAGGTAGAAAGATCTTGGCTTCTACTCCCGTGTGTTGACCTTGTCCGCCGAGTGGTGTGCGTTTCCTGTAAGCACTTGTGGTGTGTGTGTGTGTGAATGTGCCTAAGTGTGCTGTATTGTGGCTTTTGCTGTTGCAGTCAGTTAACAAAGCTGTGTATATTGAAGTGATAGTTTATGAAGACCATCAGCAAAGATCATGGTTTTTGTTTTCTGTGTCTTCAGAAAACCAATTCTCTTAACATTTTGTAAATAAGCAAGGTTTTATAATGATAAGAACCCCATAGCAGGCATAGTAAATCTCTATTACAAACAGTATGATTTTGAATACTTCGAATGCTTGCAAGGAAAATTAGGTATTTGGAGAATGGGACTTAGAAATTGGATATTTAGGGGGAAAGAGTCAAACCTAATAGTAATAGAATGAAATATAAATTTAAGAATTTACCACATTTGGGGCTTCGTAACCCATTCATCCAGATCCTGTTCCTTTTAAATAACCTTGGACATTAAGAATTGTTTGAGAATTGTACCCCTGCTTGTCGGCCAAATAAACAACAACAAAAAAATAGTGGAGAGTTTGAAACAAAAACCCCTATTTTTGCATGGTGGTTTCAGTATAGCTTGTTACATTGTGAATTCTGTTACTGTTTGGGAGCAAAAAGGACCTAGAAAAGCAACACATTTGTAGATGTGTAACTGAACTCTCTATTATAACTATAAAATTATCCCCTAAGGGTCAAACTCAACCCCTGGTGGCTTGCTTATAGGCAGCAGTGCAGAAGTAACTTGGGCTATTTTAGGGATTTTTATTTCGTTTAGTTTCAATCCCCAATGTAACCTAGAGAAGGCAGCCTGTACCGGAACTTTGTGTTGTCTGAAGATCTCTAAATACTAACCAGGTACAATTCTGTTTAGCTTCAGAATCCCAACAAGTTGAGATACTATCATCTGCTGAAAATTTCTAACTAGTACAAATCAGTAAATCCAAGTCTCAAATAGTAGATTGTCATCTCTGAACTCTTAAAAATATCCTCTTTGGCAATAGCGACGAGTGTTTTCAAAGCCATAACCACACATACGCTGCACCATTGTAACAAAATTTCCTCTATTTTTCCTTTCTTGCTAGCATAGATGATCAAGTTTCAACAAACTCCAGGCATGGCTTGAGTCCATCTGAAATCTGAAAAATAGCTATTAATTCAGATGAGACTTACTGGAACTACTAAGAACAGGGTTTGGATGTCCAGTTTCCTCACCAGAAATATAATTGGGATTTGATGAGATGTGACAGTAAGGATAGAAGAAGGGGTAGGTTGCTGGGAGTTATATATTAGCCAGTTGCTTTGCTTTCAGAATGTGAGAATCAAATACTATGTACAGTATCTTTATGTTAGTGGAAGAACTTACACAATGAGAAATTCTAAGATGGTAACTCCATCCACTTATTAAAATTACTGTATCAAATGCATAAGCTCCAGCAGGTTTTCTTACAGAATGTTTCCAGCAATGGATAAACAGCAGAACTTCAATGAGAGAGAAAATATTGAAGGGTATAAAAGATGTTGCTAATGACCCTTCTAATACTATGTATGTCAGTAGGAACTGTGTCCTTTTTATTAACACAGTATTTTCTTCCTTTAATCAATCTATTGATCATGAAGTTGTAAGAAATATGAAGATGTCAAATAACAAACTAGGTTTATAAAAACACTGCAGCCCAATGAAATTAATGCCATTTTAATCTAATTATCCTATTGTTTACTTTCCTTTGCAGATATACTTGCATTGTACATACATACATACATACATACATACATACATACATACATACATACATACCTATTTATTTGTCCAATACACAAATACATAGGAAGAAAAATAGACATGTAGTAATATATATAAGGGTAAAATGAACTTAGAGGAGAGGATATATGAAAGAAAGAAAATATATATGATAAGTGAGAGAAAGGAAAGACAATTGGACAGGGACGAAAGGCACACCAGTGCACTTATGTACGCCCCTTAATATACATACTGATATACACCCCCCTTTAATATACGTACTTAATATATGCCCCCCTTACATACATACTGATGCCCATTTTCTGATTACTGGGCTTCTGTACCAATTGACTACTATTATAACAACCAGATACAACTTCATCTGGTGAGGCAGTTTGATAGATAGCATTACCAGCTGACATAGCATGCTTACAGCAAAGGAATCTCCCTTTTGGCATCACAAGATAATTTGAGTGTGGACATGGTTTGTTTCAGGATTTGCGGAATGAGTGTGATAGCTTCACATATTTCACTTGCCTTATTGATGTCAGTGTCAAGAAAGTATACCCTATTTTCCCCAAATAAGACATCCCCTGATAATAAGCCCAATAGGGCTTTTGGGTGTATGGCAATAAAGCCAAGCACTTATTTCAGGGTTCCAAAAAATATAAGATAGAGTCTTATTTTGGGGAAAACATAGTAGTTTAGTGTAATTATATATGATCCTAGAATAGAAATTAGAAAAAGAAGAGTTATAGAAGTTACCTGGATAATTTCCATTAATGACTTTGAAATTTTTGATTTTTAGAACTGCAAAACCTCTGTGGTTTTGTAGAAATATGTAAATTGGTGATGCCCATTGCTCTCAGCTCTACATTCTACATTATATGAGAAATCCCAATGACTTTGTTTTTCTCATCATAATACCCATTTGCTATATCATTAAGATGTCCTTAATACAAGGCCTCTTGGTATTATTGCTAATATGTACAAGTGATAATCATCGAAAGAAAGGAAAGATCAGATTTGATGATTTTATAACAATACAGAATTGATGTTGGGGGGATTATATGCAGGTAATTATCACCAGCAATATAAATAATGAACTGCATTTAAAATGTAAACCATTTTAGCCATTTGATTGCTTCAATTCATCGCGTTAAAATTCAGGGTTTCATAATGAAACTTAGATCTCCATTGCTGTCTTCAGAACACTGAACATTTGGACATTAATACCAGATAATGAGAAATCTGAAAATGTGCAGGTGAAATTGGATGGTTTTCAGAATGCAATTTTAATGGCTTCCACTCAGGGGTGGGCTACTGCCCGGATGGGGGGAACACAGTGGGGTAGCAAAAATGGAGCTCCATCCCAGAGCATTCAATTTGCACTGAAAGACATTGAAAGAAAATGCAGGGTGTCCTACATAAGTCATGCCCACAGTGTGGTAGTAAAAATTTTGGTAGCCCTTCACTGCTTCCACCCGATAAAATGTGAGAGTTCCAAGAAAAAGTGATGGTTTTCCAATCAAGCCTACGTTGATCAGAGGAGGCTTATCTCCCTTGAGTCATTTGCATTTGGGTTTGATTCTCTTGATGATGATTGGAAGCTGGTTTGGTGAACCAATTCCAGTGGTTCCAATCATTTTAGATGGTCCAAAGTTCCACCTGTGCAGTTGTGTCTGAAATAATACGATACTGCAGCAACAAAGTGATAAGCTGCTCATATCTGAAAGAACCCAAGGACAGACATCCCATATTTAAGGTTGTGAAAAAATGTTAGTGGACAAGTAAGTGCTTAATAATAAACTGGGTTTTCAGTGAACATGCCTCTGTCTTCTGTTTTCTTTTGTTTGTTTGTTTCTATCTTTTCCCCAGGGGAAATCGCTCACATCGAAGAGATTAACCAGTCTAGTGCAGTCCTACTAAGAGGATCATCTTGTAGCATGGAAGCAGACTCAAGTCATTATACATACTTTGTAGCTCACTTATTGCCTGAAATCAAAGGACAATAGAACAAGATGTTGCATGAGCAAGGACCTGACTTGTTTTCTTTTGTGTATATCAAGGCATTACAGACTCCAAGGAACTCACTACTGTAATCTTTTGATGCCTCCATTTTGAAAACTCTCTGCTCACTTTCGCCTTCATATCAAGCTGGATCTGTGTCTATTTATTTTCTGCAATTTCCAGTACAGCTTTTTTTTTTAAGCTTCTGTTGGGCACAGTTTATTTACAGTGCTGTCATTCACAAACTGGAAGACATGTAAAAAAAAAGAATATATTAATAAATATACCTAATATGGCATCACAGCTATTGCACAATAAATTAGCACAGAAGGTTCTGTCTCACAGATGTATTCACATCAAGAAAGAAAGTCTGTGTCTTTGTCCGTTGTCTGTAAATTCTGTTAATGTTTCTTGCATTTATTTTTATACCATATTTTAAGGGGAAAAAAGAAATTCTTTTATTCCAAATGTATTTAAACTGATCCTTTCTCTGTAAATTTGTGTATGTTTATATTGTTGTTTTATCTTTCATTAAAATATGCAGAATCTCTTCTGTCTGGTAGACTTAAGCTTCTTGACTTGGTGGAAACACAAATGAAATAATTCAAAATATTTCATTTAATTCAGTGACATTTAAAAAACATAAATTACAAGAGGACTGTGAAGACCATAATTTGATTACAAACAGCGAAAGAGGAGAGTGAGATTAATAAATTATATTAAAAAATCTTCCCCACTATTCACATATTTATCAGACCTCTATTTTCATTAAAATTCCAGTATAATGTTCATTGTAATAATAATAATAATAATAATAATAATAATAATAATAATAATAATAATAGCAACGACTCTGGCATAAGCCCGTGAAAGTGGTCCCAGTGGTACTTGGCATGCTGGGCGCAGTACCAAAGGATCTCAGCGGACATTTGAAAACCATCGGAATTGACAAAATCTCCATCTGTCAATTGCAAAAGGCCGCTTTACTGGGATCGGCAAACATAATTCACCGCTACATCACACAGTCCTAGGTGCTTGGGAAGCGCCCGACTGGTGATGAAATACGAAATCCAGCATAGTGATCTCGTTTGCTGCGTTGTACTGACATAATAATAATAATAATAATAATAATAATAATAATAATAATAATAATAATTATTATTATTATTATTATTATTCCTGAAATGGATCACAGTAGGGAAGGCTAATGTCAATAGTATTGTTAAGGAGTATGCAGAATCCTTGAGTTATCAAGGATATGCACAGAGGAAATGTGGGATTCCAGCAGATATCCAGGAGATATGATAATTATTCAGTCATACAAGGTAGATATATTAAAGTGTATAAAATAGTGTTTACTTTATAAATAGCATAGCCAAGTTAAACAGTCAATACCTCCAATACAATAATAGTATTACAAGCCTGTCTTTGTTTTACATATCAGGCATATATTACAGCTTAAAAATCCATCAAACTAACACAGAGCTTACTACATCAGTCACAGTGAATTAGCAGAAAGAACAGAGAGAGCAGAGAGCAGAGAATCATGCTTCTGGCTCCCTCTTATGGCAATTTGCAACACTACCTCTTAAAGCTATAGTACTTCAATACAAACAAACATTCATTGTTAGCTTGTTTATATATTGTAAACCCAACGGTTTTGTACATAGTACTAACAAGTATGATAAAGTCTCTGAAGAGGGGCAGCATACAAATCTAATAAATAATAATAATAATAATAATAATAATAATAATAATAATAATAATAATAAAAACACAAATAGTGGCATTTATGGGGTTCTAGGACTGTAAGCATCTGCCAGCATGGTGGGAAAAGAGACAAGTAACAAAATGTGTGTTCCAACATAGAAACACAAACTCCATCCATTATGTACTTGCATACAACATCCATGCAAATACAAAGGGTAGAACATGTGTCATAATGTCACAATGCCTGTTTCATCTTTTGACATTGCTATGGTCAGGAGCACATGTGTTTGTCTGGATTCAACTCCTTGTATCTTGGTCTACCAATTCACAGAATCAGGCCATGAATTTTGCTCCCTTGATTTCATTTGCTTTGAAAAGCTGCTGCTCGAGAATTTTATTATAAATATTATAGCAATAGGAATTGATTCAGCAACTGCTAAAAGGAAAGCCAATTCAATTGCACAAGCAATTTAAGTGGTTAATTGGGTGATGCAAAAGTTATGCTTCAACACCATCTATAGCAGTATAAAGAATAATCTTATAATTGGACCACTGCAGTCCTGAAAAGAACAGGAATCTCTTTCTAGTGTATATTGGAATCTATTTATGTCCTTATAATGTCCCCTTCTGGTGTCTTGATTTTCTCCCAAATGGCCTTGAAAAAGAGATGTTTTTCTTACCAAAGACTGTGCCTCTTGAAGCCTGCTGGATGAACTACAGAGGTTCTCTGCCAACAATGGTATGTGATAATTTCCAGATGTTCATACAATCAGTGTATGAACTGATTGTCTGTGTTCTTAGATTGCTAGCAAACAAATTATATGAGTGGTCATTTAGGATATTGTGGAAGGACACATTGTTAGAAAACAATAACAAATTACTAGGAAAAGCCTAAACAAAAGCATCCATGACAAAACTCCTAATCTGATTTCACCCCACCCTCAAGCTGTTTACTAAGAAAATTCAAGGTTGCTGCTTCCAATTATTATTTCATATTCAAATAATGTATAAAGGTGACAAGCATATTTGGGACAATGTTCAGGATATGGACATTCAGTAGAGAGCAATAATGCACAAGTTTTGGGGTAATCCATATACCCAAAGTAGCAATCTTAAATTAGTTGATATATAACACATAAAAGTCTTTTATTGTGAATGTGCTGTAAAATTTCCAAATACCGGTATATTGAATACATCTGATGTAACCTTAGGATCCTGAGCATAAGGGCAGAGCTACAGATTATTTAAGGAATGCGGGATTCCAAAACTGTTGATGGTGGAAATTGAATTATTTGTAAAAATAATACAAGTGGGATATAAATAAATAAAGTATTGTGCAGTCCAGCATTTTCAGCATAGACAAAATACTTAACCTGCCTTTTCCCATCAACCAATTCTTCTTCTTCTTCTTCTTCTTCTTCTTCTTCTTCTTCTTCTTCTTCTTCTTCTTCTTCTTCTTCTTCTTCTTCTTCTTCTTTTTTGCTATTTTCTTCTTCTTCCCCCAGTTAAGGTCAGAAGCCAACAAATACGTTAACCAACTTAAAAGCCATCTAGGAGGAAGTTACAGGTAATTATCAGCAGGTAGAAAATGAACTTAAACAACATACTGTATTAAAGGAATGTTTTCAACAGGATCTCTGTGCCTCTCAATTACTCTGACGTATCACACATACCTATATTTGCTAACATATTATACCTTCATTTGGGTGTGAAAGGACTAAAACTGATGATATTAATTTACTTTGGCTAATGAAACATAACCAAGCTTAAAGAGCACCAAGAACCCCTCATTTTAATCCTGAACTACAAATATTCTCCTTTATTGGTTTCACCTTAACCTGTTAGAATTAGTCAAAAGGACTTATTGCAGTCTAATGAGGATCTCCTCCACTCTTCTTCTGCAATTTGTAAATATTTTTGTAGTTTCCAATCACATGGTCACATGTCAAGATCTAACAGCCAAAGAATGTGAAACAATCTGGTTTGCCTAATCATCTTGGCCTACACCAGTGATGGTGAACCTTTTTTCCCTCGTGTGCCAAAAGAGCGTGAGTGCACAATATTATGCATGTGCAAATGCCCACACCCATAATTCAAGGCCTGAGGAGAGTGAAAACAGCTTTCCCCGACCCTCAGAGGCCCTTTGGAGGCCAGAAACGGCCTGTTTCCCAACTTCTGGTGGGCCCAGGAGGTTCATGTTTTGCCCTTCCCAACCTCCAAAGGCTTCCCTGGAGCCAGAAGGGTAAAAAACGCCCCCCATCCTTCCAGAGGCTACCAAAAACGCCCTCCGCACAATCAAATAATTAAAACGCAGCAATTAAAAATGCATTTAAAGCCCTAAATAACTCACTACTACATACTATCAAACATCTCCACCACTTATATCTTGGCTGGAATAAGATGTCTTCTTTTTAATAATAAGTTTTATTGATTTTTAATAACAATAACACATACACACTACATATAGTACAGTGCACAGTGATCCATGCTCCCACCAGCCACCTCCCAGAGCCTTTGTGTGAGCCAAAAATCAGCTGGCCGGCACACACATGCATGTTGGAGCTGAGCTAGGGCAATGACTTGTGTGCCAGCAGATATGGCTTCGCATGCCACCTGTGGCACCTGTGCCATAGGTTTGCCATCACTAGCCTACACCTTCAGTTTTCTCCCTGACCGCTGTGTAATGAGGCTCTGAATGCCACTTTTATGAGACAAGATAACATGTGGCACAGGGGTTGGGATTCAATAGTTCTCCAGAACTGATCAGAACCTGCTGAAACCCACATCTGATGTGACAGTCACAAAGAAAAGACAATGTTCATCTGATCTGGTTGGTACCACAACATGGCAAAGGACAATGTGCACCAAAATGGGTGCCTATTTCTCAAACATTGTGGTGTTCTTGGTTTTATTTGAAATCCATTGATAGTATATCTAGCCCCATACATTTCTCGCTTCCCCCCCCCCTCTTTGGGCTTTCCTGCTGTTGATCAACCTCTCTTTTTCCCTTGCTTGATGGCAGAAAAGCAGTTTTGGAGACTTGGTAAGCTTTTATTTCTGTAGAGAGCAGATTTTAATATCAGACCAGTTTGCAGTCAAAGCTTTCTCCATAAAAATTTGGCTATTTTTTTTTTACCCATCTGTCAAAGAAAGTTACTTGTGAAACTGCAAATGCTGTCATTTCTATCATCCTCTGATCCATTCTGAATTTGCTTACATTATTAATACATTCTTTAAATTGTTTCCTCTACAATTTACAGTACATTCCATTCATATTTTTTACATTTTTATTTGCCTGATGTTGGGGAAAGACAGGGGTTCTTTAAAATTAGATTTAGATTAGGAGTTAGATTTGCTGAGAAATGTAACTAAATCATTCTTAATCAAAGATAAATATTTTTAAATAAATGTTTTTCTTCTCTTTTTCTTATTCACATTTCTGAACCATCCATCTCACTCAAAGAGGTACTTTGGGTGGTGTAAATAAAAACAGTACATACAAATTAAAATGTTGAAAATTTAGAAATATTTTTTAAAAAAATTATAGAATTGTAAATATTTTCAAGGAGGCAAGAATAATGACAACATCTTAAAATTATTTGACAAAATCAAAGGGAGAGCTCTCATGGCACCAACCAAACCAATTGTGTTGGTTCTATCAGGGCAGGTCAATATTTTATTCCTAGCATATTGATTATTATTATTATTATTATTATTATTATTATTATTATTATTATTTATTACATTTGTATGCCGCCCCTCTCCGTAGACTATTGTAATTTAGTTACTTTATGTCCTGGATAAATTATTTTAGTTTTAATAGAAAACACCCCCCACCCACCCCCCAAAAAAGTTGCAGTACAACTTTCAGTCATCAGTTTGAAGTTTAGATTATTTCAAATGCATCCAGCCCTTGCTTGCAAAATCACAGCTTCGGGAGGGTTTTTTAGGCATAGAATATGCTCACTGGTACACAAATTTACACAATCCACACACAATGGTAAACAAAATTTTTGAGGACCTCTGACCAGTAAATTGCTATTTCTGGCCTCCCAATTTAAAACCATTTTGGATTAATATCCAGTAAAGGTTAACTCAAAACAGGTATTGTTTTTTCTCTCCCCATGGATTCTTCTCCCCATCATCTAAGGAAAGAACAAAACCATCCTCTCTGCATGTGACAGGCTCTCTCTTGGACTTATGTTGCACCTTCTCAATCATCAACCAGCTGTTCTGCTGATTAATAACACTGTCCTACTGGGATCAATCTCTGTCTTCACAACCCCTAGCAAAGTTCCTGTAATGACTCCCACTGTGAAATGGTGAAAGCAAACTCAGAAATACTGCAGCTTTTTTAAACCTCCTGCCAGCAGAGTGTACATATACATGTGAAGGAACCCACTGGTTGCAGGAGATAAACAGATGCTAGTAAACAGTTACTCTCTCAATATCTTGAATAGAGTAGAGTAGGGTAGGGTAGGATGGAGTAGAGTGGAATGGAATAATAATAATAATAATAATAATAATAATAATAATAATAATCATCATCATCATCATCATCCAGATGATCCACTGGAACTTGTGCCGGAACTACCATTTACCAGTGGCAAAGAACTGGTGGGATCATAAGCCCGAAAAAGTGGTCGAAAATGAGCAAGCAAAACTACTGTGGGACTTCAGACTTCAAACTGACCGAATTCTGAAGCATAACACACCAGACATTGTGATCATGGAGAAAAAGAAAGTATGGATCATCGACATTGCAATCCCAGGGGACAGCAGAATTGAGGAGAAGCAGCTAGAGAAATTAGTGAAATACGAAGATCTAAAAATCGAGCTGCAACGACTCTGGCATAAGCCAGTGAATGTGGTCCCAGTGGTACTTGGCACGCTGGGCACAGTACCAAAGGATCTCAGCGGACATTTGAAAACCATTGGAATTGACAAAATCTCCATCTGTCAATTGCAAAAGGCCGCTTTACTGGGATCGGCAAACATAATTCGCCGCTACATCACGCAATCCTAAGTGCTTGGAAAGCGCCCGACTGGTGATGAAATACGAAATCCAGCATAGTGATCTCGTTTGCTGTGTTGTACTGACATAATAATAATAATAATAATAATAATAATAATAATAATAATAATAATAATAATAATATTTGTATGCCACCCCTCTCCGCCCCCCGGGGAATAGAATAGAATAGAATAGAATAGAATAGAATTTTAATGGCCAAGTGTGATTGGACACACAAGGGATTTGTCTTTGGTGCAAATGCTACAGCCTCCTACATTTCTTGCTACCAAAGACACAAGGGAAGTGCTCCCTTGGCTTGGATCCACTTTTTGTACTCTGCCATAGCCTCTAATGTAGAAATCCAAGAGGCTGAGATCACATAACCTATTCAGTGCTAAATCAAGGCAACCACATTATGGCATGATTCCCACATTATTAAGGCATAACATGGGTTTGGCTTTAGCATGTGGAATGAACCCAGCCTCTGCAGTCGCAAATCATTGTTTTGGCTTTACTGGGGAGTTGGGGTATGGCTCAGCATATCATGCAAGCCAATTCTATGGTGTAAATCAATGTTTTTCAACCTTGACGACTTTCAGAAGTGTGGACTTCACCTCCTGAAATTCTGGGAGTGACCACCCCCTTGAAGTTGTTAAGGGATGCTGCAAGCAGGCGGGGTGGGGGACAGAGTTGGGGAGAGGGAGGGATGGAGGGAATGTTTGAGCATGTTTGCTCTAGTGGTTAAGGCATCAGACTATAAACTAGGAGATTGTCACTTCTAATCCTACCTTAGATATGAAATCCAGTTGAGTGTCTTTATGCTGGTCAATCTCTCTCAGCTTTATTCATTCATTCATTCATTCACTCACTCACTCACTCATTCACTCACTCGCTCATTCATTCATTCATTCATTCACTTAGTCACATTTGTATGCCGTCCTTCTTCTCGTGGACAACAATAAAATGAATATACCATGTTAAAAACCTCCAATAAAAAGCATTCATCCATCAATCATTCATCCATAGGCTGGAGCAAGATGTTGGTGTTGGCTTATCTACAAAAAGATATTGATAAAATTGAACGGGTGCAAAGACGGGCTACAAAAATGGTGGAAGGTCTTAAGCATAAAACTTATCAGGAAAGACTTAATAAACTCAATCTGTATAGTCTGGAGGACAGAAGGAAAAGGGGGGGACATGATAAAACCATTTAAATGTGTTAAAGGGTTAAATAAGGTTCAGGAGGGAAGTGTTTTTAATAGGAAAGTGTACACAAGAACAAGGGGACACAATCTGAAGTTAGTTGGGGGAAAGATCAAAAGCAACATGAGAAAGTATTATTTTACTGAAAGAGTAGTAGATCCTTGGAACAAACTTCCAGCAGACGTGGTAGATAAATCCACAGTAACTGAATTTAAACATGCCTGGGATAAACATATATCCATCCTAAGCTAAAATACAGGAAATAGTACAAGGGCAGACTAGATGGACCATGAGGTCTTTTTCTGCTTTTTCTTCTATGTTTCTACCTCACAGGTTGTTGCTTTGGGGAAAATATGAGAAAGAAGGAGTGTTAGACATTTTTACTACCTCAAATAGTTTGTAAAAAATTATAAAAGTGGAAATACAATAAATAAAAATACATAATATTTATTTTCCTGCCTCCCACTCCCTTCGGTAGGTGGAATAGGGTTAGAAGTCACACACTGATTTTCACCCAAGTGGAGTTGCTGAAGTAGCTATAAATTCTATACAAAATAAAATGGTATGAGATTAAATCGCTGTTTAAGGACAGGCGCTCTGCATATGCTAGGTGGCACATTTCAGGATTGAACTCTAGCAGGCAAAATGCATTGAGGACTCATCCTATGGTAACTCTGACTCATTTTAAGCCTTGAAATTACCTATTAAAGCTGTTGTGGAAATTTGTTCCCAAGTTGAATGTTTATTCATCAAAAAGGGAAATCAGATATCCTTTCCCTTTCACGACTGGGAAAAAGATCAATAGTAAAGTTTGATATAGATTTTGAGGAGAGAAAATAGAGTTTGCTTGGATAACTTCCTTTCCATCTGTGCACTTCAGCATGATTTTTTTTAAAAAAAAATGGTGATCATTCAGAAATGACTCCCTAGTTAGTAAGTTTACTTTTCATTAAAGCAGCCCAATTCTATGCAAACTTCCACATCAAAAAGAAAAAGCATTGAAGTAAACGCTTAATGAAGCCACATAGGGAAGTCTTGGGGAAAAATAAGCTGTTTTCATAAATGGAGGGGATTTACTGCATTCACACGAGGCCTGCAGAAACAACAAATAATCCTAAACCAGGGTTCTTTTTCTAAGCCAGCTTCTAGCTGTATACTTTTCTACGCTTTGCCAGAAGTATATCACTCCAGCAGATGGCAGCATTGGGTTTGACTTCATCAGGAATGTCTTGAAAATTTCCCCAAAAAACAGCACAAGTTGACAGACATTCTTCAAACAATGTGATAGGAGCCACCACTGAAGAAGATTACCTGTTTCCCACATTTGTCTTTTTACTAACTGACAAGTAGTATAAAGATGTGCGGAAGAAGCTAGAAATAGAAAGGGGGAAAGAAAAAAGAGGGGGAAAGATTGCCATCCCAAAAGGATGCATCTCCTGTGTCACAGAAACACAGAAGACTGACGGCAGAAAAAGACCTCATGATCCATCTAGTCTGCCCTTATACTATTTTTTGTATTTTATCTTAGGATGGATCTATGTTTATCCCAGGCATGTTTAAATTCAGTTAATGTGGATTTACCAACCACGTCTGCTGGAAGTTTGTTCCAAGGATCTACTACTCTTTCAGTAAAATAATATTTTTTCATGTTGCTTTTGATCTTCCCCCCAACTAACTTCAGATTTATTTATTTTATTTATTTATTAGATTTGTATGCCGCCCCTCTCTGTAGATTGTGTCCCCTTGTTCTTGTGTTCACTTACACTGTCCCACTAAACGAAACTGTGTAAGTGACAGGACCCGTAATAGGCCCATGCTGTCAGATGTTAATGGAAATAAAGGGAGAGAGGCAGTCCAGTAAACATCTGAGCCTTATGCCATGAAAGGTTTTATATCTCCCAACTTGCATCATGAATTACGTGCAGCTAACCAGGTAGCCTGTGGAAGAACAATATTACATAGGCCTATCAAAATTTGCCAATAACTGTTGGTGCTTCATCATTCTGGACCAAAGGGCAAAAACAAATACCAAGCTGCTAGGAAATATTGTAGCATAGTTCAATCATTTCCTAGAAAGAGATAGAGATTGCAATATCTAGAACAGAGGTCTTCAAACTTGGCAACTTTAACTCCAAGTCCTCGGAGAGGGGCGGCATACAAATCTAAATAATAATAATAATAATAATAATAATAATAATAATAATAATAATAGATTTCAACTCCCAGAATTCTCCAGCCAGCTATGCTTGTGGACTTCAACTCTCAGAATTCTCCAGATCGTGCTGGCTGGAGAATTCTGGGAGTTGAAGTCCATAAGCCTCAAAGTTGCCAATCCCTGATTGAATATTACTTAAGAATAGTTTAGTTCTTAGTGACTTAGGAGAGTGACACTAAGCTAAACTAAACTAAACTAAACTGAACTGAACTGTAGCACGGATTGGCAAGTAACCCTGGGGTCTATAAATTAATCTGGAATATGGGGGGAAAGCATCTGGAAGATGGCACAGGCATTTCCACAAATATAATGTAGAAAGTTCATTTAGTCATCAGGAGCTGACCCTAACTTTCTTAGGGTCCTGGAGATAAGAAGCATTCTTTTTTTACTGTTATTTCTTTCTAATATTTCAAGCTTGGCAACTTTATTTTTTTTAAATGCTAATCACAAGGGCTATATACTGAATCAGGCTGAAAAGCAGCTGGACCCTGAATACTAGTTGGAACCAATGTAAGGAGTGTTACTATCACTGTGATACTTGTAGATGTTCCTAAAAATAAGAGGCTCTCTGATTAGGAAATATTTTGGTCTAATTACTTGAGTTCAGACATGTGTTTATGTGTGTTGAATTGCTTGTTTGGGCTTTCGAAGCCAAAGATATTTTATTGAAAACATTAGACAAGGTAAGACACGTGGCTAAATGTCAAACGTTAGGTTCACTATGATCTGGGTGGAGTACATGATTCAAGGATCTGGTATTGTCTATTTAGGAAACGGTACATCTGTAAAATGCAAAATCACATTCTAGGTCAATGAGTTTTAAATACCATTTTTTGAGTGTAATAGGTTTCATAAGATTGTCTGGACACTATATGCTTGCAGCTTCAGATTGAAATGCCAATGGCTTCCTGTATAACAAGCGAAGCCTGCCTGATTTCTTCATTGCCTTTTGACTTAGGAAAAGTTTATATAACTTATCCCTCACAAATCCCTGTCAGTGCAGTTGCAGTCTAACTTCTGGCTAAAACATCTGAAATATCTTGTCTGCTTGGGCAACTATCCTGATATTTAGGAGGAATTCATATTAGTTTCACTTCTCTTAGGTGGGAACAGTTATTCTGATGCAGAAAAGTTGTGTGAGTCAGGTCTATTTGGATAACATCTTATCATTCATTTTTGGGTAGACCATGATGAAATTGGGATAGTAAACCTTTTAGAGTAGATTAACCTTGCCACATTTCGGCTGGAAACCATCAAGGGTTTGACTGCATGACATTAAAATATTTCCCAAGCACCTCCTTCAAGGCAGTGATGCATAGCAAAAATCTAATTTATGCCGAGTCATGCCAAAAGTATCCTGCTCAGTTTAGAATGAAAATGAAAAAAAAATGCCTTTTTAAAATGTAAGCTTTTCCTTTTCTACTTCCACAGTGCCATGTAGTCACTGGAGAGGGGCCACCAATACAGTAAATAGAGAGTAAAATTGCAGATTAGGGTATTGTGATTTCATTTAAGGTGGAGCCAATAGTGTTAAATGTTTATTTTAAGGATATCTTTACCTGTTCTCACATTGTTGTTTCATACACAATTGAATGCTGAGATGAACATGAATGAGTTGAGAATCCATTGATCCTCAGGTCTTTTACATGCTCTTTGAAATCCTGCCATGATACACATGTCTGAAAGGAGACTTATTACCAGAGATCACCTTGCACTCTCTACCTGCTCTTATACAAACATATACCTGTTCTGTTGGGCTCTCTGGTAGACTCCTCCCAAAAATTCATAGGTACAAATTTCAGACACACACACATTTGAAAATTCAAAACAATGTTCTTTATAATGAAAATTCACTTAAACTAAGCCCTCTTTTGTTATAGCAAAGAGCACTGGTCTCCAAACAAACTTGTAATTTGTACAAGTCCCTTATCAGTTCTGTGATACTTAGCTTGCAGCTGTGAGGCAATTCACACTTCTTCTTCTTTCACAAAGTGAAACACACTTTGCTCTGGTTTAGTTTCAAAGCGGGGAAAAATCAGCACACAAAAAGTCAAAGTCAGTAAAGCAGTCACGAAACACAACGATCAGATAATCCTCCACAATGGCCAAACCCACAGGCTGCTATTTATAGCAGCCTCAGTAATTACCACAGCCCCACCCAACCACAGGTGGCCTCATTTTCTTTGATAATAATCTCTCAGTTGTTGTTGCCTATGCATCGCTCTCCGCATGCGTGGCTGTATCATTAACTCTTGTTCTGAATCCAAGGAGGAGCTAGATAATTTATGTCCTTCTGAGCTGTCTGCCACACTCTCCTCCTCCCTGTCACTCATGTCTTCTTGGTCAGAGGAGCCTTCATCAGCAGATTCCACCGGGGGGGGGGGGGGGCAAAACAGGCCTGCAGCATGTGGATGTCTCCCCCACATCCACAGTCCTTGGGGCAGGAGCTGGGCCAGAGCTAACCACAACAATACCTTGATCCCTTTTCAACGTATAGTAATTAATTTTTTTAAAGTGCTTAGATTACCCACTTCCACAAATGAAATCTAATTTCTAATTTCTTTCTATAGAACAAAACTCTAAGAAAAGATTATACAGTTTTGCTACTATTAAACTAATGTTGATCGAAGAATGACAAACTAATATTGATCAAAGAATGAATCTCATTGAGATCCCAAAGCAACCTTCTGTGGATAAATTTATACCAGGGACTTTAGGGATATCGGTTGGGAAGGGAGAGTTAAATTAAAGTCAAGATGGATTTTACAACTGTATAGAAAGCACCTCAATTGCATGTCTATGACCCCCATCTTCATATGTTGGATTTTTCCTATTGATCAGGGGTCACAAACTCGTGTTGTCCCAGTGGCGTCATGTGATGTATCATGACTTTTTCCCCTTTGCTAAACCAAATGTGGGTGTGGCCAGCGTGTGACACATCTGGCTCATGAAACACGAGTTTAACAGCCCTGCTATAGGTGTTCCTGAAGGACTTACAGTTTTAAGTCCTTAAACAATCAGCACATTCCAAGTGTATCCCTTATCCACAGGAAAAGAAAAATATGTTTTCTGGCTGGAAGAAATAGTGTACATTTGTTTACAATGGATAGATCTATATATGTTAAATTAAATTGTCTTTTGCCAATATGTATCTTTCACATATGTGGCCTCCATTTTGCACCATGCATAGTTGGATAATAAGCCTAGAGATTGCAATAAACCTAAACAGTGCCAGGTTGGAGAGACTTGCTGGTTTTGAACAGGTTTTTTTTTTGTTTGCAGCATTAATATTTATATTGAGTTGACTTGAATGAAAGAAAGCACGGAAACCATAGCAGCTCAAGCTAAAGCCTGACAAATCAAATCATGGCATAGAACTTTAAGACTTTAGCCTTGCTCAATGAAGAATTCTGAGAGTTAAAGTCCACAAGTTTAACTTAAAATTGCCAAAATTACACACTCCTTAGAGTGATTTATGAAAATGTAAATGCTCACCATTGTCCATGAACCTCCTTCTTTATCTAATGAAAGATTATTTTTTTAAAAGTGAGTATTTAATTTATGAAAATCACAATAAAGCACAGACTTATTCCAATGTGCTAGAAAAAAATGGTTGCTTTGATCCTCCAAGGTATCCAATAAGCATCCAAGCAAATAGAAATAGTAGTTGAAATTGTGAGCCGCAGAGGCTGCAGCCCATGAAAGTTGTTAATGGACAAGCCTGCCAATCTAAGAAAGGTCAAATTGTTCAGAAAATAATAGTAAAAATAATAACCACCATCATTGGGAAAAACCTATGAAGTAGAGTAAAAAAACAAACAAACTAGCGGCATGAAAGATTTTTGAAAAATCCTCAGTATAACTATCTAGAATTAGTATTAGAAGAATTTAAAT
This sequence comes from Erythrolamprus reginae, assembly GCF_031021105.1. NCBI lineage: Eukaryota > Metazoa > Chordata > Lepidosauria > Squamata > Dipsadidae > Erythrolamprus > Erythrolamprus reginae. The sequence goes on along the minus strand of NC_091950.1, from coordinate 339,413,584 downwards.
ATTTATAATTGAGATGAAGCTGCAATTATATAACATATTTATGAAAATATGTGTGTGTAAGAACTGTGTGTATATATGTAGACACACAAACATATACCCGAGAGCAGCATTATTTATAAAAGAACTGGTGGTCCTATATCTCTTTAGGAGAATGGCAAGGTACAAGAATCCTGCTTTACACAATGTCATGGAGATAACCAGCTGCCTTACCTATTTTGCACTTCAAGGTGCATAATCTAGGCTTTCATTGTATGTTTGAGTTATTTGTGGAAGGATAGCTGGAAGCCCTTAAGGCTGCATTCTCCAACCCACAGCTCTCCAAGGAGGTCCAGTCCCTGAACTGATCAATTGCATTGGCTCAGAGTTCTGAGTTCTATACTTTCAACCTATCTGGAGGGCTCCAGAGGAATTTGGCTAACATACCATGAAATAAGCTGATCACTGGGGCAGCACAACCTGGTTTCGATAAAGTCATAGATTTAAAGTCATAGATCTTCACAAGAGGAACAGGCAAGTGACATCACATGCACCATCATATCATGGTACAAATGATACAAATTGCAAAACTTGTGTCATTGATGCACTTATGTCGGTATGCATACACTATCATCTACTACACTCCTATGCTTAAGGTAGTGTCTATTATGATGAAAGTATAATATGACATATTGCACATACAAGCATATTAATTCCTATCCCATGCAAGAAACGGTTAAGAAGATCAGCAGTGATTTCACATTTGGCATTTGTATTAACTCTCCTCAGGTTCTTTGCTCAGCTCTTCTTTTCATAACACTCTATTTATGGTACATCATTGATAAGTCTTAAAAGACTTACAAAGCGAGGTAGACACTTTTGGAAGGCTAACAAGTTTATTAACCCTGCTGTTGTGTTCGGATTTACTATACAATTGTACTGTTTTGGGTGTAATGAAATGTAACAATCAGCGTGTAGCAAAAAGTAAACAAAACGAAAAAACCCCCACCCTCATAGTAAAAACCCGTCAAATGAGGACAAGTCAATTAATCACAAGTTTCCGATCCGCATGACAAAAAATCTACAGGGTCCCATATTTCATTTTAGGTCATATAGACCTGAGCATAGGAGCAGGGTTAAGCTCAATTAACAATTGTTAATAGGGAAACCGCAAGCCTGTCAGCTTAGCGCAGCACACTCTAGCTAACAGAGTGTGCCGTGCTTAGCATATGCTAGCAGCAAAGTCAGCACCATTCACAGCTCTTTATATAGTCACACCAGAACGGCGGCGACCAATCAGCTTGCAGCTGCAGCTAGTGTCAGCTGTGGATCTGAAGGAAGCCTGGACACAGCACCCCTCTATCACTAGATGGCGCATTCCTAGTCCTGTAGGTAGGAAGGCCTTCTTCTCATTCTTTCAGACCTCCTGAAGATTTCTGTTGAAGCTGGAATAGGTAGGACTGCCACAGAAGATCCTGCTGCCGTCTTTGGAGACTTCTGCTCTGCCAATTCCTTCCATCACTGGAACAAAGTTCTTAGTGTTGGGAGAGTCATGCTTACTTTGGTTGCTGTTGGTCACTTCACTTCCTGGAATAGGCCCATCTGTAAACAAACGTTTATCTGGTTGGAGTTATTTTCTAAGGTGTATGCTTTTTTCTAGGGCTCCAGCAAGCCTTAGTTGGTCAATGTGGCATCGCCACATTCACCCATCTTCCAGAACCAGTGAATATGACCTGGGGCATGCTTGGTTAGTGAAAGTTCCCGACAACCATAGGGGATGGCTTGTATAACTTCTATTTTTATAAGTAGGTGGTGTTGTAGTCTTAAGTCTCTGATGATACATACAAGCTGTCTCTCAGGGTTAATACACTAAGAGACAATACCCTGATAAACAATACCATGATAAACCAATATAGGTCTTCATTCAGGGCAGCTGCCCTTTACTACTAGATAATTCTAGTAGTTCAGGGTAGTTCAAATTCACAGTAAAGTGCAGCTGCCCTGAATTAAGACCTATATTGGTTTTTTAGTTTCCCCCTCTTTTTGGTTTCTGTGATAAAAGGCATACCTTCTGGATATCACAGATGGAACAGGGGAATAATAGTTCCTCAAGCTCTCTGAAATAACACCCCAGGGCACAGTGTGTACTTTTTGAAGAGCCAAAAGATTTTTTGCAGTTTCAAATACTTCATTTCGCCAGAGAGGAAAAGGGCTTTCCCCCCATTATTAGAAATGCAAGAGAGTTTGTTAGCCATTAGAAAGAATTCAGATTTATCTAAGTTACTGTCCCAAGATTCAGCTGCAGGACTGTAAGTGGCAAAAACAGGTAAGGCTGCCATTCTCCACAGAAGGAGATTTATCGTACTGACTTCCACTCTTTGTACGATAGTTCACATCCATGATTCTTCATCTCTGTGTCTTTAGTCTAGTTTGTTTTGGGGATGTCTATCCCACCTTTGTCGCCAGTTGATAAGTCTTAGAAGACTTACAATCCGAGGCAGACATGTTTGGAAGGCTAGCAAGTCTCAGGAGAAGGGCGGCATAGAAATCGAATAAACAAACAAACAAATAAATAAATAATAAATAATAAAAATAAAAGTTTATTCAGCTCGATTAACAATTGCTAACAGGGAAAGCGCAAGCCTGTCAACTAAGCGCGGCACACTCTAGCTGAGAGCGGCAAAGTCATCACCATTGACAACTCTTTATACAGTCACATCAGAAAAGCGGCAACCAATCACTCTGCAGCAGCAGCTGGTAGCAGCTACGGACCTGAGGGAAGTCTGGACATAGAAATCATCACCAAGGAGGGTCATATCTATCATGAGACATCAAACGTGGCTAGCTTTTTGTCCTTCACTAAACATGAATATCCTTTCTCTACCCTTGCCCCATTTTGTCAGGCACAAATATAATGCAGGTTGAAAGTTCTGAGCTGCTTGTTGCATTCAAAAAGAAGCAGAGAAAAAGGATGTGCATGTGTGTGACCACTAGATGGCAAGATAAGCAGAAACTGATTTTATAACACAGTTTCCAATTTGCTTAAGTCTTGGACTAAAACATTTAGAATTCCCAGGGAGTCATAAAATGACTTGAAAATCAAAAAGATGGTCCACCATCTCTAGAAAGCATCAAGTTGGGGAATTTTACCCAAATACAATATTGCCGTCATAATATTTATGTATGTATGTATGTATGTATGTATGTATGTATGTATGTATGTATGTATTTATTTATTTATTTAATTTATTGATTGATTGATTTTGTCCATTACACAATGAAGGTTATAGTGGGTATACACATAGTAAAATACATAATGAAGGTTATAGAGGATATACTCATAGTAAAATATATCTAAGAAAGAATAGAAGATGTAGGAATAAAGTATATCAATGAAAGAATAGAAGAAGAGATATAGGAATAGAAGAAAGGTATAGGAGATATAGGAGAGCAATAGGACAGGGGATGGAAGGCACTCTAGTGCACTTGTACTTGCCCCTTACTGACCTCTTAGGAATCTGGAGAGGTCAAACATGGATAATGTAAGGGTAAAGTGTTGGGGGTTTGAGGATGACATTATGGAGTCCGGTAATGAGTTCCACGCTTCAACAACTCATCACTGGCTCAAGGTTGACTCAGCCTTCCATCCTTCCGAGGTGGGTAAAGTGAGGACCCGGATGTGGGGGCAATATGCTGGCTCTGTTAAAAAGTGCTATTGCTAACATGTTGTAAGCCGCCCTGAGTCTAAGGAGAAGGGCAGCATAAAAATAGAATAAATAAATAAAGAAATAAAGAAATAAATAAATAAATAAATAAATAAATAAATAAATAAATAAATAAATAAATAAATAAATAAATAAATAAACTCGGTTACTGAAGTCGTGTTTTTTACAGTCAAGTTTGGACCGGTTAATATTAAGTTTAAATCTGTTGTGTGCTCTTGTGATGTTGTGGTTGAAGCTGAAGTAGTCGCCGACAGGCAGGACGTTGCAGCATATCATCTTGTGGGCAATACTTAGATCATGTTTAAGGCGTCTTAGTTCTAAGCTTTGGATTGAAAGTCTTGTCTCGTAAGGTATTCTGTTTCGAATGGAGGAGTGAAGGGCTTTTCTGGTGAAGTGTCTTTGAACATTTTCAAGGGTATTAATGTCTGAGATGCAATAATCAAACTGAATGTGTTCCACCATGTACCAGTACTAATTTTGTATTGTCCAAATCAAGACATTTTGATCCTACATCCTGGTGTTGATTCTGTTCCATCCAGAAATCCAAGACAATTGTTTACCTACAGCTGGACAAATATGACCTTCACACTAAATCCAGTTCCTAAGAACTTTTTCATCAAGTTCTGAATTGATAGCGATCCTGCTAATTTATCCATCATACAAATCAGAGGTGGGTTCCAACAGATTCTGACCAGTTCTGGAGAACTGGTAGCATAAATCTTGAGTAGTTTAGAGCAGTTTAGACCTTGGCAACTTGGCAAACATAGCAATTTTGGTCTCTCTGTATCGAATTCCTATAGTGTTCTTGCGAATTTAAATAGTAAGGATGTTGGAGATATTAGCAAGGTCCCTCAGGCAGAGAATGAGGGGATGTTCAAAGGGGAAGTTGTTGTAAATGTCACCAAACCATCAAGTACAGTTAGTAGAAATAAAAAGAGGACACATTTTCTTGTGGGTGATTCGACCGTTAGAGGTGTTGATTTGGGACAGAGCAAGGATGTGGTTAAGGTGCTGAGGTGTCTCCCAGGGGCCACTGCCAGCAGGGACAGGAGGCGGATTACAAACATTGTTAAGACTGTGAGTAAAGGTAATAACGTTGATGTGGTGGTGCATCTTGGCACAAATGATTTGTCCCAGAGAAATGTTAATGTAGTAAAAAGAGATTTTCAATGTCTAAGTGTGGAGCTGGGTAAAATAACTGATTCAGTGACTTTCTCAGAGGTGTTACCAGTTTGTGGCCAAGAGGATAAAACAACGTGTATCAGAGAGTTTAATGTGTGGTTAAGGCAGTGGTGTAAAGCTGAAGGTTTTGGCTATGTAAGTCATGATGTCAGAAGGTGGTCTAATAGGGAGTTGTTTAAGAGGGATGGTTTGCATCCATCATACAGAGGTACCCAGGTGCTCGGTGAGGAATTCAGAACTTTTTTGGACAGGCATTTAAACTAGATAAAGGGGACAGAGATGTAACTGATGTGGGTGATTTCTGTCCCCGACCAATGAGGATAAAGCAGTTTTTGGAAGCTTATGAAAAGGGAGCTGCAAATAATATAGATGTAGTTGTTGATGATAAGGGGCAAACTAATAACGAAAATAATGTTCTTCGGGTAATGTGCACAAATGCTCAAAGCTTGAGCAACAAGCTCTGTGAATTAATGGCCATAATATTTAGAGATAATTTGGACCTGGTTGCCATAACTGAGACATGGTTTAAGGATTCTAATGAATGGGAAATATCCATACCAGGATATACACTGTATAGGAAGGATAGAATAGAGAGAAGGGGAGGTGGAGTAGCCATTTATATTAAAGAAAGTCTAAAAACAACACTAATTCAAAATACGTGTCAAGATCTAGAGACTCTCTGGATTTGCATGCAAAATAAAGAAGGTTCTGTCATTAGAATTGGGGTGATCTATAGGCCTCCAGGGCAATCCGAGGAATATGACAACAAGATGGTGGATGAAATTACCCAAATGGCAGTAAAGGGAGATATTGTGGTTATGGGTGATTTCAACATGCCTGATGTTGACTGGAATATCCCCAGTGCCCTTACATGCAAAAGTAAGAATATAGTAGAGGCCTTTACAGGAGCAGCTCTGGCACAGCTGGTTAAGACACCAACTAGAGGGGAGAATATTCTAGATTTAGTTTTTACGAATGGGAATTGGGTTTCAGATGTCAAGGTGGGAGAAAATTTAGGTTGCAGTGACCATCTATGTTTGTGGTTTGATGTAAAAACTCATTGTGAGCAATCCTATAATGCAACCAAAGTATTGGATTTCAGAAAAACAAATTTTAATGCAATGGGAGAATATTTAGATAATGAATTAAAGGGGAGGGATAAAATGGCAGGAGCGAGCATCCAGTGGACTGTATTAAAAAAGGCCATCTTAAAAGCCACTGGACTGTATGTAAGACAAATAACTAAAGGTAAAAGGAAGAAGAAACCGCTATGGTTTAGCAATGATGTAAGGGCTATAGTCAATGAAAAAAAGGCTGCCTATAGGATGTATAAAGAGTCTGGAAGTATAGCTGATAGGGAGGTATATAAAATGAGACAGAAGGAGGCGAAACAGATAATATATGCTGCTAAAGCCTCAAAAGAGGAAGAAATTGCCAAATCTGTAAAGAAGGGGGATAAAACCTTCTTCAGATATATTAATGATAAGAAGAAGAAAAACTGCGGCATCACGAAGCTTAGTACCGGGAATAATACATGCATTAATGGGAATAAGGAGATCGCTGACCATTTCAATAGCTACTTCTGTTCAGTTTTCTCAAAAGACACCTTACAAAATAATACTATAGAGGGATATAGCATTGCTTCCAGCTGTACGGATTCAGCTCCAGTGATCTTAGAAGCCGATGTCTTAGAAGAACTTGAACGATTAAAGATAAATAAGGCAATGGGTCCAGATGGCATTCACCCCAGAGTTCTTAAAGAACTCAGATCTGTCATTGCTACCCCCCTGACTGATTTGTTTAACCAATCCTTGTTAACAGGAGAAGTTCCTGAGGATTGGAGAATGGCCAGTGTTGTCCCTATTCACAAGAAGGGCAGTAGAGAAGAAGCTGGTAACTACAGGCCAGTTAGCTTGACATCAGTTGTAGTTAAAATGATGGAGACTCTACTCAAAAAGAGGATAAATCAGCACCTAAAAAACAATAACTTATTAGACCCAAATCAGCATGGCTTTACTGAAGGCAAATCATGTCAGACTAATCTCATTGATTTCTTTGACTATGTCACAAAGGTGTTGGATGAAGGTGGTGCCGTGGATATTGCCTACCTGGACTTCAGCAAAGCCTTTGATACGGTTCCACATAAAGAGCTGATAGATAAATTAGTGAAGACTGGACTTAATCCCTGGATAGTTCAATGGATTTGCAGCTGGCTGAAGCGTAGACATCAGAGAGTTATTGTTAATGGCGAGTATTCTGAGCAGAGTCAGGTTACAAGCGGTGTGCCACAAGGATCTGTTCTGGGTCCTATTCTTTTTAATATATTTGTGAGTGACATAGGGGAAGGTTTGGTAGGGAAGGTTTGCCTATTTGCCGATGACTCTAAAGTGTGCAATAGGGTTGATATTCCTGGAGGCGTCTGTAATATGGTAAATGATTTAGCTTTACTAGATAAATGGTCTAAGCAATGGAACCTGCAGTTTAATGTTTCCAAATGTAAAATAATGCACTTGGGGAAAAGGAATCCTCAATCTGAGTATTGTATTGGCAGTTCAGTGTTGGCAAATACTTCAAAAGAAAAGGATTTAGGGGTAGTGATTTCTGACAGTCTCAAAATGGGTGAACAGTGCAGTCAGGCGGTAGGGAAAGCAAGTAGGATGCTTGGCTGCATAGCTAGAGGTATAACAAGCAGGAAGAGGGAGATTATGATCCCACTATATAGAATGCTGGTGAGACCACATTTGGAATACTGTGTTCAGTTCTGGAGACCTCACCTACAAAAAGATATTGACAAAATTGAACGGGTTCAAAGACGGGCTACAAGAATGGTGGAAGGTCTTAAGCATAAAACGTATCAGGAAAGACTTAATGAACTCAATCTGTATAGTCTGGAGGACAGAAGGAAAAGGGGGGACATGATCGAAACATTTAAATATATTAAAGGGTTAAATAAGGTCCAGGAGGGAAGTGTTTTTAATAGGAAAGTGAACACAAGAACAAGGGGACACAATCTGAAGTTAGTTGGGGGAAAGATCAAAAGCAACATGAGAAAATATTATTTTACTGAAAGAGTAGTAGATCCTTGGAACAAACTTCCAGCAGATGTGGTAGATAAATCCACAGTAACTGAATTTAAACATGCCTGGGATAAACATATATCCATCCTAAGATAAAATACAGAAACTAGTATAAGGGCAGACTAGATGGACCATGAGGTCTTTTTCTGCCGTCAGACTTCTATGTTTCTATGTTTCTATGAAGATATTTGGACTCCAACTCCCAGAATTCCCCAACCAGCGAATGCTGTCTGGGGAATTCTGGGAGTTGAAGTCCAGATATCTTCAAGTTGCCAAGGTTGGGAAACACTGGTTTAGAGAACCAATACCACCCCTGGCTGGCCCCATCCCCATCTATTCTCTGCCTCCCGAGTTCCAGCTGATCAGGAGGAAATGGGAATTTTGTAGTAAATGTCCCCTGGAGTGGGGAGAGAATGGAGATTTTACAATATCCTCCCCCTGCCATGCCAACCAAGCCACAAAGCATCCACCAAGCTACACCAACAGAACCAGTAGCAATAACATTTTGAATCCCACCACTGATAAAATATCCAATTTCAATTTCAGTATTATTTTAATTAATAGCTCAGAGATCCACTTATTGCCTGAAAATAAAATAGTCAGGACTGTACAGACAGGAAAATAGGATGAAAGAAAGGAGAACAAATTTTTGCCAAAGGATTGGTCCTTTTCATGAACTCCTCTACTTGTAATGCTTATTGTGACTCATCATTCAATCATTATCTGCAGATGTAGGCCTTGAGCTCCTCATGCTGTCCATTTTGAGCACAGTCCAGAAAAGGCTAATGCAGAGGTTCCAGACGAGCCAAAGTCAAAATGAGAGTTAAGAATGCTTAATTTCCTCCATCAAACATTCTTAACTGTGGCTAAATTATATCTTTAATGTTTAATTAGATGAGTCATCTGAAGTACATAATCTGTGGCATTAATACTTCACCATATTTTTAGAACTTTGATATACACATTAAAGTAGTACCACATGGAACCCAGATTGCATAAAGCTGCCATTGGAGTGACACATGAAGATTACTGTGCACTTCCAGTAAAGAATGCTGTGTTTATAATTTGTTAAATTTCGCCTTCTCTCCCTAGCTACTTTTACCCTCTTGCTTTGCCAGACTCATTGTTTTGTCTTCTCCTTGATACATTCTCCTAATCCGCACATTTCAGCAATGAGAATACATGCTGCTTGTCCTCCAGACGTGTAGACTGGGATGACAAGTGCAGTTCTTCCCTGGCAGTATAGCAGCAGGAAATTCGGGAAACTGTAATTCCAACATATTTGGAAAACACCATACTGGTGACAGATAAACTAAAGTTTAACAGAATATCTGATGAAACGTTTTTGGGGTATTGCGGGAAAATGAAGAGCAATTTAAAGAGAAATGCATGTTTGTTTGTTTGTTTGTTTATTTATTATTTATTATTTATTATTTATTATTTATTATTTATTATTTATTATTTATTATTTATTATTTATTATTTATTATTTATTATTTATTATTTATTATTTATTATTTATTATTTATTATTTATTATTTATTATTTATTATTTATTATTTATTATTTATTATTTATTATTTATTATTTATTATTTATTATTTATTAATTATTTATTATCTATTATCATTTGTCATTTGTCATTTGTCATTTGTTATTTGTTATTATTTATTTGTTATTATTTATTTGTTATTTGTTATTATTTATTTGTTATTTGTTATTATTTATTTGTTATTTGTTATTTGTTTGTTTATTAATTATTTGATTTGTATACCGCCCCTCTCCGTGGACTTGGGGTGACTCACAACATGTAAACAATAAACAGTATACAAAATACAATTGGATCCAATTAATATAAATAGTTAGTTTAAAACATTATAAAAGCTAAATATCAAAAACATTCATACAATACAACCAAGCATAGTAGGCATTCAATGGCCAGAGGCTGGGATCTAGTGATCCCAAGCCTGGTGGCATAAATAAGTTTTCAAATTCTTACCATGGTAGCTTGGCATTTTTATTTCAAAATATTTTCTAGGTTGGGATGGGCTAATAGCTAATTGCTAGCAGCCTGGATAGCACAATGCCCAGCATTCTCCGATGTTAGGGGGTTTCTTTTGATGGCCACTCCTGCTTTATGGACTTATAGAAAAAGTAAGTATCTTAGTAGGACAAAAACCAGAGATTAAAACTAGTAACATTGGATCCACAGCTAGACTTGGGTAGCGATTCTGGTGCTGGATTGGAGACCAAGGTTCAAGTTCTGCTTGAGCACAGAAGTCATTAAATGACACTTACCCCATTATTATCTCCCAGCCCTACCAACCTCACAGAATTGCGATTGTGGGAATTAAATCAGGGAATGTTCTCTTTCTCCCATGTAAGCAACTTTGAATTCTTAAGGGGGAAAATCAGGATATAAATGCAATCAATCAATAATTCAATCAGCCCTAAGGAATCAGTGGAACTTCTGCTTGTTTCAATGGCTCTGCTCAAAGCAAACCAGTGTCTGGAGCAACCTGTAGTGCCTGATGTGAAAGAAAATAGGTAGACTCTCTCCTGTAGGGTCATTACAGGACAAGGGCACATTCTCTGGCCTTGTCTGCTAGAATAATTGCAACTAGCATGTGTCTGTTGAAAGCAGTTCTGGAGCAGTTGTTTTAGTATTATCCCGTGTCCTTAGCAAACATCACCGGAAAGACTATCTTGTGGTCAAGCAGCTATTTTCTTTATCTGTGTGGGCTTTCTGCTAAAGTTAGACTAGAGCCAAAACCCAGACCCAAACTTCTTTATAGCTTGGATTATGGAAGGAATTTGGTTCTCTTTATGTCCTAATCCTGATAGTCCTGAAATACAAATCTTCAATTAGGATTAGGTGGTCTTTGGAACAGTTCAAGACTGATGTCAGTAAAATGTCTTTGCATTATTTCTTATGGAAAAGTATATAATCAAATATATCTGACAGATAATTTTTGACTTAATATTCTGCCAGAAAGCCAACTTCGATAGTGTTATTTATTTATTTATTTTATTTATTTATTCAATTTTTTTATGCCGCCCTTCTCCTTAGACTCAGGGCGGCTTACAACATGTTAGCAATAGCACTTTTTTAAAAAACAGAGCTAGGCTATTGCCCCCACAATCCGGGTCCTCATTTTACCCACCTTGGAAGGATGGAAGGCTGAGTCAACCTTGAGCCAGTGATGAGATTTGAACCGCTGACCTTCAGATCTACAAGTCAGCTTCAGTGGCCTGCAGTACAGCACTCTACCTGCTGCGCCACCCCAGCTCTTATTATTAATATTAATTAATGTCAATATTAAACGTATTTACATATAATATTTCATTCAGCCGGAGCATTTCATGCTTGTTGTGAATGAAAGGAAAAAAAACAAAAAGAAACCATGGACCAGCTAATGAGCAATTGACACTGAAGTGGTACTCTTGAAGTTAAGTGGATTGCACTACACAAGTGGTTCATAAATAACTCTTAGAAGTAATAGCACTTTCACAAGGCTCTTCTCATGATTGTGAAAGTTCTTGCGGATCCAAAGGAGCAGAACACCAATGGGGACAACCACTGACCTTCCCTAAAGGCCCATTCAGAAGTTTATAATGTTAGGCTAGATAGGCTCCCATAATACTCCAATGCTATGTATATACTGTATGAGCAGAACACTTCAGCATGTTTATTTAGAAATAAGCCTTATGAACTCCATTAACTTGTTTTCCAATAAGCATATTTAGGTCTACAGCCATGGTTTCACTTGCTCATGCAATGTTTGAGCACTAGGGGTAAAAGAGCTCTTTTATTCTTTCTCCAGACTGAACATCATCTTAGTGTCACCATGTAATGTTTTTTTTTTGTTAAAAATCCCAAAAGTTCCATGGAGACAGTGAGGGGCTACCAAAATTTTTCCTACCACACTGTGGGTGTGGCTTATGCAGGACGCCCTGCATTTTCTTTCAACATCTTTCAATGCAAATTGGGTGTTCTGGGGTGGAGCTCCATTTTTGTTATGCCACTGCGGTTCCCCCCCATTTGGGCAGCAGCCCACCCCTGTATGGAGATCTTTAAAAAAAACCTGGCAAGTGCCAAATTTTTCAAACTTCATCAAACCACAAAGGAATGTGAAAAAATGGAAACAGGAAGTATTATGAAGGGCATTTATCATTCCCCCTTTCTCCCTACCCTTGACAATTTTCTCCAAAGAGTTTCCTCTCTTCTTTCTGGAACACATTTGAGAAGTGCACAAAATGGGGATCTTAAAAAGACAGTGGCAGAATGTGCACACACCAGTAAAATGAATTACTGAATGAAATTTATAACCAAGGAGCACACCAGGGGTGGATTCTACTTACCTTCTCCACCGGTTCGCATTGCGACATTTTGCACACATCGTCTTGTGCAATTTGGCTTCCGCACATGGTCAGTAGCTGGAATCAGCCAAAACACAGCTGAGGAGCTGATCAGCTGTGCTTCAAGTGAAAAAATAAAGGTCAGCATTAACTTGGGGGCAGGCGGGAGGGTTCTTTTTCAAGCAGCTGAACAACAACAACAACAAAAATGGCGGCACGCATGGACTGGCACCAGCCAATCCAGTTAAGTGACATTACCAGTGGGTCGCTACCAGTTTGGGCGTTCCATTTTAAACAAGAAGGAACCTACCCAGATGTGGATTGTATTTACTCACATTTACCATTGCACTATGCGCACAGCTTCAGGTCTCTGGCATGCGCGCACAAATGTCCCAGCGTGTTTTGCTTCTGTGGAATCCGCAGGAAGCAAAATCTTGTGAGCGGACATGCATGAGATTTCCACAATTTTTTTCTTCTGCGCATGTGCAGAAGTACAAAATCATCAGAATCTCTCATGAGCATGCATCCTCTCACAAGATTTTAATTCCTGCGGATTCCACAGAAGCAAAAACACGCTGGGGCGCATGTACATGCGTGCCAGAGACCCAAAGCTGTGTGTGCAGTTCCAATTTTAATAATAATAATAATAATAATAATAATAATAATAATAATAATAATAATGATGATAATAATAATATTTATTAGTATGTTTATTACTGTTACTGTTACTGTTACTGTTACTGTTACTGTTACTGTTACTGTTACTATTACTATTACTATTACTATTACTATTACTATTATTATATTTATTATTATTTAGATTTGTATGCCGCCCCTCTCCGAGAACTTATTCCTGGTGCGGTGTCCTTATTTGTACTGGTAGCAACCCAATACTGAACCCACCTCTGGAGCACACCGACACACAACAAAAGCAATCCAAGACAATCCTTTCCCTTATCAGTATTACCTTGGGAACCCAAGTACTGACTGATTACAGCTTCTGTTTAGTTAGTTTCTGGTTTTTTGTTCTAAAAGCTGGCAAGGCCTTTAGAAGCATTTCTTCAATATTTCTTTTTTGGCTACACACAGAGCAAAGACGCTTCAGTTTCCATGGTACCACACCTACAGCTAAATGAATGTGATATCTCAATGTATATATACCTAAGCATAACCCTAACCCTATATTCTGTATATACCTATACAATGCTCTTCTAAACTTGGGAATGTAATCTAAATGAAATCACATATGCACATATAAGGAAGCATAAGCATTGTGAAGACTGTATAGCACTCTCTATATGGAGGCATAATGTTTCTCATGTAGCATAATTGAGCGGTTATTTAGAGGGCTAAATTAGACATTAATTTTGGCTTCTTGTTTATTTGGCCTCTTGGTCTGGTAGGTGTCTTTTTAGCACTGGGACAAAATTCCAAGTTTAATTTATATAACCCTGAGCCTAAGCAACACAATATGTGAACACACACTGACAGTAACTGTGTGTCTTTGCCCAGGCAATGAATGTAACCCAGATAATCCTACCAGGAAAAAAAAAGTCTCCTTCGTTCCAATGAATGAATGAGAATATAATTACCTGCCTGCTACAACTCCCAGCTTAATTTAACGGAATGTGAGAACTCTCACTGATACTATAGAAATGTGGACTTAGAAGATATGTCACTCAAACAATGGAATTATTGATAGAGATTACTACAGATAGATGGCAGTGGAAAAGAACATATCATCCTGACCAGTGCTGCAAACAGTGATGGATAAAAAAAAAAAGAAATAATCCAATTTGAAAGCCTAGCACATTCACTGGTTTTCAACATAACTGCCATTTCATTCCACCTATATGGACTAACACTGATTAATCCAAATCCACCCAACAAAATACCTCTCACCACTTCACAACCCCAACCTCAACCTCAATCACTTCCAATACTCCAAAAACCCACTAAATCTACCACTGATATCTCTACCCTAGTCAAGGATGCCATGGAACGTGAACAAAAATGCCAGAATGCTATCCTCTTTGGTCTTAAAGAAAGCCATGAATCAGATATAACAAAAATAAGAAATATCATTCACCTGCATCACTCACATGCACAAACAATCGCCCAAGAAGACATTTTGGAAGTTACCAGAATTGGACCTGAGCACAAGTATAATGATGGCTCAATAGCACCCCGCTTCTGCAAAGTGGTATGCAAAACTGAACAAATAAAACAGCAATTCGTCAAGACCATTAACCACATTGCCAGAAATAACAAGTCTTTCAACAAACTCAGATCCAGACCAGATCTTTCTCTCCTCCAACGTATTCGCTCTCGTGAACTACGGGCAGAACTCAAGAGACGCTATGAACTTGGTGAAACAAACCTTTACATAGATAACTGCACGGAAAGAATCAAACCCAAAACCCATAATCCTCCCTGCATCTTCCGGTCTAACTTCTTCCAACCTACCATCTCACAACATCAAACTGACACCTGCCAGACCACCATCCAAAAACAACAAATGGACATTCCTACCACCTCAAAGAATAGGAAAGTGTGCCCCTTACTTCCTCTAACCACCCCAAAACCAATCCCCAACACAAGACCAATCTCAAATGTAAACTAATAATGCTAGAAGTTTAGTCAACAAGATGTCTGAATTCCTCCTTCTACTTGACACCTCCAACTTTGATATAATTTTTATATGCAAAACATGGCTAAATGATTCCTAACCAGACTCCATTATCATATAAAAAAACTACCATGTTTTCCGCTCAGACCATGAATCCCGCAGAGGAGGCGGAGTAGCTATATTCTACAAAAAATCGCTGAACCTAAAAATCCTCAAAGTTGCACAGGATTTATCGGTACCTGAAACTATTGTCTGTGATTTATCCCTAAATACCACAGTTCGCTTCTTACTCTGCTACAGAACCCCGGACTACGACAACGAACATGCAAACAAACTATCCACATTACTAACGTGGGCAACCAACTGCCCATACCCCATTATCTTCCTCGGAGACCTCAACCTACCACACATTAACTGGTCCTTAAATGAATGCAGCACGGAACCCATCCATTCTACCATATATAATACCGTCACCTATCTGGGACACGACCAACTAGTAACTAACAATACCAGACTTGATAACTGTCTGGATCTCATCTTCTGCAACAGCAAAAGTGCAATACATATGGCTTACAAATAACAGAACCATTTTCCAACAGCAACCACAGCATGATAAACTTCAGTCTCAACCTAGGCCACACTATGATCCACCAAAATAATACAACACCAAAATTCAATTTCAAAAAAGCAAACTACAAACTCATTGAAGCCCACCTCTCAACATTAAACTGGAAAACTCTATTCTCTGAATGCTACACTACTGATGACCTCTACAACACATTTCTACTCAAAATGAAAATTATCATCAGACTTCATGTACCTCTAACATGTACCATAAACAAAAAAAAAATAACCTCCCCATCTCAATAAGAAAATTACAAACAAGAAAAAAATCTTTCTGGAGAAAAAACAAAAAAGGACAAGTTTCCAACTTCAAAAGCCGATATAAAAGCATTTGCAATCAAATAAAAGCAGAATGCCTTAACTACTACAACAAACAAGAGGAAAACCTCCTACGCACCAAATCTAATAGAGCTTTCTACAACTTTGTCAACAATAAACTCAAAGACTCTAGACCTATCCCACCTCTCAAAGGACCCAACAACAAAAAATACCACGATGATTCATCCAAAGCCAACCTCCTCAACTCTTTCTTTGGCTCTGTCTTTGTTAACAGCAATGGCTCATCCCCCAATTTCATCAATCGCACCTCAAACTCCCTCAATGACCTAAGCCAAGTAGACTTCACTGAAGACCGAGTTGAAAAAGCATTATGTGACCTTAAACCTTCTCTATCTGTTGGACCAGATGGTCTATGTGCTTACTTCCTAAAAAAGCTCTCTTCTACCATAGCTGAACCACTAAGCATAATTTTTGAAAAATCCTTCAGAACCAGCACACTTCCTAAGCTATGGTAGAAAGCAATGGTCATCCCCATCTTCAAAAAAGGAGACCCCTCTCTTGTCGATAACTACAGACCAATTTCACTATGCTGTGTGCCATACAAAGTCATGGAATGAATTATAAACAAATCAATTACTCTCCATCTAGAAACTAATAATTTGCTCTCTAACAAACAATTTGGTTTCAGAAAAAACTATCCTGCAACCTGCAGCTCCTCCACTGCAAAAATATATGGACAACTCATCTATATCAAGGGAAATCTATAGAAGCAATTTATATCGACTTCTGCAAAGCCTTTAATTCAGTGGTCCACGACAAACTACTCCTAAAACTCAAATCCTATGGCATCTCAGAATCCCTCCATAGCTGGATTACAGCATTCCTGTCAAACAGACAACAAGTGGTCAAAATAGGAAGCACCATATCCACCCCATCCCAGTTAAAAGTGGTGTTCCCCAAGGTAGTGTACTGGGACCAATGCTCTTCATTCTCTATATCAATGACCTTTGCAGTTACATCACAAGCAACTGTGTCTGCTTCACTGACGATGTAAAACTCTGCAACACCACCAATAACACAACTACTCTCCAACAAGACCTGAACTCTGTTTCTGAGTGGTCTAACACATGGCAACTCCAAATCTCAACTAGCAAATGCTCTGTCCTACACATTGGGAAGAATCTGAACTCCAAATACGAACTGAATAATTTGCCGACCCCTATTCTAGTCGAACTCCATTTTCAAGGCAAGTTCCATGATGCTGGATACTGCTACTCTGTCTACAAGAAGGCTTTCCAGGCCTCCATTCAATCAAAAGGCTGCCCACAACTTTCACTCCTACATAGATTCACTAGCTTAGTCAGCTGGAATCAGCTTTTTTTTAAAATTGTCTTTCCTGCTCATTGATCCAGTCCTGCTCTCTGGAAAAGAGTGAGTATCTCTGCTCCCCTGTCTGCCTTTGTCAATCTTTTAGCTATTTGAAGCCTGCTATCATGTCTCCCTTGTCCAAGCTAAACATTTCTATCAGCTCTTTAGCTGTTCTTCATAGCACTTTCCATTCATTTCCCCCACAACTGATTGTCAAACTTGGTTTCTAAGTTTCTTGCACGAAATTGCCTACATTTGGTAAACTGCTCTATAATTTGGTAAAACCATCCCCATTGCAACAGATCAAATTATATGGAATATAAAATAATAACTGATGGGGCTTATCGGTATTTTAATTCTTGTTTATAACTTATTTCATTCAAAATGGATGCAATTAGTTCAGAATCTGAGAAATGGCCCTTTCCTATGCATTATATTCATGGCCAAATAAACAAATAAATCCCCCAACTTCAGATTTGAGAGGGGTACATGGGCAAACTGGATCAGGAAGAAAATTTGAATGACTTTTTTAATATGTGTATGGATGTGTATGTACCCATATATACATTGCAGAATAAAAATCTGTTCGTTGAAGATTATATTCTATAATTCACCATGCTGATCCAATACAACTTGGTAGATTTTTTTAAAAAATTCCCAGTCTAGGACTAAGAGAAACAGCTGGTGCAAAGTTATGCAACAGGCTTCCATTCTTAAGGAAGACGTAGAACTTGAATGTCTTCATTCCTTATCCAGGATCTTAACTAATGCACCAATACTTGCTCTCTCCTAAGGACAGATATATAAAACAGTTGGAAATTTAATGCTGGAAATTAATTATTTGGCTGGCTAGAGATAGTGGCAGTTATGTCCAGCATATATGGAGGACACTAACTTAAAGAAATCTATCAGACATCATTGTGTCTACATTTATAGAATAACTTGTTTTCCGACTCAAGATATCAAAGCCCCACTTTCATTTAATTTGTTGCCTGGTTAGAATGAAAAATTACCATTACCTTTGCTAGGATTGGGGGATGGGGTGGGGATTCTTCATCCCTGCTTGGCCCCCAAATAAGCCAGATAATTGAGCAAATAAAAATATTTGCAAAGTCAAGTGACTTTGAAATACCCGTGTTCCTAATAGGATTATAATAACTTGTGGAAGGTCATTATAATTCTAAATAAAAAGATTAAATAAGCAATAAGTCAGGCACAAATTAAACAGACTCATGTAAAACAAGTAAAATGAATAGACAAAAAATGAAAAAGTAAGGTTTGGGAAGGAACTTAATGATGGTTTATTTAGTATGATGCATGGAGTGTATTGAGAAGAAATTACGCTACTATATTTTTCTCCAATTTATTTTAATTAACTACTCTGTGTATTTAAACAATATATTCTAAGTATTTTAGCATAGTATAGTTGACAGAGTTGAGAGATTGCTTTATCTGAAGAACGAAAGGTCAACTTCAATTTTATGTTCAGTAAATATTCCTCATTAAATTATATCACAAAAATTAATCAACATTTCAGTTGTATATAGAAAAGATAAAATATGCTGAAGAATGGTTTAGGTGAAACTGATATAATGAAAACACTCTTTTTTCCTCCTCCTCTCTCTCATACTCATATACTGTATATCCATTACACAGTGTGCTTGGGTTTATTCCATCAAACCCACACTGGCTACTTTTAGTTTCCTTTTACTGTTACTCAGTCACAGCCTTATAGATTTCATCAAGCAGTCAACTTTGAGTTGGTGCCCAACTCCTCAAAACTGTGATTTGGGATTGTTGAATTGTCAACATTTAAAAATGTTGACAATTTAAAATGTTTAAAATATACATTGTAAGGCGCTATATAAAAACTAGAACTCAACACTCAGAGCATTAATAAAGCTAATTTATCCTTGGGGGTCGTCGTTACATCATCTCTGCCCTCAGGGCTTGAATATGATGGAACAATCAAGTCCTCACTAACTTTTTGAAAACCAAGGTGGAGGGGGCTCTTTGAATATTGGAAAGGTGGTTCTCCAGAGAAGGGGACAATGACTGAGAAGTCATGTCTCTGTGCTTTGTGTAGATGACACACTCTGATTAAGGGGACATATAAAGAGGCCAATCTTCTACATCTTATCAGGTGTTGTGATTCCGTCTGAGGCTCCTCAGGGAACGGCTGAACCTCTGCCGGCTCCCTGCTCAGAGGGGGAGGATGAGGAACAGGAGGAGGAGGAGGAGGCCCAGGCAGAAGGGGAGGAGGAATATCAGGCCGAGGGAGAGGGAGAACAGCCAGAGTCCCCCGGGGTGGAGCTCTCCCCAGCAAGCAGCCTGGAGTCCTTAGATGAAAATGCTCAAGCCATCATCGATCACAGGCAGAGAAGAGCAGAACAACGAAGGGGACAATTAGCCAGGTACTTCCAGTCCTAAATAGGTAACAGCTGCATTTGGGTGTGGTTCTCCCCAGAAAGGCTGAAAAGGCAGACCCACCCTTCCTGTATTGTGGAGTATTATCTTTGGGAGTCCTGGGACCTGGCTGTGATCTTTGGCGTCTCTGATTCTGACTTGTGGCCTTGAAGGCTGAAACCTTGGGGAAAAAGGCGTGGGGGCTTATTCTCTACAGTGGTGTGGGTGCCAGCAAGAAGTCTGCTGTATTGTCTGGCCGTCAGGACTTTGCTGTGAAGCCTCATAGCCTGCCTGTTGGGAAGAACAGGTTTTTCTCTGTGTTTATTTTTCAAACTATAAAGTGCTTTTGCTTTTACCAGCATGTCTGGCTGCTTTTTCCAGTTGGTGTTGAAGTCTGGGGGCACCCAGACAGATCATCAGGTAGGCAGAAATCATCAGGACAATGTGGCGCACTGATATCCAGATCCTGAAGGATTTTTATAGAGAATCAGCACTTTAAATCGTACACAGAACCCAACCAATGCAGCTCTTAAAGTAGGTGTTATGAAGGTGCCTCCAGGTGTACGCATAACAATTCAAACTCCTGTAATATGAACCAGCTGTAATTTCTGAATGAACTTTAAGAGGAACTCCTTGTAAACCACATGGCAATTGTCCAGTTGATAAGTTGTCCAGTTGAAACTAAGATATGAATGACACTGAGTAAAATTCCCATCCCAGGAAAAGTTGCAAATGGTGGATGAAATAATCCTGTGCAAAAATCTTGGGTTTGTGGAATTCAGAACTAATTGTTTCCCATCCCATTCTGAGACTATTTGGACACTTGCCAAGACTTTGACATTACTTGTTTGGTCAGGCTTGAGATGTAAAATTCGGCATCATCAAAATAGTAATAAAATTTGAACCGGATTGTCTGACGCTTTGTCTTCCCTATGGATTGAATACATTTTGAATAAGAGTGTGGAGCATAGAGTCCCATGGCAGCCCAAAATTGAGGCGCACATGGCAGAGTTTCTCCTCTTACACCATTATTAACTGGACCTGTTCCTTAACATAGGAAGAGAACCATAAAATCATAGACTCTTTACTCTTCGGGGCAGCTCAGCTCAGACAGCTATGACTGATGGTACTGAAAGCTGTTGAGAGATCAAGCAGGACCAAGAGGATCACACTATACCTATCTTGGTCTTATCAGGAATAACCCACAAGTATGCCTAATGCTATCTCTGTGCCTTATCTAGACTTGATGTCTGACTTGAATGGCTGGGGATAATCTGTTTCCTCCAGGGCTTCCTACAACATTTCATTCTGGTGAATGCAGATTTGAAGGTCTTATAAAAGCTTCATCTCATTTTACTAGACAGCAGAGTGAGAGGAAAGTGCCTCATTCAACTTTCTGGTTATTTGGGGGTGGGCGGGTGGATTATATTAGATCCTTAGGGGAGCCCTCCTCTAACTTCTCTCCCTACTCCAGGCAATACAAAACCTACCATAAAATGCAGTAATGCAGGCTAAAGCACTGCTCACTCTAGGAGTTCGATTCTGAGTGGCTCAAGGTTGACTCAGCCTTCCATCCTTCCAGGATCAATACAAGGAGGACTCAGATTGTTGGGGGCAATATGTTTAGAGAGGGTTGTAAAGCATTATGAAGTGGCATATAAATCTAAGTGCTATTACTATTGCTATACACAACTTTCAGCCATATCCAACCCAAATGAGAAGTGGGAGGGGGGGAAGACTGTATTTGCCACATTTTTTGCAATAAATACCAGTACTTTGGTCCTCCCCATTCACTGGTTTGTTGGGTCATTCACATATGGTGTTTGCAATAGAGTGGCAGACCTTAGTAAGTGGGCACGCTTGGCTCCTGAAAACTGCTCACACTAAGAAGTCTACTTAGATCATTAAGCAGCCACCAAACTCAGGCAATCTCACAGCATCTGAAAACTATCATTTGTTTTCACACACCCAGGGCCTCTTGAAATGGAACAGTGAAGTTTCTTTTGATTGGAGCTCAATTGCTGGTGGATGCCCATATTGTCAAGAAAGCTGCAGTGCAGAAATGGTTTGCTATTACTTCACTCTGTTGTTTATTTATCAGCCAGTCTAACGTGGGAATTCTGATTTCCCTCATACCTTAGTACAGGTAATCCTTGACTTACAACAGTTTATTTAGTGACCATTTGAAGTTACAACAGCACTGAAAAAAATGACTTATGACCATTTCCCACACTTGTGACCATTGCAGCATCTCCACTGCAGCATCCCAATGGACACATAATCAAATTCTTGGCATCTGGCATCTCTTTATGATGATTTCAGGGTCCCAAGTTCACGTTATCCCTTTTCACAATTTTTCCACAAGCAAAATCAGCAGGGAATCCAGATTCAGTTAATCATGTTAGTAACTTAACTGCAGTGATTCCCTTAACAACTGTATCAAGGAAGGTCATAAAATGAGGCAATCTTCCCTTAACAAATGTTTTCACTTAGCAACAGAAATTTTGGGGTCAATTGTGGCCATAAGTCGAGGACTCCCTGTGATTAGGCCTACTTTTGCTTAACTTTTGAACACAGATGAGGTTGACAAGATGTTACATCAAAATGAATGTAACTGTAACATCAAGCATGTAACTGATAAAATATTAAGAAGCAAAGTAACACTAAGCCAGGATTTTTTGCTATCATACTTGGTTAATATAATACTGAATGCTAACAAATTAATTTGGCCATATTACATATTATGATAATATATGAACAGTGTCATTATAGCCTAGTGCAGAGGTCCCCAAACTTGGCAACTTTAACATTTGTGAACTTCAACTCCCAGAATTCTGCATGGTTGGAGAATTCAGGGAGTTGAAATCAACAAGTCTTAAAGTTGCCAAGTTTGGGGACCCCTGGCCTAGTGTTACATGTAACTGAAGCCAGCCAATTGGAGTGTTGAAATATCTCTATCAGAGTTAAGTTGTGTTTAACAGAATCCAAGGATTCTGTGTGGTTCCTTAGACTGAAGTTTAAAATCCTCTGTTTAGCATGTTTCTGGAAAAAAGATCATATCTACATATATATTCAACACTATTTTCAAATCAATGATGTAAAAGCAAGATGTTTATATTTTCATTAACTTGCACTTCGATATATATTTTTCCTAGACTAAATCAGACATATTAAATATTTTTTTTATTTTTTTAGCCACTCAAAAAATAGATTGATTTAACTGCATCCTTTTCAAATTGGTTCAATCTTATTTCTCTGGATGGTGCGCCCCCAAACACAATCCAAATCACCTATACAGAACAATATATTCTATTGCAACCTTCCTTCCTTCCTTCCTTCCTTCCTTCCTTCCTTCCTTCCTTCCTTCCTTCCTTCCTTCCATTTATTTAATTCAATTTGTACGCTGCCCTTCTGTCTAGGGATCTAGGCTGCTCATAACAAAGATTAAAACATCTAAATAATATTAAAAGCTCTAAAAAAAACCCAACCTATTTATGGGAACAACTGCAGGAAACTTGTATCAACTCGTGACATTTTCCTCTGCCACTTTCAGAGTTCAGCTCCTCAAAGTTGTGACCTCCCGTCGTCTCACATCATTTGCATCACCATGTTAATACCATGCAATGAATTCCGAAATGATTCTCCCAATTCCTTGTCCAAGTTTCCCCAAGACTTACAGGCAAGAGCGAGCGAACAGTCCCCGCACTCCCTCTTCGAATTCATATTTTTCTTTAATTTTTTTTAAGCACTCTGGCTTTTTTCAGAAGTATCCATTTCTCCTCAACTGCACGCAGTTTGAGGATGGCGACGGCGGAAAACTTAACTTTACGGGAGTGGTGGTGGGGGGGCAGAATGGTTTTCTAGGCAAGCCCCGCGGATCCAACGGTACAAGATACTCTAGGCTGCAGGTGAATAAAACTCGCAGCGAAGCGTGGAAAAGACCCAGAAAAAGTAGCGCGCCTGCCTGACCGGAGGGCGGCCGCAGCGTTTGTTTTAAAAACAAAACACAAGAGAGAAACAGCCTCCTGAGGAGAAAGCGGCGGGCGGGCGGGCGAGCGGGAGGGACTTGAGGGGAGCGCTGAGCGGCTCCGAAAAGGGGGAGGCGGGTGTGATTTGTTTGGTGACCGGAGCCAATAAGAAAGCGTAGGCTTCGGCAATATCCCCATGCGGCGACCGAGAAGGGAGTCAGACCGAGGCGTCCCTTCTCGCGCCTTCTCGCCCGGCAGCCCTCTTTTCCCACACGACTTCTCCCGCCTTGGCTCCGCCGCGAAGCGTGGCACCGCGCCGCCGTCAGGAGGGAAATAAAAGGGAAAACGCGTCCCGAGGAGCGCTCGCCGACTACTCGGAAGAGTCTCCGAGCCGACGGGGTTTGGGAAAGGAACCCAGCGAGAAGCTTCTCTCGATCCGGAGAGCAGAAGCCCAGGGCCGGCGGTTGCCGCCTTGGCTCAGCTGACAGGTAAAAAGCCGCCCGAAGGGACTGTGGAGGTGGCGGCGGTGCCTTTTTTGGACTAGGAAGCAAGGAGCGGGCGGACGCCGAGTCCCTTTTCTTTTCTCAGGGCAGGCAGAAGACGCGCGCGGGCATTGGAATTCCACACATACCCCAATAAAAAAAGGGTCAGAAGCGTGATCCCCCCCCACTTTGGGGAAGATTCGACACCCCCCCCCCCATTTTTTGCGGGAGCGGGTGGGGGGGGGGCAGATAGTGTAGCATCCCAGCCCGCTTTTTGCTTGCGCTCTTCAGGCTTTCGCGTTTCTCAAATCAAAATCGCGGCTTCCTAGATACTGAACTACCAGGCAGGCGTGTAAGGCACATCGTTACATCCCGGTTTGTTTGAAGCAAAAAGGGGTGGATCGGGTTGTGCTCCGTAGCCGAAGACCATGCTTCTTCTTATCGCTGCGCATGTGAAAATTGAAGGCTAAAGCCCTCAATATATATTGTATATTGTATTTTATTTTGTATTTATATTTTATATTGTTATATTTGTGTGTGTGTGTGTGTAGGAAACAACACTGATTGACAGTTAATTCCACATGCTGTTGTGCAAATGGAAATGGAATAGTTGTGCAAATGAAATATTCAATGAGAATATTCCATTCCTTCAGATCTAGGATGTGTTATTTGAGTGTTCCCTTTATTTTTTTTGAGCAGTTTATATATCTTATATCCTAGATCTGAATAAATGAAATATTCTCATTGAATATTTCATTTGCACAACTATTGCATTTGCACAACAGCATTTGAAATTGACTGTCAATCAGTGTTGTTTCCTCAGTGGACAGTTTGTTTTCACAGAAGTTTGATTTACTTGCAGTTATATTCTGTTTTATAATATAATTTTATATTATATTGTATTTGTGTACACATACACACACACACAGAGTATAAAATATAATTGATTTCTCTCCTCCCACCCACTTTGTGGTAAACCCAGTTTTAGGATTAAATGATTTTGGATAGGCCTGGTTTAGCGTAATTAATCCTAAACCATTTTTAAAAAAATAACCCGGCAGTTTTTTAAAAAAAAGTTCTAAGGATTTATACCAGTTTAAGGATTTATACCAGTTTATAACCATACGCTTTTGCACCGCAGAATGTGATTTTAATGATTTGAATCAGGAGTTGTTACAGGGATAGAAATTCATCCTTGCTAGGAGAGGAATGTTTTGTTTTAAAGGGAACCAAAACTTGGAAATAAATGTGATAGCTTTTGAACTGGACCTAAACATTTAAGCAAGCTGTTGGACACAGAAACGTGGAGAAAGTTTTAATTTGAGGTGTCAGGAAGTGTGCTAGGAGTTACCTAGTTTTCTTTAAGGAAGATTTTAGGAGGATAAAAGGAATAGCTTGACTTTGTTTTCAAGAAAGCAACCTTCTTAAAGGAGAAAAGGAGGAGGGAGTGAGGGAGAGAAGGATGGGAATGTGGACAAGCACTCACCTTGAAAGCCTCTTGAATACTGTAAGTTGAACCTGGGTCCCAGCCAGTTCCAATCGCTGTAGTAAATGGTTTTTGATGTAAAGCTACAGGAATCCAAACAATGCCTTCTGAATCAAATAGCAACAGGTGCATGGTCCACTCACTGGGCCTTAATTAGCACTTTGCATATCAGGCCACATTGGTGGTGCTGCATGCTAATTCACTATGAAATCTAACATCCGTTCAGGTTCTTGACTTCCCACCAGCACAAATACAATGCAGGCACTGTGTTTCCTTGAGGGTTTATTTTCTGTTTTTTTAACATGTTGAATAAGGTAAGGAAACAAATATTGTTGAAATCATTGTTCTGGTATGTTGTGCCGTGGACTGAAACCAAGCAAATGTAATTTTCTTTAACCTCTGTGGGTATATTTTTTTTCTAGCCTTTCTTCTTTTGTTATCTGTTTATTATAAACTTGAAAGTAGAGACAAAGAACACACTTTTTGAATGAAGGCTGATAAGGAAATCGCCAACCCAATCCATAGACCTTGTGGACTAGAAACTGAAATGATTTACACCTGATCCCGAGCATTTCCAGGTGTAATGAAAAATACTGCAGCTGGGAACATATATATATATTTGCCCCTTTGAGCTTATATTTAGCTTTTCCTCAAGAGATGTAAAGCTGGCTCTCTGCTTAATTTAACTGTAACATTTGCTGATTTGTCATATATATGAATCCTCCAAGTCAAATAGTTGGAGTCAAATGCTATTAGTTTTAAAACAAAAGACATGTTTTTAGCAAATAATTCAGAAGGTGAATTGCTTTCAATTCAGTGGGACTGCCTTTGGAGTAGAGATGCAAGAGTTCTAAAGTTAGTCTTTTGAATACATTGCTTGTTCCCAAAGTTGCCTAGGGAACATGGGACACATTTATTAAAACTACACTTATAGGTAGAAGACATTACTTAGATAAAGGATTTTATCTAGCACTGGACTGATAGGATATTTGTAATGTAACTTTTTGGAAGCTCTTGGCTATACTTTCGAAAACAATGTGAGAGTCTCAACTTAAAACTGGAAGTGAGTAATGAACCTGCCGTTGATGTATTCAAGAGTCAGCTTCCTAAGGAGAGCTGATTATTCAGGGAAGCAGTGGAGGAGGTCTTGTTCAATGTTAATGCTAAACGTTTAACATAGCTATTATGTTAACAGTGTCAATAGCTCTTTATATCTTTCATCAGTTATTTAAATTAGTCTGTGATATCAGAAACTTGCATTAGCAACAGATTTTTATTTTTTAAACTTTTTTTTAAAAAAGCAACAACTTAGGACATTTAGAACAACCAAATTAATAAAACAACAGTAAATAGTTTTGTGATAGAAGTTGAATCTGTTTCTTTTGGATGGGCGAGTCCAGCGGAAGACAAGTTTTATTGAGCAGAGGAAATAATCTGAGATAAAGGGATGAGTCTTTTCTTTACAGACATCTTCTCCTGTGGTTCTTGTACTTAATTCCTCCACTCAATCTGTTCTTTTAGGGTTGAAGGATCTTCAAGCAGGGAAAGGAATGGTCCTGGCAAGAGAATATAAACTATCCAATGCTGTGCTTTTTTGTGTTACAACAGATCAATTCAGCTATCATTTTAGACATTGCTAACTCTGCTTTATATAATTGCTGGATTTATTTAGGGAATTGTGTAATGAGAAAATATGGAAATCTTTGACTGTATCCTTAAGATCCTTTTGATGAAGGAATAGGTTCTCTGATGAGGAGTGTTTCTTCTTCTTCAATTGTATCAGATTTTTCTGTCTTTTCCCTGGAGAAACCCCTCCTTAATCTGTAAATTTTAGCTGTACATCTGATAAAATGCAGTTAACAGAAAGGTGTGAAGCTCCTTAGTAAGAATAAGCCTCTAGTTTTTTTTCCTTTTCTGAGTCTTATACATGGGGGCACACACATATGAAACAGACAGTAGTAATAAAAATACTTAAATACATGAGGGAGATTTTCAGTGGCTCCTCATTGCTTTAGTTAGCAGATCTGCAGGAAACTCAAGACAAATCCTGTAAATCTGTCTGCCTTGTGGCTTCAATCATTCAGGATGGCTGTCTTTGCTGTAGCAAAGTTCCACCTATTGTAGGGAATGAACAACAATTATATATAAGTGGATCGTTTTATTAGATACCACCATATCCTTTAAACTTGTGAATTGGGGACGCTATTATATGCAAGTGTTCAAGTTCAGGGTTTTTATCCCATCTTTTTAATTATAATCCAAGGCATTGAACATACCTAATACAGTGGAACCCCGACATAAGAGCTGCTCTACTTAAGAGCAACTCGAGATAAGAGCTGGGAGGGGAGAGATATTTTTGTTCTACTTACAAGCCCAAATTCGAGATACAAGCGCCAAGGAGCTGTCTCCTGAAGCCAAACGCTAACTTCCGCGTTCGGCTTCAGGAGACAGCTGCGAAGCGGCGCGCGTGTTTTAAAAGGTTGCAGCCGGCCTGGGGGGCTCGGGGGGGTGCTTGCAGCTTTCTTTCTTGCTCTTTTTCTTTCTCTCTTTTACCTTCCCTTCCTCTATTTCTTCTTTTCTTTCTCCTTCCCACCTTCTTCCCTCCCTCCCTCCCTTCACTCATTCCTCTCTTACTCTCCCCTTTCATAAGTTTCCTTGCTTCCTTCCTCTGTTCCTGTCCCTTCCCCCTTTCTTTCTTTCTTTCTTTCTTTCTTTCTTTCTTGCTCTTTTTCTTTCTCTCTTTTACCTTCCCTTCCTCTATTTCTTCTTTTCTTTCTCCTTCCCACCTTCTTCCCTCCCTCCCTCCCTTCACTCATTCCTCTCTTACTCTCCCCTTTCATAAGTTTCCTTGCTTCCTTCCTCTGTTCCTGTCCCTTCCCTCTTTCCTTCCTTCCCACCCTCCGTCCATTCATTCACCCATTCCTCTCTTGATCGCTTAAAGCCGGTCCCTGGTGCAAAAAGGGTTGGGGACCTCTGTCCTACAGGATTGGGTGGCAGAGAAGTTGAACATATGTAAATTTAAAAGTTTAAGAAAGTTTACAAGTTAAGTGAAAGAAACTTCATTATTCATTTATATGTACATGTACATTTCTTCATTAAAAACATGTCTTTCTGCATAATTTAGACTAACTTTGTGAGTTTTTTGAGGGCTGGAACCAATTAAAATTATTTACATTAATTCCTATGGGGAAAAGTCGTTCGAGATAAGAGCTGCTCGACTTAAGAGCCCAGGTCCGGAACGAATTAAACTCGTATCTCGAGGTACCACTGTACTCCTGCCTCTTCCCATTTTCCCCACAATGACAACCCTGTAAGGTGAGTTGGGCTGAGAGATTGACCGACCCAAACTTATCCAGCAGCTTTCAGGCCAAGAGAAACCTAGAACTCAAATCTCCTGGTTTCTAGGCTAGCATCTTAACCATTCTCCAGATTTGTTCTACTAGTTATTATTTTGTAATTCACCAAGCTGTCATGAAGGGTAGGGTTGTTATTGTGGCAAAAGAAAATCTCTGTATTCATATTGTTTCCCCTATGCTTCAATTTAAATGTTTTTCTAAACCTGCGTGTTCTTATTTTTCCTTGTTGGGAAACCATGATTAACTATTATTAATTCTAAACAAACCTTGGAAATTTTTTCCTGGTTATAAGTATAGCGGCTGGAATGGTGTTACAAAAATGCTCTTGATGCCTCTAAATTCAATTCCACACATGCTTTTTCAGTTAAATTCTGTGTAGACACACAGTCATTGTGTGGTTTTTGAAAGAGATGTCAGATCTCTTGAGGCAAATTTATATACTATTTATTATTTGCAGAGCTTATAGGCCATTTCAATTTGAGCCCAACAAATTGAATTAATGTTTTTTTTAATCAAAAGTCATATGGAAATGCTACTTTTCCAGAGTAAGCTTATGCATATTTCAGAACCTGCATTATCCTGAATATCCAATATAGATAGGACTGTAGTGAAAGATTCCCAGGAGCGGAAAATTCTTCCTTTTTCTCTTTTGGCCAAACTAGTAGGTCAAATAATGGCACAATTAATTAAGTTGTTAACCTAAGAAAGGGATCTCCAAACTCTTCACTTCATCATTGACTTCATGAAGTTTCATATTGTTTATTGGTATCCAAAATTATATGGTGTGAATATAATTAATATTTGAATTATTATTATTATTATTATTATTATTATTATTATTGTTGTTGTTGTTGTTGTTATCTAATGTATTATGTAATAATAATAAAATATGTAATATTTAAATATGAAAAACCTACATTTTCATTAATGGGAAGGATGCTTCTGATAAGTAACAACATAAGCAGTGACATTTGATTGGAGAATGAGTTTAAGTTGTAAGTCACTATACTCTTCCAGGTTCCGTCTATTTAGATTCAGTATATTCAGGTTCAGTCGAGCGTGAACCAAACAGCAATCTTAGGCAGCTAAATGTTAGCATTGTATAATGTTAGCACTGTACACGCCTGACTAATGTAACTTTGTCATGATAGATAGATAGATAGATAGATAGATAGATAGATAGATAGATAGAATATTCCTATTGATCCACAGCCATTTACTGATGACTTGGGTAGTTCTATTGACCCTTGAGAGTTAATATTGATCACTTTGGAGAATTCTAAGATAAATTCATCAAAGACTTGAGGTTTTCATCTAGAGTGGTTATTATAGGCAATCTAAATCCAACATTTATAAACCAAGTTTGTTTCTTTCTTTATATTAGGACGTTTGAAGTCTCATTGAAAAATGTTATATTATGCAAGACAAATTCTGTCCTGGACGTAGCCAACAATGTCATTTGGCGGGACCCAGGAGAAGAGCCTTCTCTGTGGCGGCCCCGACCCTCTGGAACCAGCTCCCCCCAGATATCAGAGTTGCCCCCACCCTCCTTGCCTTTCGCAAGCTCCTTAAAACCCACCTCTGTCATCAGGCATGGGGGAATTGAAATTTTTTCCCTTCCCCCTAGGCTTATAGAATTTATACATGGTATGCTTGTTTGTATGATTGGTTTCTTAAATTGGGGGGTTTTTAGACTATTTTTTAATATTAGATTTGTTACATTGTTTTCTTTATTGTTGTTAGCCTCCCCGAGTCTTTCGGAGAGGGGCGGCATACAAATCAAATCAAATCAAATAAATAAATAAATAAACAAACAAACAAACAAACAAACAAATAAATAAATAAATTTCTTCCAAGTAAAATGTATTATTTCAAGGGAGTTCAGTGGCATGTTTACTATGACAGTTAACGGAACATTGAAAGTCAAACTAAAATCCAGGGGAAACTGATAAAAAACACATTGCACTTGTGGAGACATGGCCCAGCAATATTGGGAAGTTTAAAGTTTCATTTGTTGGTTGTTCAGGCTTCATCATATGGGCATTTATAGCCAGCCCTTTACAGTTGTGCCAAATTTCACAAAGCTTGAAATTTGTAATATGTCATTTTAGTCAGTTCTCTGAAATTATCCTGCTTTTATTGTTGTTTTCCAAAGATTTTATTGAATTCTTGGAACTAATGACCTGAGTTAATATTTAAGAAGACACAGTGATAAACAATCTCAAAAACAAAAGTATATGTGTAAGCATATGGCAGTCATAGAACTGGCATCTTGTCTAACTGAAAGAGAATATTCTGAAAACTTGGGTTTATTGTTGATTGCCAAATCATGCAGTGTATCTGTATAAGAGTACTTTTAAAGAACAAAGTTAGAGGTCACATTACTGCTTCTCAGATTTAAAAACATAGCACAGGATGGCACACTGTTTAGGTGCCAAGATGAATGAGAGTAAATACTTGACTAATGGAATAAGCAAAGATCTCTAGCTTAGAGCTGCTGATTTAATAAGCTGTGAGGAATATAGTAGAGTTACCTTGCAATTTGTTCTGATGGTGGGAAGGCAATATATTTACTAATATCAGGAAAGAATAATTAATGATATCAAATGGACAAAAAGAAACCATTGGTGTTTTAGCAGTGTTTCTGGCTTTGCTTGAGGAATGAAATTGAATATGTAGGAGATGGTATTATGTTGTTTGGATTTGTTGCTGTGTAGAGAACATTACTTGTTCTTATAGAAAATTAAATTGCTTTTCTATCAAATAGCAATTGGTGCATTTAGTTTAATGACTGTAGCTTAAAACAATGAAGAGAGCCAAGAAAGGAAATTATAAAGTACACACAATTAAGTCAGGTCAGAAGCCCTGGATTCTGCATCCCCTCCCCTTGGCCATAGCAAATATGGGAGGAAGCACCTTTGCTTTCCTTTTTGGGTAAAAGCTGATTTGGAGGTGAGCCTGTAGCACAGAGGTTAATATCCTGCCTTGCTTGCAGCATGCTACAGGTTCAAATCCCAGTAAGGGTATGTCTGGCTGATGAGACCATAACAAGGTCAAAATACAGTGGTAGCTCTACTTAAGAACGCTTCTACTTAAGAACTTTTCTAGATAAGAGCCAGGTGTTCAAGATTTCCCCCCCTCTTCTTAAGAACCAAGATGTGGTTGGTAAATCCACAGTAACTGAATTTAAACATGCCTGGGATAAATGTACTGTATATCCATCCTAAGATAAAATACAGGAAATAGTATAAGGGCAGACTAGATGGACCTTGAGGTCTTTTTTTGCCGTCAATCTTCTATGTTTCTATGTTTCTAAGAAGATCTTGCACCTGTGACATTTAAACCAAGGGGGGGAAAAACTACTTATGGGACTTCCTTTGAAGACTATTCAAACTCTACAATTGGTCAAAGTGCAGCAGCCTGTATGTTGGGATGTGCTGGTTATCAAGAACATGTAACACCAATATTGTGCATTGGCTCTGTGTTGGCTAGCAATGATGTTCGCTGATTTTGCCCTATAAAGCCCTAAATAGCTTAGACACTTTCAGAGGTATCTTCAAGGAGAATCAACCCATCCTGTCTAACCGTTTTGAGAAAGGTTCCTAGTTGTTTTGCACTTCTGTGAAATGTGGAGACTGAGGCTAGGAAGTGTGGAGTCTTAATCATGGCCCTATGAGATATTTTATGCAAAATCTTATAAAAAAGATTGCCACCTTCTCTTAATACCATCCCTGAAGATTACAGGGAATATTTGATAACTAAGGTTTGCCATCATTTTTTTTCCTGTGCTTTCTCAGTTAATACAATTTTTATTAGTTTCTATTATTTTAATTAGCTTTTTCACTGACAATATTTTCAGCATTTATGTTATAAATATTTTAGTTGTCACTTGTAAACCAGAGAGTTTATTATACAATACATCAATTTATCATCAAATGTCTGGAAAGCTGCAGGTTCCATGAACCTTTAGGCTAAGGACACAAATGGCTGTTAATGGGGTGGGGTGGGGTAGGGGGGAAAGTCCTCTTATGGAAGTCCTCCTAGGAAAGTCCTCCTAGGAAACTCTGCTGCGATTCTTGTCTTTGGGAATGATCCTGCCATTGGTGTGGCTCCTACCCTTATATTAAAATACAGTTTTGAAAATCTGGTTACTCTCCCAGGATTTAGACAGGCTGATCGATTGTGGACTCTCCTTTTGTCTTTTTGCCTGTTTTGATTTAATTGGACTTGTTTTGAATACTTTGCTCTTCCAGTTTAGTTGTATCTGTTGTATGCTTTTCGTATATACATTCTAAATTGTAAGATGTCCAGAATTATTTTGGAACCAGGCAGCTGGTTTAGGAGTCACTGAAGGAGAGAAAATCTTTTTTTCCCTTCTTTGATTTTCTTTCTTATCCTACTTCTTCATATTGTATGTTGTTTTTTAAAATGAAACAATCTTTCCTTTCCTGCTGACTTTTATAGAGCTGATTACCCTTGAGTCACATCTTAATACAGCTTCTTAGCTAGCTTTGTGGATGGCAGCACCTGCTGACTTGTTGGATTTAGAAGTTTAGCAGGGTTAGGACTGATTAATACTTCCATGGAAGACAACCAACAAATTCTACTTTTGTAGACTAGGCAGGGAAATAAACAGACAAACCAACAATATCAAAACATTCTGGAATAATTTAATTTAACTTAATTGATTTGATTTATATGTCACCCAATTCCATATCAGGGCAGTTTACAACAATAAACAATACAATACAAAGTTACAATAAAAAGGTCAAATAATAAAAACAATAAAAGCCCCATTAAACTAACAATAAAACCGAAAGCTAAACTATCCAATCAGACACACATACATACCAAATCAATCACAGATGTTAACATTCATGACCCCCAGGCCTGATGGCAAAGCCAGGTCTTCATGGCCTTTTGGAAGGCCAGTAGGGTGGGAGCAGAGGGAGAGAACATCAGAGGGTAGTTGGTTCCACAGGGTCGGGGCAGCCACAGAGAAGGCCCTTCCCAGCAGGCCCACCAACCTGTGAAATTATTGCCAAGAAAGCAACTTGGTTTTGTTGATCCTGTCATCAGGATCAAGACTGATTTCAGAATATCTTTGTCTTTAAACACAGCCTCCCTCTGGTTCATAACAGGAATTGGAGAAGAGTCGCAATCAATATCAGGTTCCTACCGGAATGGGGGGGAGGGGTGCACTGGTAACAGAAATGGAGCTATAGGTGACCAGCAGGTCCTCATGAACAGGTAGATCACTGTTATGACCATTGTTGGGACCAGAATTTCCATTGCTTACCAAGGTGGTTGTTAAGTGAATCACACCCATCTTTATGCGGTTTTTGAGATTATTGTTAAGTGAATCACTGCAGTTTTTCAGTGAATCATTGTCAATAAGCAAATTTGGCATCCCCTGTTGCTTGTGAAAAGCTGGCTGTGAAGATTGAAAATCGTGATCACGTGACTCTGGGATGGTGAACCATCATAAATACATGCTGGTTGCAATGAAACCTTTTTATTGGTTTATCAAAATTATAAAATACAAAGAAATATTCAAAAAAGTAAATAGATGCCGGTTGCCAAATGCCTGGAATTTAATCAAAGGAACTATGACAGTTGTAAGTGCGAGGATTGATCATAAGTTGCTTTTTTCAGATGCATTGTACATTTGGACAGTTGCTAAATGAATGGTTATAAGTCAAGGATTATCTGTACTCCAAACTGACACTCAGTCATTTCAAATTTACTAATTTAAGAATTGATTGGTACGTGCAAGTGAGATCATCGGGAAATTCCAGGAGTAGAAAATCAGGTGGGGGTGGGGGGATTCAAGAAGGCCAAGAAGACAATGCAGTCATATCAAAGTATATTTTAAAACCATAATGTACATTTTTCCAATTTTTTTGCTATTTCTATGGGTCAGGCACACATGCATATATGTGTGTGTGTGTGTGTGTGTGTGTGTGTGTGTGTATGTATGTATGTATGTATGTATGTATGTATATGTATGTGTATATGTATATGTAACATATTTTTGCTGATGATGAAAAGGAAGGGAGACTACTACAGATCTGTTTCGGGCTTATTTGCCTTCATCAGGTAGCCACATCATTTTTGTGGGATTTGAACCTGGGGCCTCTGCCTTGGTTCCAGCTTCTGCGCATGAATAGAGCATCCTTGATGACATTCAGGTGGGTGAGTGGAGCCTCCTGCTGCCATTGCTACCGAGACACCTGAACTGGGGTGAACCAGTTGAAATCCACCACTGGATTCACTCTGTTTTCTTGAGTACAATGCTCCAAGGAATTTAGGCTAGGGGTTGAGGAGTCAGGTCTCTGTCTCTTTCTCCCCTGCAGGGATTTCCAAGCCAGCCAGTCTCTTAACCCCTCCCCCTACTCTAAATGCAGATTCTCTCATACCTGCAAAGGAATTATTTGTGAGAGGGAAGGGATCTGATATTGATGAGGATGAGTTTCAAGGTATGATTTTCTTGGCCCTTGAAGTTTTCTTGTGTTCACATTATGCTTATGGGCTTTTCACTGAAATGTAGTTGACTACCATTGAAAAACAGCCTAATGACTTTAATCTGATTGGATCTTCTGCTTGATTAGTATTTTGCACATTTCTGCAAAAGTTTTATTTACCATAGTTTTTGGCGTATAGGACACACCTTTTTCCTCCCTAAAAAGGGCTGAAAATTTGGGTGAGTCTTATACTTTGAATGTAGCTTTTTCTTCCAGCCCTACTAGGTGCTAATGAACTTCCTGGCTTCCTATTCCTCCCAAAGAAGATTTTTCCCAGCCCTAAGTCTTTGCAGGCTTGTTTTCATTCTTGCTACCAAAGCCCTACATGGCATTGGACCAGAGTACCTCCGGAACCTCCAGAACCGCCTGCTACCGCATGAATCCCAGCAGTCGATAAGGTCCCACAGAGTTGGCCTCCGGGTCCCGTCAACTAAACAATGTCGTCTGGCGGGCCCCAGGGGAAGAGCCTTCTCTGTGGTGGCCCCAGCCCTCTGGAATCAACCCCCCCCCCCGGAGATTAGAACTGCTCCCACCCTCCTTGTCTTCCGTAAACTACTTAAGACCCACCTATACCACCAGGCATGGGGGATTTGAGACACCTTTCCCCCAGGCTTATTATAATTTATGTTTGGTATGTATGTGCTGTTTGTTTTTTAATTATGATAGGGTTTTTAGTTTTTTTTAATATTAGATTTGTGCCAGTATAATATTGTTTTTATCGTTGTTGTGAGCCGCCCCGAGTCTTCGGAGAGGGGCAGCATACAAATCTAATAAATTATTAAATTATTATTATTATTTCTCCCTGTGAAAAAGGCTTTTCCAGTCCTAACTGGGAGATAAAATAATGTGCTGAAGCTGAACAGACTAAGGACTCTAGCCAGATAAATACCTGGTAGGTAGATTTTCCCACCCTATTTTCCTCCCCCAAAACTAAGGTGCGTCTTATACTCTGCAAAATACGGTGTAGATTCCAGAACAATTTCTATCATAACATCCGTCCCCTGTCCTAATGTTTCTTCCCCCCCCTTTTTTACTAGTATCATGTATATAAATATTATTATATCTTTGTATATATACCACTAATACATACTTGACAAAACAAACAAATAAATTGTATTAACAAGATGTATTGCATTTGCAAATACAGTGATCCCCCGTTTATTGCGTCCCCAACCATTGCGAACAGGGTACTTCGCTATTTTTCAACCCGGAAGTCAAAATACCATCTACGCATGCGTGCCCGGGGCACGCATGCGTAGATGGCAACCGGGAGATCAGCTGCTGGGCGGCTTCCCTGAGTCTTCCCCCTCTTGCTGGCGTCAGCGAGGAGTTTCCCCACCGCCCACGCAAACTCCTCGCTGCCGCCCGCCCTTCGCCCGCCCACGCCGTTCATTCTCGCCGCTTTTGAGCTGAGTCCGGAAGCGAATTCGCTCCCGGACTCAGCTCGAAAGCGCCGAGACAAGCCGTTCCTTGCCGCTTGCTATCGGCGCTTTTGAGCTGAGTCCGGGAGCGAATTCGCTCCCGGACTCAGCTCGAAAGCGCCGAGAGCCAGCGCCCCCCAGACCCCCAACCCGGGTTTGGGGGGCTGCTAGGAAGCCCTCCATGCCGGCGGCAAACAGCCGCGCCGCCCCCAATCTTCGGCTCCTCGCTAGCGCTGTGGGAGTAAAAACACCATCTGCACATGCGCAGATGGTGTTTTTACTTCCGCAGCGCTACTTCGCGAAAACCCGCTCGTTGCGGGGGGTCCTGGAACGGAACCCTCGCAACGAGCGGGGGATCACTGTATATCTTTGCGAGAATCCCTATAATTCAAACACTGTTACAGGGATTCCTTTCTTATTCTGAATCAGGGACCGAAGTACAGTAGGGGTTTTATTTTTATTAGTGAGCAATGAATCTTGGCAACATTCTTTTTCTGTCCTCTGCAGGAAGGAGAACTTGAAAAACTGAAGAGATAGCTGCATGGATTGTTTGGCTTAAGTCAGTGGTTCCCAACTTGGGGCCCATGCCCCACAGCAGGATAATTTGATTTTTAATGGGGGCAATTGGAGCCTTGTTTAAAACCAAGTTAATGGCCTTTTAGGTTAGGCTTCACTTTTTGAATAGTAAGAATTATATGTCATGGGGCATCAGGATTTTAGAGATGCTTGCGTGGGGCATGGCCAAAGAAAGGTTGGGAACCACTGGTTTAAGTTGAAGCATAGGCAGAAGTGATACCTATTTCTCACATTGTTATACAATCTGCTGGAAATAAGTTTTATTTGTTTGTCCTGCCTTTATTATTTTTACAAATAACTCAAGGCAGGTAACATATCCAGCACATTTTCCTCCCCCCCCAACCTCAACAACCCTGTGAGATGGGTTGGACTGAGAAAGTGAGTGGCCCCAGCCTGACTTTCATATTAACCTCGGACCTAAACTCATAACCTCCTGTTCTCTAGTCCGATGTCTTAACCACTAGGCCAAACTAGTTCTGAATAACAACAGCTGTTCCAAATATGATGTTATATGAAAAAAGACTAATATATTTCGATAGAAAATTGAGAAGAGTAATTGAAGGTTTATAATAATCTTACACATGCCAAATCAGAACTGTCATTTCACTTCAATGTTGAATGGAATTTACCCCCAATCAAATAATATAAGCTGAGAAATAAAGGAATTCAGAGTTTGGCTAGGAGTGAAAGTAATTTCCCCCCTAAATTATTAGGTTGTCCAGCCTTAAGAGAAACTAATGGCAAATAATTCTAGTAATAATCACCCAGGCCCTCCTTTTCAGTGGAGGTCACCTTTTCCTATCAACTCATCTGACTGACTTTAAAATGTGTCTGTAAGCTGAAGCCAGAGTTCACATATATTTACCCAAATCTCTTTCACATATATTTACAAAACGTCCTTACAGAGATAACTTAAATCAAGAAAATATCATTGTTTTAATAAGGCACATATAGGACATTCCTTCTGGATTCCTTTAGGCTTATTCTCTTAAGAGCAAACATACCCAGTGCCTAAGCAAGACACATTTTCAGTTATCTGTTGGGAATGGTTAGAATACTGGACACAGCCTAGAGAGAAATGAACCCTGTTTGAACTGTTCACAATCTCAACACAAACTGTACATAACTTAGGGGTTCTTTTAATTTGCTCTTATCTCTGGACTCTCACTACTGTCTAGGTAGGAGTATGTTTTGACTACAAGGGCTACTCAGAAGTATAAAGAAAGATATCCAAGATGCTTTCCAGCAGCTATCCATTCTATTTTGGCTACATTCTTTTTCTTCTCTTTGAATGTGTTTTGTACTTTCCAAACTGATTGATAATTTCATGATTACCAAGGTTTGGAAGAGGAAAAACGTGTTTTCAGAAGTTGCCAGGTAGAATTGCTTTGTAAAAACAAGCTTTGAAATGTAATTGTTATGATACCGGAGTTATTCAACAGGCCAATGCACCAGAAAACAATCTCTTTCACTGTTTTCTACTCCTGCCTTTAACATTCCGTGAACCTTCAAATTATCTTCTGTTCTCCTGCTCATTTATTTGAAGCAAGTGCTAATTTTTCTATAAATCCGGGAAGGAAATGAAATTATTTCCCATTTTAAAAACTCTCAAGGGGGAGGAGCTCATTTTCCATCCAGGAGCCATTATATTCAAATGCATTTTCTTTTTTAGAACTGGAGCTACGAAAGCATTGTGGATGGTCACTCTGCCTTTTTTGTAAGAAACAGGATCATTGGCAAGGGTCTGTGAATTTGACACATTCTGCAATGTAAAACAGAATTTACTTAATTCATTTGTGGAGAAGGGGATTAATTATTGTATTGCAACCTGCAGAAGATCCCAGCATTTATTATTCCATCTTCTGTTATGTAGGTTTTTAAAAAAAATAGATTGAAGAGGGTCCTGAAATTGATCGGAGGAGTGATTAATTTATTATGGAGCATAGGCAGGGGTAGGCTACTGCCCGGATGAGGGAGGGGGAATGCAGTGAGGTAGTGAAAATGGAGCTCCACCCCAGAGTACCCAATTTGCCCTGAAAGATGTTGAAAGAATATGCAGGCTGTCCTGCATAAGCCACGCCCACAGTGTGGTAGTAAAAAATTTGGTAGCCCTTCACTGAGTATAAGGGTTCTGGAGTATAGATGTTATACTGAGTAAGGTTATGTTTCTTGGGTGGGTTCTCTTCTTAGAGCAGGCTTTGCTGGTTAAGCAATTTGTCTTATGCCCAGGTTTTAGAGTTTTCTTACGTGTCATTTAAACAAAGCCTCTTACTCTGAGAATACCCAAAAGAGCTACAGAATTCTTTGAAGAGGTGCTTTGCTCTGATGAAGGTTCAAATGAAGCACCCACTCCAAAGTCACTCTGAGATGCAATGGCACACCACGGCTCCTAAGAACAAAGTGAAGCAGCCATGTGGCTCTGCTTGTCTGTGCTTCACGGCCCCTCCAATATCTGCTGGCATTTGCTAAAGCTGGAGGAGGCTGTTCTATAGGCACAGCCCCTACTCAGAAAACTCCTTCAGCTCTGTTGTATGTGTGTAGCTTGGCTGGCTGATTGGGAGTCTCCTCTCTGCCTCCTCCTTAAATGAAAGGCACAGGCACATATGAGTGGAGATGACTGCAAGAAGACTCTTCACAGCCTTTTGGGGGTGTCAAGCCACATATTGGTAGAAGGTTTGTGAGGAGATGGTTTGCAGTGTTCACAGTAGTGCAGAAGCTTGAAAGATGGAGTGCCTTGTTGAAGTAAATGTATTGCCTCTTTGCTTTTGATGAAGAGGTTTATATCATTTCAATAGCACAATACTCTGTCAAAGTGAATCTAACTCACAGGTATTTAATTTAATTTAATTTAATTTATTAGATTTGTATGCCGCCCCTCTCCGAAGACTCAGGGCGGCTCACAACAATAATAAAAACAATATTCCAGTG
The DNA here is from genome assembly GCF_031021105.1 of Erythrolamprus reginae. Taxonomy (NCBI): domain Eukaryota; kingdom Metazoa; phylum Chordata; class Lepidosauria; order Squamata; family Dipsadidae; genus Erythrolamprus; species Erythrolamprus reginae. The sequence goes on along the minus strand of NC_091950.1, from coordinate 339,373,218 downwards.
AAAACAAATCTAATATTAAAAAGTACATAAAACCCTATCATATTTTAAAAAGCAAACAAACAACATATACATACCCAAACATAAATATAAAAAAGCCTGGGGGAAAGGTGTCTCAACTCCCCCATGCCTGGCGGTATAGATGGGTCTTGAGTAATTTACGAAAGACAAGGAGTGTGGGGGCAGTTCTAATCTCCGGGGGGGAGTTGATTCCAGAGGGCTGGGGCTGCCACAGAGAAGGCTCTTCCCCTGGGGCCCGCCAAACGACACATATACAGGTCGTCCTTGTTTAGTGACTGCCTTGTACACTGACTGTCCACAATTATAATGGTGGTGAAAAAGCAACATTGGGACCATTGGGTCCTTGCAATTTACACTGCTCAAAAAAAATAATAAAGGGAACACTTAAACAACACAATATAACTCCAAGTCTGTCCACTGTCCACTTAGGAAACAACACTGACTAACAATCAATTTCACATGGTGTTGCGCACATTCAACTTTGTACAGAACAAAGTATTCAATGAGAATATTTCATTCATTCAGATCTAGGATGTGTTATGTGAGTGTTCCCTTTATTTTTTTTAGCAGTATTTTATAACCTTTGCAGGTCTGTAAAGCAAAGAAAATTTGAAGTGAGATCATAAGCACAGTCACTTTGCTTAATGTCTAGTCTGATGTTTGGTTGCTAACTGAGAACTATGTATACCATCCACACTTTTTTATGGTGTATGGAGAGCAAAATCCTGAGTTGGGCTGTCAGCAAGCTCAAGTGTCTGGATCATCAGTGTAGATTCCTTTGAAGTTAAATCTTCATTTAGTTGTAATTAGATTCTAACTTTTACTGAACATTACAAAATTTAGAGGCATATTACAACCTTCTGCAAACATCAAGAGTTTCCTTTCTTATTCATGCAGAGCCTTTCCAAGCCTTCTTAAAGTGGTGTTGGAGTGGAATGGATGGAAGAACTTCCTAGAGAAGATAGATTACTCTTTTTTTCTGTCAGCACAATTGATAGGTCATCTCATTTGTCCTCTCCTGGATTAGTTTATATTCTGGCAAGTTCTGAATCCCATGACCTCTGTTTGAGAAGAAAATGAGCAAAATGAGGAATTTCCTTTTCTATTTTGATTTTTTTGTTAGGGTGCCAGTGGTACCTCTACCTAAGAACGCCTCTACTTACAAACGTTTCTAGATAAGAACCGGGTGTTCAAGATTTTTTTGCCTCTTCTCAAGAAAGAACCATTTTCCACTTACAAACCCGAGCATCTGAAACTGTAACCGGAAAAGGCAGGGAGAAGCCTTCGTGGGGCCTCTCTAGAAATCTCCTGGGAGGAAACAGGGTTGGAAAAGGCGGGGAGAAGCCTCTATGGGGTCTCTCTAGGAATCTCCTGGGAGGAAACAGGGCCTCCATCCTCCCTGTGGTTTTCCCAATTGCACACATTATTTGCTTTTACATGGATTCCTATGGGAAAAATTGCTTCTTCTTATAAACTTTTCTACTTAAGAATCTGGTCACAGAACGAATTAAGTTCGTAAGTGGAGGTACCACTGTATCTCCTTTAAGTAACTTATGAGACTGTGCCATATCCCACTGACAAAATCGCTAAATGAGAAAATTCTTGCCTGGATGCTTACTTAGTCACTGAGGAACAAGGCTGAGCCTGTAATGTATAATGTACCCTGTTGAGCTAGATCCCTGAAAATCTACATAACACTGCACTTTATTATATAGAGTATGTGGAACACACTTTTTCCTAGAAGATTCTGTCCACATTTCCTTAATATTTTTTATTAATTTTTTTTGTATTTTATTTGATGACCATAACCCCCAAGATTCTGCTGATGATAATAATAATTTTCTGAATAGTATATAGGCCAACAAACTGGCTTAACACATCTAAAAACAAAATAAAGAGAAATGTATACAAATTGGCTCCCCTTCACCATTCATAGTATACTATTACATAACAGTGCTGAATCACTGCCCTGCCCATGGGATCCTTATTTAATCTAAATGTATTGCTTAATTAACTTTATTTTATTAATCAAATGTACATAGTAAGCCTGTCTCACCAAAAATGACTCTGGATGACAATTGAAATTGTACTATTTGAATGCTACCTGCAGCACATATAGTGGGGGTGGTGGGGGTGGTTTTTGTCTTTAATGTAACTGAAAAAAACAACAAAAGTTCAATGATAATAGGCATAAGTGAATCAAAATTCAGAAAGGATAGACACATAGATGATAGATAGGTAGGCAGGCAGGCAGGCAGGCAGGTAAGTAGATAGGTAGATTGGTACATAGGTGGTAGATAGATGGTAGATAAATAGTAGATGATAGACCATAAATAGCTAATTATAGCTAATTATTAGCTGATTAGAAAGAAAGAATGGAATAGTGTAATATAGTTTTAAGGGAGAGATAATAAGTTTGTAATAGGAGTGAAGATCTTAAGCTTCCAAATAGGCCAGAAATTCCCGCCTCTTTGAAATAGTCAATGGATTGCTGTAATTAGCTGCAAGAAAGTAATATGCTGTAGCCTAATTGTATAGGAACACATGAGGTTACAACAGGGAAAAACGTGTTCAGAAGCAGAACAAAGTGTGCCATGATACTGCTTTGAAGAAACTATCCTGGCTATGGGGGGAAAAAAAGGAAGTGTAGGTTAATCCTTAATGTAAGGCAAATTCTTAAATTGTTGTGATATATCCTGGAGTTCTCCAGATAGCAAATCAACTCTGTTAAGTGTTGTTAGGGAAGTAAGTAACAGAATGCCCGGCCAGTGACTTATCCCCGGCCCGGATTTGCGGCAGGGCCAGGGAGACGCGGCTCCCGGCGCAGCCGCCATCTTGGAAGATTTCGCGAGATCCCGGCCATTTTGTGTCATCGGCTCAGCCCGATTATGTCATCGGGGGCGGAGCCTGCCAGCCCTATAAAAGGGGCTGCGCAGGCTTGGGGCCTCCTTTTCGCCCCGACGACGAGCAGGCGAACACCCTCCCTCCCTATCTTTCAGTGTGCTACTGTGGGTCGCCCTTAGGGGGCCGAATAGGAATTTTTGGCAGTCTCGGTATTTTCTGTGACTGTTTTTTTGCTTATTCCACACTGTGGTGAAGGATGGATGGTTAGGGGGTGCTTTGCTCCCCGATTAGTTTTAATTGGCTTACCTTTGGTCATTGGGTTGGCAGATTAGTGGCAGAAATTGGGTGGTGTTTAGCAACTGCGTGTTCTCTGTTGGGCATCTTTGGGGATGATTGGCAGATTCTCTCCAAGGGCTCATGGTGCCTTTAATTCGATCTGAGCAATTGGGGAGAACCTGCCTTTGGGTCTCGCCCATTTCTATCCTCTTTCAGGGGTTAGACGGCGAGACCTCCCACATGCATTCGCATGGCTGGGATCCAGGTGAGGGCGTGGCCCCTTCACCTGGATCAGCATGGAACTACGCCCATATGTTGCCCCGGAAGTTTTTCTGATGTCATTTCCACCCCAGAAGTAATTGTTTGACCCTGCAGGTCCTTGTTAGGTTGAATTAAATTTATGCTAATTTAATTAATAAAAATGACCCAGTTTTAAATCCAGCTCTGTGTCCGCATCGTTACTCCGCCTCTGCTGCAAATCAAAATATAGCCTTATAGAAAATTTCCAGAGCTATGATGAAGGTGCACTTGGATTCACCTTTGATAACTCTCATTAGTAAGGTCCCATTGTCATCTCCCAGTTTAAATACAAAGAGAAATCAAACAGTTTTACCTATCTATTTTTTATTTGATTTTTAGTGCACTCTTGAACTGTTCACAAAAACCAGTCCCTTTATTATACTTTTGACTCACACACTCTTTTGTTTTAACCAAGATCTAATAATAGATCTATAGCTCATAATAGATTAGCCGTAATTACTGCCCAGTGGTACCATTACTAAATTCTTCATTTGTACAGGGGGTTGCATTGCACCAAAGGAAGATTAGGGTCAGCTCTGCATTGCTTAAACAATTTGCCTGGTACGGCATTTGCTAAGATGAATGGGGAAAAAAAATAAAACAAAAACTCACAGGCACTGCAGTGAAAGAGCAAAGCAGTAATCAATACACAGACTTTTGTTACATGAGACCAGAAGGAAGGGTTTAGGATTCAAGCTAATGTGGTTTTATTTGAGTCTTATTCTGATAAACACCTCTTTTTATGCTTAATTTAAACATGGATATTTCCAAAACAACATGCCTGAGTCGAAGAGGACTTTTGAATGACTCAGTACTCTTTAGCTAACTAGCTATGTCCTCGTCCTGTTGTTCTCCCCTCTCTTCTCAGAATATTGTAACATTCCAGGAAATTTTCAATTAAACATTCTCTTGCATCCAAATTAGGAAAATGTGGTTAAGAATTTCAGAGTGAGATGGGATGTTAAACCATGTTTTGAAATTGGTTTCAGATTTTGTCATTTTTCCAACTATTAGGAAAGTACGGTGAATGGAAAACTTTGAGGTTATAGTAAATGCAGTGAATGGAATGGGGAAGAGACAGAATGCCATGATACAAAGTTTGTAGGAGTCCGTTAAGTCAAAGTGCTAATATTTTAATTGATTTTGATTACTATGTTCAGAAGATTAGATGGGTGCTTTAGTGTGGAACAGTAAACAAAGTTAATGTTTGCAATTGGATAGGAAAAAATGGTAATGAAAATAGAAATTTTCATTTTAAAATGTGCATTCCTGTAGGTTGAGTGATTCATAAAAGTACATTGATACATGAAATAAAACATATCCCCAAACACACTTACCCTGTTATCACTCAGAATTCTCTGATAAGGAAATTCTTTCCCTTCCTTTCTTAAGTGCTGCAGGGTGTTTTTTTTTAAGAACAAAACAAAAACACGATAATAAACAGTGATTTAGGAAAGATGGAAAAAACCTACAGGATTATTTCCCCTTAACTAAAATACTGACCTTAGTCTGACAAAAAGTAAGCCAGTGCATGAACAATTCATTCATGTTTTACTGTTAACCAGAGTATAGGAAATTAGAGAATGAAAATAACAAAAACAAATGCATGTGTTGCTTTCCTTCTCTCTAGCACAATAAGTGGTAAATATTCTTTCCCAAATTATTTAATTTAATGTAAAAGACTGCATTTCTCTGGCAGAAGACAACTAGATCTATAGATAGATCTAAGGTATACAGGAAGTCTTTATAAGTGTGGTCATATCAAATCATGTTAATGTTAACAAGTTCTTCTCTGGATTGTTGTCATCTAGAAGTTCAATGTCATAATCTCCATTCTCCAGATGTCTGTTTAGCTTCACCTGATTGTTAAAATTTTGTGTTGATGCATAAGCAAAGCTGTCTTCTGTTGTCATTTTTTTTAAAAATCAGCCTGTTCTTTATTTTGAATGAAATCTTTACACCACCACCCCCTTTCTACTTGAAGTACTCATAAAGCATATTAAACAATCACTCTTCTTTTAAAATATCAGGGATTTCATCATAGCAAATCTAAATGGCTTCATTTGCTTCTGAAAGAGTAGATCTCTCTGAATGTGAGTGCTCTTTCATTTAATAAAGGATAAGCTGAACAAACCACTTCTCTGCTTAGCAAAAATAAATTGCTTACTCTGAAGAGCTGCAGCCAACAGACTGTCTGGTGGCTAAGTTAAAAATTCTTAATATTTAATTAGGAATGTTCTTGTGCCCCTTCCCTACTTTCCTTTAAGAATTAATCTACCACTGTAGTATTTAAAGTTGTATAAGTTGGAAAGAAGGACAAGGGAGGATGCAAGAGGGCACAGTCTTGCATTTTCCATAGATGAAATGTTACTTTAGGATAGAGGTGAATAACATCTAGAAAATTTAGAGAACATCAAAAACCAACTATCTGGCAATAGAAGTGAAGAGGAAGGCTCTGGATGAGTGGTTAGAGAAGGAATAACAGAAATGTTTTGTCATTTATTTATCTTTTCTTCTTATGTATCTACAGGAGGAGATTTTATTTATTTATTTATTCAATTTTTTATGCCCCTCTTCTCCTTAGACTCAGGGTGGTTTACAACATGTTAGCAATAGCACTTTTTAAACAGAGCTAGCATGTTGCTCCCACAATCCGGATCCTCATTTTACCCACCTCGGAAGGATGGAAGGCTGAGTCAACCTTGAGCTGGTGATGAAATTTGAACTTGCAAATCTAGCAGTCAGCTTTAGCAGCCTGCAGTACTGCAGTCTACCCACTGCGCCACCTCGGCTCATATAATGTCTGCTATATGATTCTTTAATTTCCTAAACCATTGTAAGGAAAGGTATGGTGTATCTGAAGACATTTTCTAAACTAATATATCCCAAACTTTTCCCCTCTGGGCGTGTTAGGCTATCATGCCCGTTGTCCACAGCAGGGGTGAAAGGCTCCCAATTGGCTCGTGCCTGTCAGTTGTTGGAGAGCTGGTTGCAAAGGGAGTGCGATGCTTCGCCCACTTGCCCGGATGCCGCCATTTGCGTTCTTTTACTCTCTGTTGCATGTGCAAAGTTTTCTGTGCATTGGTTGCCGATAAGTTTCCGGTCACAATAAAGCCCTTCATGGCATTGGACCAGAATATCTATGGGACCGCCTTCTGCCGCATGAATCCCAGTGACCAGTTAGGTCCCACAGAGTTGGCCTTCTCTGGGTCCCATTGACAAAACAATGTCAATTGGCGGGACCCAGGGGAAAAACCTTCTCTGTGGCGGCCCCAGCCCTCTGGACCCCACCCCCCCAGAGATCAGAATTGGCCCCCCCTCCTCACCTTTCGTAAGCTCCTTAAAACCCACCCCTGTCGTCAGGCAGGGGAGTACTGAGATATCCTTTCCCCCTAGGCCTATACAATTTATACATGGTATGTTTGTGTGTGTGCTTGTTTGGTTTTTAATAAGGTTTTTTTTTAGTTATTTTAAATATTAGATTTGTTATATGCTGTTTTTATTATTGTTTTTTAGCTGCCCCGAGTCTATGGAGAGGGGCGGCATACAAATCTAATAAATAAATAAATAAACAAATGGTGGCATCCAGGTGGATGGGTGGAGCCTGACGACTGACAGGCAGGAGCCAGCCGGAAGCATTTCACCCCTGGTTCACAGGGGACACTGAGGAGACCCCCAGGAGACCTGGAAGGTGATCCCACACCCATTTAATCCAGTGCAATAAACATGTGGAATCAGGAATAGCTTGCTGCTCCTTTCCTAGACATTTTCTATTTCTCTCCTACAAAACTGGAGAAAAGTGCTCATTATCGTATAACGTTTTATTGCTGCTCACTTGGCTAATTTATTTTTTTCAAATGTGCCAATAAAAACTTCATCGTTCTCTATCTATATCACTACATATTGTCTTCCCCCTCCTTCTGAAATCGTAGTTTCTATGGAAACTAATTAAGATTCAGTGCTATGTCTGTATCTGTGGCAGTTCTGCTGCATATGGCTCTGAGGCTAAAAGGAGTGTGACCGGCATCCATCGGTCAGCCTTCCAGTTATCAACCACAGTTATAGCACTTCTCTTCCAAATTACTATTTTGATGGCCCTTTCTGAAAGCTCTGCTTGTACTGTAACTAAGATTCAAAACATTACAGGAATGTTCGCCAAGCCATTTTTACTTGATACCTCCTTGGTCTGGTTTCCCCCTTTTTGGGGAAAGAGTGCTGTAACACATATGCCTGGCTGCACAAGGAAAAAAAAATAAAGGCTTTGGGTTTAAGACCTAAGACAGTATAGATGAGTTTCAAATTACAGACTGAGACCTCATATTATACTGAACCCCAATATAATTGTAATGTGAACTTTGTTTTAGTGTGTAGTATGGAGCCAGAATATTATGTCTTTATAAATTTATGATTTAGTAAATTCGGTTAAATTTCTCTAGATAAATATATAGTGGTTTATGCAATGTGTGAATTGAGTTAAAGATATCTTATGCCTCTAGGTAGGTCAGATGATGTTTAGATTAATACATTGTTCTAACAGGAGACCTCTGGAGAACAGAAGCTCAGCACCAATAGAATAGTTGACTCGGGTTTTCTGTATATAATGCAACTTCGGCCAACAGACAGTTATGCTGGAATTATAGAGCCCAGAATTCCCAAGCAGCATGGCCACAAATGAGAAAGGTTGGCAGGGGAAGGCTGTTTAAAATCAAAACTATGATTGAAAAATAACAGATAATCCTTGCCATTATCATAAGGTTGAACCAGGACAATTCATGATCCGCAGAAGGCATCTCCCTGCCCCCAATCTCCAAATTGTGGAGTAAATAAAGAGTGGTGCATTTGTTTCGTAATTCAGATAGATGGGAACATTTTCTACTTTGGCCTTCCGCTGGCTGATACTCTCAGAATTTGTTGGAACTACATCATCTATAATTCCTAGTCATTTGAGTTGATGGCTGTGGGAATTGTAGTTTTAACAGGTTTGGAATGGTGGATTTACACAACAGAACTCTGGCAGTTTTTAGCATATTACATAATACCTAATTTAGGAATTAAGTAAATATAAAGGCAACATTCTTCAGCATTTTAAGTACTATAGAATCCGTGTCATACTATGGCCAACATATATATTTTATTTTAGCAAGTAAGGACATGATGGACTATGGTGCTGTGTGGAACCAGAAAGCTACATTGTAAAACCTGTTTAATCTTCAGTTCACCACATTTAAAATGTTATTGTGTTGGCTGAACATTGTGTGTGAAGCCACTGTTTTAAATCCTTACAGTTCAGGCAAGCGGTATTAGAAGACTTGACCTGTAACTTGGACAGCTGCCAATACTGAGACTTAAAGGAAAACTGAGGTATTCTTGAAGTGTAATACCGTGAATAACAACAGAGTAAAGAGATGTTTGTCAGCCTTCCCTAGTAATTGTAATGCTTTAGGAAGCAGTGCTGCCAATACAGTCTGCCAGGTACATATAACTCTTCTAATATTTGAACAGTGATTTTCAGGAGCTGGTGATTATCCACATGTTCTCTAGTCATTAGGGTTAGTGTGGGAACAAATACTGCTTTTCAAGCTGGATCCAAGGTCATTGATTTCACCCATGTCAGTTCCTTTCTAAAAGGATGATGTTCATCAATTCTGAAACTGAGACTTTAGTGTAGTATTCTGAGATCTGGCAAAAGTTAGAATGAGCAAGAATCTCCAATTTTAATATTAAAATTTCCAACACTGTCTTAAATTTTAGTTTGAATGATGAGTCACTGGGCTTGTTAGATATTGCTAATTATTACATATATTTTACTTTGTTCACCTTCCAAACTAATGTAAAGCAAAGTCTAAAAGATCCCCAACTCCTCATAAAATTCTAATCGCCAATACAGCGGTACCTCTACTTATAAACTTAATTCATCCCATGACCAGGTTTTTAAGTAGAAAAGTTTGTAAGAAGAAGCAATTTTTCCCATAGGAATCAATGTAAAAGCAAATAATGTGTGCGCTTGGGGAAACCACAGGGAGGGTTAAAGCCCTGTTTCCTCCCAGGAGATTCTTAGGCCCCACAGAGGTTTCTCCCTGCCTTTTCCAATCACAGTTTCGGAGGCCCTTGGTTTGTAAGTGGAAAATGGTTCTTGAGAAGAGGCAAAAAATCTTGAACACCCGGTTCTTATCTAGAAAAGTTCATAAGTAGAGGCATTCTTTGGTAGAGGTACCACTGTATTACAATACAATATTATATATTACAATATGCTAATTGTGAGAATGCGGATTGTCTGCACAATCTCTACTGCTCCCAGTTGTTGATCATTAATGTAAGGAAAGCAATGATAGTATCAGGACCCGGACCCAAAGTCATATGTGTACCAATTGTGGCTAGCAGCAGCCAGATGCCTATGGAAAACATGCAGGTTAGAATGTGAACGTAGAAGAAATCTCCCATTTATGTTCACCAGCAACAGATAATCACAGGCCTACTGCTTCTGATACAGAACGTAATCTGGAGTCATCAGGACTGGTAGCCAGTGATAATCTAATCCTCCTAATCCTTTTAAAGCTATCCAAGTGGGAGGCATCACTACATTTTTTGTCTTAGCAAATTGACTTCCTTTTATCTATTATGAGTTTTTCATCAGTCAACTTCATTGGAAGAGCCTGGGCCCTAGTTCTTTGAGGGGAAAAACAAATTCCCCCCACCCTGAATAATTTTGTACACTTCTGTCACCTTAATTTTATTTTTAAAAGGGTTATAATATTGTCGGTTTTAAAAATATATCTTCCTAAGTATTCTTCCCTAATTTTTTTCCTTTTTAAAAGAACCAGAGCAGCATATTACACTGATTTCTTTATTGGTTTCTCTTCATATTCAGATACCTTTTCTAATCAGAGAGTTTTAGAGCAGTCATTACTTTTATCTTAGAGTTCAAGAATTCTCAAACAATAAAGTCTTAAAACTGCATGGTAACCTTTACTTTGGCAACCTCTATTTATGAGATGACAATAAAAATGTCACTTTATGCACAGATATCTTATAATCCAACCATCCAAATGCATCTGTACTTGGTAAAATAATAGCTTTTATTCTCCTTGCTATGAATCCTAAGCTTGTTAAAATTCATTTGCACTGTTTGCATTTCTGGTGTGCAAGATGTTTGTTCTTTCAATTTCTGATAGAATAATATTTTAATAAAGATTGTATTGATTGATTATACCCAGAATTTCTAATATTTTACTTCCCAAAATTCTAGGGGGATTTGATCCTATTGATTTCATCATTAAAAGTTATAATATACTCATATATTTCACATATATTTTGCAGGGTGTCGGCCAAACCTGTAAAACAGGGAAATCAGGGAATTATCAGGGAAATTGGTGGTTTGGGAAATATCATAAAATTATCAGGGAATTCGTGAAAAAACAGAATAAATCAGGGAAGAAAACAAACTATTAAAATGTTTAAAAGTCAGGGAAAAATCATGTAAAAAAAATAAACAGATCGCGCTGCCTGGCAGAGTCAAACAAAAATGAGCATAAATGTAGCAATAACTTGCTTCCTCAGCTACCAATATTTCTCCACAGCTTAGCCATTTAGTATGACATTATCTATAACCGCATCTTAACTAGATTGCAAGTTACAGGGAAATATCAGGGAATTTCAAAATGCTTTCTTCCTGGACATCCTGATTTTGTTATTGCATTTATTTTAAACATGTACATACCTGCCCATCTTTCAGCCCACTATGGGTGTCTCTGAATCATTTTCTTTTGAAGCCAATCTAAGATAAACCGCTAACTTACTTTTGAGATCTGGCACTGTTGTCCACAGTGGTTTGGGGACCCTGAATGATATTCACCAAAAGGGATTAAAAAGAGTAAAAGCAGATTGACCAGAACAAACAAAAAACATCCTGCCAACAGGGTAGCGAGTCCTCATACCAACTGGTATCTTGAATAGCCACATCTCTGTGGCCATTTTAAAGTCCAGCGGTAATGGGGTGGTCCAGACATGGGGTAAAATGTTTCACAGTTCAACCAGTATTGAGAAGGCCTGATGGGGCTGCCATCAAGCTTTCTTTCTCCAGTCTGATGATATAGATAGTTTTAGTTTGGAGAAGGCAGTCATCTGGATCCTGAGCCATGTAGAATTTTAAAAGATATAACCAGAATCTTGAATTTGGGGATCAATAGAGATTCCAGAGGAGTGCAGTGCAGCTGGTTCAGTTTACCAAAGAAAATGCATTATGTGTGTGTGGGATCTTTGGAATAACTACCCAGGCTGCCTCTTGCACACCAGGTGAAGCTTCCTAATGGTCATCAGGAGAAATCCTAAATTGACTGAAGTGCAGTAGCACAACTCTTAACAAAGATACATAGGACAAATAGACAAAAAAGCAGAATTCTTGTGAACTTTTAGAATCTGATATAAAATGGGGAAAAGAATATACCATATTTTTCAGATTATTAGGCACTCTGGACTACTAAGACACACCTAGCTTTTGGAGAGGAAAACAAGAAAAAAATCTGCCTCTGCCTCCCAGCAATTTGCCTCCTCGCAGCAAACAGCCTGGTCAGCTTGAGCACAGCCTGACTTAGCATGACAAGCTGATTGGAGGTTGGATCTGCCTCCCGGGATACCACCTATCAGCTGTTCCAGGCTGCAGGGATCACCACCATCCATTGCCATTGCTGTATATCACGATCTCCACATGCCACATTTTCAGTCACTGGGCACCCCATTTCCATCCTCCACGCATTACATTTTTGGCCCATTCCAGGTGGCAGGGATAGGCAGCAGCAGCAGCAATCCTAGTCACCTGGAATGAGCCAATAATGGGACATGCAGAAACTGAAAATGGGGCATGCAGAGGCCATAAATGGGATGGGCATGCGGGTGTGGAGTTAGGCGGCAACAGCAATGGGTGATGGTGATCTCTGCTGCAAGGAGGAAAATTGCTGGGAAGCAAAGGCCGAATGGTGGAGGCTGGAGGGTGGGTGGGGCTTTGACAACATTCGCTGTATAAGATGCACAGACATTTCCACCCACTTTTGAGGGTAGGGGAATGTGTTTTATACATAGAAAAATATGGTAATACTTTTTTTAAAAAAATTCTGCTGTCAACTAGAAAGAAAAGGGAGGGAAGGATTATTTCGTTACAGTAAATTGTACAATGGCATTAAGTTTTGCATTCATATGAATAAGTAGGAAAACTCAATGTACAAACCAGTGATGTATATCTGTTTTCCAATCACTTGAATTTAGAATAATTAAATAAGCTTTGATCCAGATGAAGTTCTGACTCATTGTTTGTATACTTTTGGGTCTGGCAACAAGGAAGGAAAGGAATAATACTAGATTCAGTTGCATCTCCAGAGAAGTCCGTGATTAGCTGATTGGAAAGGAATTTGGCCTCTGCATATCCAGTTGAGATCCAATGATTTTGGCCATAATAGCTGAGTGTTAGTCAAGTAGAATGCTATGATTCCTCTGAAGACTGGCTGGAGTCTTTTGATGGAGATAATCATTTTACATTTTGGCTGCAATCCTGAACACACTTATTTACAAGAGAAGCTTATTGATTTCTGCTGGATTTTGATTCTACGACAGCTGGAAATAAGCATCTTCAAGATTTAAGATCATTGAATAAGCATAACTCAGGATAAAGTCAAATTTAATGTATAACTAGTTTAAATTATGCAGAAAATTGTGCTGGTAAAATAGCTGTGCTCGCTATGTTTTCTGATGATTTTTTTCTTTGCAGGATTCTAAGACAATAGTCCCTTCTTCTTCCAGAAGATCAAGTGAATGGCTCAAGATTTTGGCATCCATTTTCTGCTTAAGTAAGTAGCTTCAAAATGTTCACATTCTAAGTTAAACTCAGATTCTATTCTATGTATCAACCAGTTTACACACTTAACTCCATATGCAAAATAACCCCCTTACCAAGTATGCAATAACCTAAGACAGTTTGTGCTTGAACTGCTGATTTCTATAATTATGCTAATCAGTGAGCAGTCTCAATTTTATGCTGGAGAATCATTCAAAGCCAATCTCTTTGCATGGCCAAAAAGAAAGAAGGCAGATACTTGTCTGATTTCCATCTCAGGTGTCTCTAATATAGAGTTTACTTGAAGCATCTGGATGGATTTGTTATATAACCATCATACTTATTGTATTTTGCCTTATGCTTGGAAAGAATGGTGTGGACCTATTGCATTATATTAAACCCCGATGACTTAATTTGGAATAGAACAGACATCTGGCAAGGCAGTTCTAGGCTCTATCAGACCTCTTATGATTTATATCCTCTCACACTTTACATGGAGCACAATTAATCTGATAATTAACTCATGGGCAAGGAAAGTTGCCATCAGTTAATTAATCAAGGAATCGTTATGGTGCCTCCTGTCTTTCCAGAAAGCAAGTGAAAAAAGCATTTTCTTATTGGTTATAAGATCAGTTAAAATACAGTGATACCTCGTCTTACAAACGCCTCGTCATACAAACTTTTCGAGATACAAACCCGGGGTTTAAGATTTTTTTGCCTCTTCTTACAAACTATTTTCATCTTACAAACCCACCACCGCTGCTGGGATGCCCCGCCTCCGGACTTCCATTGCCAGAGAAGCGCCCGTTTTAGCGCTGCTGGGATTCCCCTGAGGCTCCCCTCCACAGGAAACCCCACCTCCGGACTTCCATGTTTTTGTGATGCTGCAGGGGAATCCCAGCAGCGCAAAAACGGGCGCTTCACTGGTGACGGAAGTCCGGAGGTGGGGTTTCCAAGCAAGGGGAGCCTCAGTGAAATCGCAGCATTGCAAAAACACAGAGGTCCGGAGGTGGGGTTTCGAGGACATCAGTGTTTTTGCGATGCTGCGATTTCACTGATGCTCCCTTCGCTGGGAAACCCCACCTCTGGACTTCAGTTGCCAGCGAAGCGCTCGTTTTTGCAATGCTTGGATTCCCCTGCAGCATCGCAAAAACACAGAAGTCCGGAGGTGGGGTTTCCCATGGAGGGGAGCCTCAGGGGAATTCCAGCAGTGCAAAAACCTGCGCTTCGGCTGGCAAAAGAGGTGAATTTTGGGCTTGCACGCATTAATCACTTTTCCATTGATTCCTATGGGAAACATTGTTTCGTCTTACAAACTTTGCACCTTAAGAACCTCATCCCGGAACCAATTAAGTTTGTAAGACAAGGTATCACTGTACTAGAAAAAGAAGGTGGTGTTATGTATGCTTGTGATTGTGTTGAGTTGTAAGTTTGTCCTTATACACATTGCAGAGGGAGACTACCAGTGTATGGAAGTGAGAAGATGACATTACATGTTTGCAGAAGCAGCGGGGAAATCATCACATGTATTTCTCTTCTTCCCAGTTCCTAAGACATGTTTTCATGAATGTGCGCTTAGGTCCCCAAAGTAACCGCCCTTGAGTTTTTGGAGAGTGGCGGCATACAAATCTAATAAATTAAATTACATTACATTAAATTAGACAATGGAACATTTTGATAATAATTCAGAAAAAAAGGGCTATGGAGAAGATAGAAATACTTTCTGCAGCTCTTCAAAGCAGCTGTGCCTCTTCCCTTATCATTGATAAGACAATCCCAAGAAGAAAAATTGACCAATTTTAAAGAGTTTCATATGGGTTCTGTGTGCATGTTCCACTCCCTGCTCCGAAATATTTTAATAGATATAAATATGAATCCTATTGCTTGCCTCCAGGATGAAAAGAAAATGATAGTAAGTTTCATTTTAATATCTTAGCAGGTGGCAGCAGATGGTTGACCTTATGGTTGGCCAACTTAATATACCACTCAAAAAAATAAAGGGAACACTCAAATAACACTTCCTAGATCTGAATGAGTGAAATATTCTTGTTGAATATTTCATTTGCACAACTATTCCATTTGCACAACAGCATGTGGAATTGACTGACAATCAGTGTTGTTTCCTAAATGGACAGTTTGATTTCACAAAAGTTTGATTTACTTCAAGTTATATTCTGTCTTTTAAGCGTTCCCTTTATTTTTTTATTTTGAGTGTATTTAGAAGGGAAATCATTAGAGAATATTGAGAAATATTTTTAAAAATACTAGAAAAAGGCAGTGGCAAATGTCTTTTGTATTATTGCCAAGGGCATGGAAAACATTTTATCAATTTATAAACCATTTCATAGGCACTAATATTTATTCTAATCTTTTGTTCCTTCCTTTTGTTAGTCATATTATAATTAGCCCTGTCTAACCCCCCCTGTTTGAAAAGTGGTGGATCCTTGCTGATTACAATCACTTATAGGACAACTATACATTATATAGTTGTGATATATTTGTGTCTTATATTTGTGATATTTTATGAGAACATTTGTCACACACCGTTTTAATTTCAAAGTAATTTTACTGTAGTTATATGATGTATTATAATTATGAATGTGCAATTGATATTTTCAAAAGTTTAATTCCAGAACCAAAGTGGACTATTAAGAGTTAATTTGTGATAAGATATGAAATCAATAAATTTAATATTTTTAAAAAAAATTGGATTGAAGCAAGAGCTTTGTAAAACATTCTGAGCCTCCCAAAAATATATTAGTGATGCTAATGAAGTCAAGTCAGTTTCTTTTTTTAAAAAAGCCCTGAATGTATACTATTCTGCTCTTCTATTTTCAATTGCTTATTTATTTCGGAGTTATTTCCTAAAAATCCCTTGAGGGTGCAGAATAAGACGTGCAGAATTAGAATGCTTAGAATGATACATTTTGAAATGATGTCTTGCCTGTTTTCTAGACGGATAACTTCTATTGTTGTTTTGGGTTTCTTACTGCAGGATGATCTGGAAACTTGCTTTATCGTTGTTTCTCATGTCCACTCTGGTTCAAGTGATAGAACCCAGGAAAAATCGTCCTGCGGGAGCCATCCCTTCTCCTTACAAAGGCAGCAGAAATAATAACTCTGACCGACGGCCGCATCTGAACAAAGAAGTGCTGGCCTCCAGCCAGGAGGCCTTGGTGGTAACAGAGAGGAAATATCTGAAAAGTGATTGGTGCAAAACCCAGCCCTTACGGCAGACTGTCAGTGAGGAGGGCTGCCTTAGCCGTACAATTATAAACCGCTTCTGCTATGGCCAGTGCAACTCCTTCTATATCCCCCGGCATGTAAAAAAAGAAGAAGAGTCTTTCCAATCGTGTGCCTTTTGCAAGCCTCAGAAAGTCACCTCCTTCACAGTGGAACTAGAGTGCCCTGAACTGGACCCACCTTTTCGACTTAAGAAGATCCAGAAAGTGAAGCAATGCCGATGTATGTCGGTGAGCCTGAGCAGTACAGGCAAACAATAAAAATGAGATTTGGCAGCTGACTCTGCCTTAAACCCTTTCTTCAGACACAAAACTGGTTGACTGTTTTTTTCCTTGACTCAGTTTGGAACATTTCTACAGCAGCATCCTTCGCTTGGTTTGCCTACTGGAAATAAAGGCTGCTATCAGCAGATCAAAACATCACATCCTTATCACCCAAACAGCTCTTTGTCCACTGGGCTTGCCACTAAATGAGAAGTCGTTGTCTGATGTGAAAGTGAACCTTTCGGGGGCCAGTGATATAAATTCAGTAATTAACTCTTCCTTCCACTGTGTGGAAATTGTTTTGGCTTTCACTTTACGCTTTTGGATGAATAATGGCTGGATGAAGTATTTGTCATTTTCCTTTCTCATCCTTGGTTAACATTTTGGTTTATTTCTGACTATTTAATCCTGTCTTCTGTGCGATGGATATAGCTAGGAACAGCAAAGGGAAGCATTGATCTGTCTTGATTGATAAGACTCGTGTGCTTTTTAAACAGCCTTATCTTCCATGGATATATCAGCTTGCACTTTCCAATGAAGAGGCTGCAGTGGATTTATACCTATTTTCAACTAAACTGTCTCAAGTACAGAGTGCTACAGCATGGTCTCATTTGTCATGTTACTGCAAATAATTGTTAAGCTTTTTAATGTAGACATAAGCATGTATAATTTGTGAGATGACTCACTGTTTGAAGTCTTGAGATGAATCTTAAATATGAGAGCAGATTGTCCCTCACAGCCCACAGGATTTTGCTAGTGTTAATTTTCCTTCTGTAGACTTATTTTGTGGATTTATCCCCATCTATTTTGAGTGACTACATTTGTGAAGGAAAGCAAAAATTGATCTTTAGCAATATCATAGCACAAAGCAAGCAACACAGTGTATTTTTCCTTTAAATTAATTCCTGTTTCCTTTATACGAAATTGCATCTATGTAGGATAAAATTTAATGTATGAAAACTTGATAAACCCAATTAATACAGGATTGCATGTTAGGGTTTTGCATGTTCCAGAAGTTACCATTGAGATTTCTTTGAAAATTTCTGGGTAACTCTGATGGTGACCCCAGTGCATGGCTTGACGTTTGCATTTGTGATAAGTATTCAAATTTTCAAATATGATTTTTGTTACTATTTTCCTCCTGATGTGATCAGAAAGGTTTGAATAAAGCTGCAAATTGATGCCACCTCAAGGGTTCAAGGGCACAGGTGGGGTTTTTTTATGCTAGACAGGTTACTTTGAGAGGTTTTTAGTGATTGATCTTCATTAGGCCTGTCAATTATGGAAATTGGCACAGGAAGAGGCGATTGGGTAGGTATGTGGCCTTAGAATTCAATCCCTTATGTGATGTTACATAAGAATAATATCATGCTTAGAAAACACAGTAAAGAAGAATGGGGCTTACCTTGGTGGTTTTGATAATAACTTATGATTTATATCAAAGATATTAGGGATGAATTAATTAGGATAGCTGTATTTTTATGTACAGGCTTGCTGCCCAAGAACACTGCTTCTTGGAAAAAGAGAACATTTGGTTCTTATTGTTAGGACTTGGTAAAACATTGTTCAAGCAATAATGTAGTATAATTATTTAGAGAGAGCTCTTTACCAGCCTGTTACAAACAAACCAGATCTGTTATGACAGGGGAATACTTTTCGGGTTGTTTTATAAGAGTTGAGTTAATGTTGTAATAGTTCATACTATTTAAATTTTGTTTTATAAATGAAAATGAAGTGGAATAAATATTATAAATATAACAATTATTTTTAGGCGTATTGTTAAATTATAGAAAAAGCTACTCTAGAGATATATGGAATTCATGTATATTTGTTTCATGTATATATTCGTAGAGCTTAAGTTTAACCTTTGTTAGGGAGTTTTCTTTGTCCACTTAATTTAAATATGAAATAATTAAAATATAGAGCCATTATAGAATATTTCAGTTAAAGGCAGCATACGTGTAGCTGAAAATAACTAATGAAAAGTATCACTATGAAATTTTATGTATGGAAACTGTGAATGTAATAGACATACATTAATTTCCAATTTTCTGTTATATCACAGAGAGAACCTTTAATTCTCCAGTTTTATTGCATGTCATCAATCCCAACGATATGGCTGTAGTTAAGCAGTATATCAGAAATTAAAGGTCCTGTGTCAATGCAATGTATGTTATGTATAATATATATACAACCTCAATTCTTAAATAAACTGGGTTTATTGATTGATGATTTTGAATGAATGAAAGGGGCATCATGATTGTTCTTCTCCAAACGAATAGTTGTAAATACACAAACTTCAACATAACATTAACATAACACCTATTAATATTACTGTACTTTTTTGATCAGCAGTTGGAGCTGTTGTCATACAAAAACATTTTAATGGAAATAAATGAAGGAAATTACAACTGTAATAAAACATAACACCTATCATTGCAACTGTACTAAAATTGGGCTACTGAATTTTCTTTCTAACATCTCAGCTATGTTTTATTTGCAACTTTCTATATTATTTTTAGTGAAAGGGGTAGGACTAGGTATCAAAGCAGTATTACTCTAAACATGACATGGAACAATAAATAACAATTGGAATAGATTTCGTACCCCAGGAGTGGAGCTGAGCGCTATTTCTCCCCACCCGATGGCTGCAACTGGCAGTGCCTGATCCGCCCCACCTTCTGGGAGGAAGCCCACCCAGTCGCTTCTCGGAGAGGCGAGGAGCAGCAGTGGCTGTGAAGTTGGAGAATCTTGGAAGAAATTGTTGGAGAAGCATGGAATTTAACCCTGTGGAATAAATGGTCCTCTGCTACAGGATACCAGGGTGGGGGCTGCAGGGGGATAGAAAAAGGTGAATGGCAGCGAAGTCTGTTCCTGGCGTGTTTTCACATGGGAAGAAATTGCTCTTGAGGCGGAAGAAATCCAGGAGGACTCACAAGGTGGGAAACTTGCCATGGGTGTGAACGTTAATCAAATGTATTTAGGTGGCTCAGTTACATTGAGGTATAAAAATGTAAGGAGCCAAGCACTAATTAATGAGATATGCCGGAGAGATAATGGTATATGTTAGCGGCTCCCTGGACCAATCAGGTGATGAAGAGAGCGAGTTCCAGAACAAGGGACTTGATTGAGCATGAATGATCCTTCTGTTGGCCATGAGTGTTTGTGTGTGTGGGTGCGTGCGTTTGTGTGTGTGTGAGTGAGAGAGAGAATTGGAACATTTTTTTTTAAATAAATCTTTTTATTAATTTTCATAAAAGGACGCACAAACTTACAAACATTAAACATATAGTTTGGGGAGGTATCCTCCCTACTTATCTCAAAAGTATAAATGCAGATATAGAAAAAAGAATACATAATTGAATACATAGTTGAATACTAATACATAAAAAATAGCTAATAATAAAAAAACTAATAACAAATAATTTAAACTAGGATGAAATCAATTATTCTTCTCATCTTATTACTATTGTATATGTAAACTAATTCTAATACTATTCCTTAAAAAAAGGTAATTGGGACATTTTTTAAACGCCGCAGGATGCGGGACAAATTATGAAAAAGCGGGACTGTCCCACTAAAAGTGGGACGTTTGTCACTTTAACATACGCACACACAAGCATATTAATATTTGTAACACAGCGGTGGTCTAATTCAGGAAATCAATAAAGTTCAGCTCCATTCAAAGGAATCTTGCAAAGTTCTCTTACATGGAGGTATAGACACATGAAGTTTTTCTTTTATAGAAGAGGCCATGAACTGGATCCAGTTTTAGTTCTAGTGATCCATTGAAATAAGCAATTCACCTTAGCTATGGCCAGAGTCACCATCCAAATTAGGCAACAACCAGTCCTGATCTCAACAGCACTCTTTTTAGCTCTTCTACCTTTGCTTGGCAGAGGTGCCGAATCTTGCCCAGTAAGGAACTGGATTAGCCCAATTCCTGATTCTAACAGGTTATTGTCAATAGTAGTCATGACTATAGACAAGGCAGCAAACAGAGTTATAAACAGACCAACATATGCCTAGTGTTGGGAATCATGCATTCTTCATTCAACCTGGCCTGCAAGAGCTAGACTGACAAGACACTTTCCTAAATATAACTTGAGCTCATTGGTTAAATTAAATTAGTTTGGTTAATTCTGAATCAAAGCCACTTTATGTTCTTCCCAAATCACTACAAACCCTTCTATTCTTGTTGCATGGTATTCTTTTTTCAACTTTATAGCAAAACATTTTGCAATTGAATTGTTAAGGAACTACTATCGCCACTTCTTCCAAGCTGGCGTCTTTTCCAGTTGCGTTACAATAGCTTTTATTGTTCCAAATAACATGGCCTTTGGAATTGGAATGATGGGAACCACATAAATTAATGCAGAAAGAAAAAGAAATCAGAGCTACCGGCTATAATGCCATCCAGTATAATATAAAGCTTACAGAGAGATAAAACCATTTTTCTTGCTAATTCAAAGCTAATATTTTAAGACATTAGCCTGCCATCTGGTGGTAGATAGATTAATCCATCAGTTATAAATTGTCATATTTACAGATAATACTCAATACAAAGATAGCCCAGCTTCTTGTCTATGGTAGGCTTTCAATTGCCAATCTTGTACTGTAAGATATTCTTACAATAACCACATTTTGAATTTTCAGTAAATAGTTTGGAATAAGAACCTGGAAACTAAGAATTACTTGGAATCACAGGAATATTTTGCAAGTTACACACCCCAAACTAGTGACAATAAAACCATTATTTCTATATGTCTACCGAGATTCTCATCCAAGTCATGATTGTCCCAAAGGTGCTTTTTTTTACAAAAGGCAACTGGACTTCCTTTGTTTTACATGAAGATGTTTCACTTTTCATCCAAGAACCTTTTTCAGTTCTGGAGGTTCTTCAGTCAGAACTAAAGAACCTTCTTGGAAGAGAAGTGGAATGTCTTCAAGCAAAAAGAAAAGTCCAATTACCTTTTGAAAAAAATTGCCTTGTGGATGATAATCTCAAATTCAGTCTTACCCACAACCACTTGTTCTAGGCTTCTTTATCTTGCAGCATACAGTACATAGCTGTGGTGAGATAAGAAAGTAATATGATATAGTTAGACTTTAAAGTCAGTAGAAACCAACTAACAAAACCAAAGCATGAATCGCATGTGTTAGATGAGAGATGAATGGTCATCTCCGAGCATTTGGAGACTTCAGCTGGTACAAAATGCAGTGGCACATGCAATAACAGGTGTGCCAAGGTATGCCCTTATTACTCCGACTTTACGGGAGCTGCATTGGTTACCAGTCAGTCTCTGAATGCAATTCAAGGTGCTGGCTATCACCTTTAAAGCCCTAAATGGCTCAGGGCCAGACTATTTATGGGACCGTCTCCTACTTCCTATCTCACTGCGGCCAGTAAGGGCCCACAGAGTCGGCCTTCTCCAGCTCCCACCTGCCAAATAATGTTGAGTGGCGGGACCTCAGGGAACCCTTTGGAATCAACTGCCCCCCGAGTTCCATACTATCTCCACCCTACCAGTCTTCCGGAAAGCCATTAAGACCTGGCTTTTCCAGCAAGCTTGAAATTAGGATTGACTGTAAGCGGTGATGGGCTCCTACGGGAATGGTCAGGAATGCAGTTCCGGTAGCAGAATTTGGAGTTTGACGCCAGAGCACCCAATTTGCACTGAAAGATGTTGAAACAAAATGCATAATGCAAAATGCGGAGAGGAGCAGCATACAAATCAAATAATAAATAAATAAATGAATAAATAAATAAATAAATAAGCAAGCCACACCCACAGTGTGGTAGTAAAAAATTTGGTAGCCCTTCACTGACTGTAAGTATGCATGGTTTTTTAGAACATATTTTATTGAACTGTTGATTTTATTGCTGTATTTTATTGTTTTTATGATTATTGTTAGTCCTTTTTTGGAGTGAGCGGCATATAAATACAAACAAACAAATAGGATGGCACTTTTTGAAAATAAGCTATGTTACAGTGGAGGGTCAGTCGAATTACCCCCCTTCCATGGCAGAAAAGCCCCCTTTCTGTCTCTACCTTTCCCAGCGGCCATTGTACTAAGGCCCGTTAAGTTCCGTCCTCACCAAGCCAGGGAGAGTGGGTACCTCCATATCCTTCCCTTCCTTCTAATATTGTCTCTGGTGAGACTGAGCTAGAGACCCTTCCCACAGAAGTCCTGCCACTGTGAAGGAGTTTCTACTGTGGATGCAGCAGCAGCCTCGCCCCCGTCCCCCACAGTTATTTAGAGATCCGTGCCTTGTTTGGGGGTATTTGTGGCTTAATGAGATCACTATAAAGGAAGCCTGTTTCTCTAGACAAGGTGTGTGTCTGTGTGTGTGTGTGAGAGAGAGAGAGAGAGAGAGAGAAAGTGCAGGGGGAGTCACTTGTTTGGCAGCAGAGCGGGGTACGTCTTCCATGGGTGGGAGGCTGGAGGGGCAACTGCAAGAGAAGCCTCCCCTACAAGGAGTAGCAAGAGGGTTGGCAGTGTGGGGCAAGGACTTCAGGTTCAGTGGAAGGGGGTCGGTCTGGAACTGGTGCATCTGCTTCCTGCTGTCCCCCCCCCTCCTCGGTGCAAGGGAGTGGGACAGGCATGATAGCTGTACATATGGGCAAGGCAAGAGGGAGCAAACCAGACATGGACAAGTGGAGGAGGTGAACAGTCCCATTCTGGGATGAGAGAAATGAGGTATGGTCAGAGTAATCCAGAGGACGAGACCTAGAGGTGCAGTGGGAAAAGTTTAGTATTGCAGGCAAACTCCGCCCACAGCCTGGAGTTCAATCCTGATGGGGCTCAAGGTTGACTCAGCTGTCCATCCTTCTGAGCGTGTTAAAACGAGAACCCAGATTGATGGACGGCAATATGGAAACAATGCTTCTACAGTGCAAATTGG
The DNA here is from genome assembly GCF_031021105.1 of Erythrolamprus reginae. Taxonomy (NCBI): domain Eukaryota; kingdom Metazoa; phylum Chordata; class Lepidosauria; order Squamata; family Dipsadidae; genus Erythrolamprus; species Erythrolamprus reginae. The sequence continues at coordinate 339,349,544 of NC_091950.1, read as the reverse complement.
AAAGATTGCTGTAAAGCACTCTGAGGCGATAAACAAGCCTAAATGCTATTGTTATTACTAGAGGAACCTCCTCTTATTTAGATCTGAATAGATAGAGAACAATATGACAAATTGAACCCTGGTAGTGCAATGGTTAGAATGCAGTATTGCTGGCTAACTGCTGACTGCCAGCAGTTCAGTTGCAAAGAAACACCCCTTTTTGCCTTTCTGCGCCCAGATGCTCCAGGAGGCAACCTCGTGCCAGGTGTATGGGAGGCAGCGCGAGGGAGTCACTACAGCAAAGTGGTTTATTCCCTCTCCAAGCATGCAGAGAAAGGAAAATGCTGCCCAGAGCAAAGGGAGCATTTCTTTTCTCTGGGTGCTGGCAGAGGTTTATTCCCTCTCCAAGCACCCAGAGAAAGGAAAATGCTTTGTTTGCTCTGGACTGCTAAAGCCTCCTTATGCACCACCGAAAGGCTCCCCTGGCAGCCCAGAAAAGCCTGAGGTGGCTGGGATTAAAGGGGAAATGGCAGGAAACTGGCCCGGCCTTTGTGGTTCTTAACAAGAGGGGAAAAAATCTTGAACACTCATTTTTTTATCTAGAAAAGTTCTTAAGTAGAGGCGTTATTAGGTAGAGGTACCACTGTATTAGTCTAAGTGCTATTGCTAAATGCTAAATTGAGGAAGAAAGCATGCCTCAGCTAGTATATCTCTTTCCTGATTCTTCCCTCGGTGTTGGCTTTATATATTGTTTTAGATTATATTGTACATTTCTTAAAAGAGGAAGTTTTAATTTTGTTTAACAAATAATTCAATTTTTTTGCGATCAGAGTGATTGTTAATCATCTCAAGAGACACAAAAACTGAAGCACTACAGTGATTTCGTTATTTCTTTTATTTTTCATATAAATTAACATTCTAAAAAAAATTGGAATAGAAACACTAAATACAATATTGCACATAGCGATCTTTGTTAAGTGTAGCATTATTCAGTTTAGAATGGCAATATACACACAGTAGATACTGAAGGGAACAGGAAATCTACAAAACAGAAACATGCTTCAATGTTTTTTAAATGCATTGAACTGAAAAAAAATGCAGAAACAGCAAAAGACTATAAATTACATAAATACAAACATGAGTTTAATCAGTGCTATTAAAATATGTTTTACTTCTTTAATTGCTTTTAATAGGTCTTTTCTAACAATCTTCTCTTTTCCCTTTCCCAAAGAAATAATCTTTATTCTTGATGCTATTTGATCATATAATGCAGTTTTGGGGCTATCCTGAAAGATGATAAAAGTTTCAAGCTGATCATGTAACAGGAAATCATTTCCCAGTGGAGGAAAAATATATATTTTTAGTGACTGGTATTTTAAAAATTCAATTCCTGAGGTCATATTTTATGCAGCTCTTATGATTCCTGGAAAAACATATTAATCTCTGGACAACCAGGTATCATATAGAAGGTTACATGAAGAAAAATAAATATTTCAGAACTTAGAGATTGCATCACTCTAGCACCTTCCATACTAAGAGGCATTGAGATATATACATAATTTCCCTACTTTTGGCTTTTTAAAAATGTTTTAAAAAGTTGCTCTTAGAAAGTGTGGAAAAAATGTGGTAACTAGATCTGCCCAATCATTAAATTGTTTTTAGCAGTTGAGACAGAAATATTGCAAAACAATTGCATCTGCTGTACTTTTTGTAATACAAGTACTTAATAAAATATAAGATCAAACAGAAGTAATAATCTTTGTTTTATCCCCAGAAAAACAAAGGCTCTTAATAATCTTTCATAATTTAGAATGGGAAAAGGGAAAGATCTTTAGTTCTTTAATTTTTACTCAAGAGTTTGATAGAAAGTCTACCACAAGTTTCCTGTTATTTTGCAGTTTCTTCGATGAATATACTGTAATATTGAAATACCCGAGATTGTTTGGTATCTACCAAGTGAGTCCTGTGCTTAACTATAATTGAGCTTTCCCCTTTTTGTTTCCATCCCATTCACCAATATCAGCAAATCATGATCAACTTTGTCAATTATAACAATAGCTGGGGTGAATGTCATATTTATGACATATTTTGTCAGGAGGCAATGAAGTAATATTGGAGATCATGGCTTAGAGTGTAAAAGAAACACTTTTACCAATTCAGAGTACACTTACCGTACTTATAGGAAATAGATACAAACAGTTCTTAAGAAGTAACATTCTTTCTAATCTAAATGCAATGTTGTAATGTATTTGCTTTGGGGGGAAAAAATCCTGCAGGAATGGAACAATAAGATGTTTATAAAGTTTTCAGTATGTTTAAGACATACTGAAATACTGCTGCTTACACAGACTACTTTAGTCTTTATTATTATTTTACCATATAAATTGCAAAATAATATTTGGATGGAATGAATGTAATATATGGGATGCCTGTAAGAGGAAAAATATCAAATAACTTCCATTACTGGGTATCCATCGTGCAAATCTGTTCATCAATAAATGTTCATAGTAGTCAGTGTAAACAGGAAACAAAATGCAAGAAAATCAAGAATGCAGATGAGCTGAATGGTAATATTTCCTTTTCCCCTACCTCCCCAAGGCATGATCAATTTATTGAGTCTGGATACAAAGACATAACTCTTTCTTCTTTCAAATTTTCATACTTATCTTTGCTTTCTGAAAATGAAGGGCACAGAACAGAGTGAGCAAGAAGAGATTTTAGTATTTCATAGCATATTCATAAACAGAAACCTGTTATATAATCCACAGTCCTGCATCTGTTCAGTAACTTTGATACTGTGCAATATTACTCTAACTCTGCTTCCTGAAAAACAACTGTACTACCTTTATAGGATCAAAAGTGTTCTGTGTATGCATAAAACACAATTGAAACATTTATCTCCCAACAGAAAACATTAAAAAACCTCTGCACATCAAAGTGATTGCGACCCACATCCTTAGTGAATGTGTGTCTGACAGTTTAAAAAGTAGTTACCAGGGAAATGGTACAGAGTAAGATTTGCTGTTAATCACCCCAAACAAGACAAAGAAACACAGGAAACAATTTTTCTATAACCCAAAGATCAAAATTCAATTAACTCAGACTATTTGGATATAAAGTTGAGTTTTCCCCAAGATATAATCTCCAGATGCTTAAAACAAACCATTTATCTTGTATTACAATTAACTGACTACAAAAGATCATTTACAGCTATTTGTTGCTGTAAATGATCACCATCACTACTGCCTAAATCTAGTGAGCTGGTTAGTTTTATTTTAAGATCTAGCATTCATTTTCTACATCTTGGTTTAACATTTAACATTTTTATAGATAGTAAGAATAATTATACTTACAATTCCAGAATCATGCTTTTGTTTTATATTGTAAAGTGATTTTCCTTTTTTCTGTCTACATACTTCTTCAGCCTCTTTAAGTCTGCAATACAATATGTTAATACATCAAGTCAATAATCCTTGCAAAATACAAGGCTGTTGTAGAACAAGTTCAATACACAACCATCCAGATCATATGCAAAATATAAATTATCAGCAAATACCATCAAGGAAGTACTATCGGGCACCAAAAACCCCAATGGTTACTGTAGCTGCTCTATGCTGCCGTAAAATTAATAGAACAGAAAAAGAGCAGCTACCCAGCTTCAACAAATTGCTTATTGAAAACTGGAGATACATTGCACAATATGTAATTTCTATAGTTTAAATGAATAACACTGTAATAATTGGTTATGTCTTCATCTGGAAGTTGGCTCAAGAAGAATCGAGTTTTCGGAGAGGGGCAGCATATAAATCCAATAAATAAATAAATCTAAAATGTTCCCAAATATATTTTAGACTTTTAGAAAATTGGAGAGCAAAAATGAAGAGTATTCTACTGATATCCTGCTGAACTTTGTTCACCTCCTGGAAGGTGAACTGTCCCAAAGCAATCCCTTCTCCAATTTCTTCTACAGCCACTACTACATGAGTAGGAAGAGACAGTGAGTAACCTTAAGTCATTGTCGCTATGCTTGAAGATGAAATTTCAGCTGTGTTTTGCTAGTCCTAAACCCAAGATATTTGCAGTTATATCACAATTCAAATAGGTCTTATACTGATACTCATTGTCTATGTACCGATCCTCAAATCATTTTGATTTTGAGGTAGAAAAACAAATATGTAATGCTTATGCTACTTTTTTTATGCTTATAAGCATAATGCTTATGCTACAAGTATTTTTCTACTTGTTCTTTTTTCCTTGTTCCCACTTCATTTTCAAGCTGGACATTTTTATTTATTTATTTATTTATTTATTGATTGATTGATTGGATTTGTATGCCGCCCCTCTGCGTGGACTCGGGGCGGCTAACAACAGTGATAAAAAACAGAATGTAAAAATCCAATACTACAACAGCTAAAAACCCTTGTTATAAAACCAATCATACATACAAACATACCATGCAGAAATTGTAGAAGCCTAGGGGGAAAGATTATCTTAATTCCCCCATGCCTGATGGTAGAGGTGGGTTTTGAGGAGCTTACGAAAGGCAAGGAGGGTGGGGGCTATTCTAATATCTGGGGGGAGTTGGTTCCAGAGGGTCGGGGCCGCCACAGAGAAGGCTCTTCCCCTGGGCCCCACCAACTGACATTGTTTAGTTGATGGGATCCGGAGAAGGCCCACTCTGTGGGACCTAACTGGTCGCTTTTAGAAGAATGAGCTTCTACAGTATGTGACAAATAAACCAAGAACTCAAAAGATTTTTGAAAGAACCTCAGCAACTTCTTATGCCATCCATTGACTTGTAAACTCCCAACTCTTGAGTGAAACATTTTATTATCACAAACTCTCAGAATCTGAGATTTAATGTTTTCATGAAAGGGAGCGTTTTTTCTCTGGCAAGGCCTTTCCATTCTTCTCATACAGTGATTTTGACTTATAAGCTCATTCCTTCCGATACGCAGGCAATTTGTTAGCAGTTGTAGGGAAAGAACAGAGCATTTCAGGAGACAGTGTGGCTACATGCTAGCATTTCTGGAAGCTGTCTGAGGCTTGTTTAGATGGAAAAATCTACAGTCCAATCCAACACATACACAAAGAAACTACTAAAACTGCAGCAAGAGAAGTTATTTCTCTGATTTTTGTTCAGAGCAGATGGCGATGGTGAAATTGGCTATCTGAATAAAAGCATTTATTTGCAAGAGTATTTTCCCTCAGACTAAAATGTTGACAGAGTCCAAAGCCACAAACAATAAAATTAATGAAAATAATCATTATAGGCTGTGTTGTGAGAGATAACTTAGATGACGGTTTCCTGGGACCAAACAAGATGCCTGTGGCATGGATGCAAAGAAAACTTCAATAAACTGTGCATATTTTGATTGTGCTTGCTTTCACCACAGCACAACCCAGTAGTTAAACCATATTCCTGTTTTTTAAACCCTAATCTATATTGGCTGCAGCAATGACTGAGGAAAAAAGCCAGGGACATAAAAGCTTGCAGAAGATGCAAGCTTTAGTAGACCTAGTTGATGAATCCTCTTAGCCATAGCAACAACATATTTGTTCATCTGAAGCCAAGGGAGGCTGATCTGCAAAGGCTAACAAAGGCATGAGTCTTGCCTGGGACCTTCAGGATTGTAGTAGAGACATCCTAGTCCCAAAATGGCAATACAGTGTTCCCTCGATTTTCGCGGGTTCGAACTTTGCGAAAAGTCTATACCACGGTTTTTAAAAAATATTAATTAAAAAATACTTCACGGGGGTTTTCCCTATACCACAGTTTTTCCCACCCGATGACATCATATGTCATCACCAAACTTTTGTCTGCCTTTAATAAATATTTTTTTAATAAACTTTAATAAATAAACATGGTGAGTAATAATCTGAATGGTTGCTAAGGGAATGGAAAATTGCAATTTAGGGGTTTAAAGTGTTAAGGGAAGGCTTGTGATACTGTTCATAGCCAAAAATAGTGTATTTACTTCCGCATCTCTACTTCGCGGAAATTCGACTTTCGCAGGTGGTCTCGGAACGCATCCCCCGCGAAAAGCGAGGGAACACTGTACTTCTGTTTTTATGGAACATGACAGTCTTGGGAAGGAATCGCTCATACACAGGAAGAAGGAAATATTTCTTACAAATAATATTAGGCAGGTCTAAATTTAATTTAACCTTCCAATTTTTTGAAGGGTAGCAATAGGTTATTTGGTGATGATCTCAGAAAGACTGTGGCCACTTTATTTGTAATGGTAAACTTTAGTAATAGTGATATGAAATCATGTCTAATTTGAAGTTTTTAAAGTCAAAAGTAGCACAATCAATATTTCAATATTGTTTTCTTTTATGTGTGACATACAAACTATGGAATACAGGCATAAACTATAACTGACTAAGAACAATGCAATAATAATTGTCATGCTGATGCTAAATTTAGAATGCAAAATAAAAAATTTTAAACTCCAAAATTTCCAAGATGATTTTCTTGGAAATGCTAGTCCAAGTGGAAAATTGAATAGTTCTGTTTTGAGGACAAGATTTCAAGAGTTAGGATTTGGGCTGGCTAAGCATTAAGGGAAATATTTTGGGACAAACAATTATGCACAAGCAGGGAAAGCACCTCTTAATCCAAAATAAAGCCAGATCATTGACAATATAAATAACAAAGAGAGTATTAAATTGACCCATGGAGACAAGCCAAGATGTGATTCAAAATGAATCATCTGGGGGCATCTGAATGAAAATATTTATGGTCAAATTTGGGACAATTAGGATTAAGGAATGAATGAATATGCAGTTGTAAATGTTAGCTAGTCCAACAGTGGAAAGATTTAATTGTTTACAATTAAACAATTACACAGAGAGACAAAAAAAACACATACAATTTCCCCCTTATATTAATGTTTGGCATATCTTCTTCAGGATGAACAGACATGACTATTGTAAAAAATATAGAAATAACAGAAAACTATTGGAATCAAAGGCACCCCCAAATAAACTATCGACAGAAGGAAGGGAGCTGTTCTGTGTATTCAAAAGAGGTGTGTATTAAACTAGAAAGTCCAAAATGTTGTAAGTTCCACTTCAGAATCACAGAATTGGATTACAGAAGTAACTGAATCCAGGAGACTGCTACTGTTTCCTAGATCAGGGTCTGCAACCTTGGCAACTTTAAGCCTGGTGGACTTCAACTCCCAGAATTCCCCAGCCAGCAAAGCTGTTCTAGACCAAAGATAATCAGAGTGTTGGGTTCTATTATTCTCACATGAATTTTAGCACATGCATTTGAGAAAGGGACAATATTTCTAGATTTCTTATATGGCTACATTGAAGAGAGTTCTTTGTAATAGTGAGCAAAAAAAAAATGCAGACCAGGAATGATAAGTGGCATGGAGAGAATTGTGCAAGATGCATATGGTGTAAGGGAAATAGTGACATGCACTGTTCTGGAAGGTGATGAAGCAAAATTACTTCAACATTCAATCTGAACTAGTGGTGACTGGGTCAGGAAAGATCCTGACATCGTGGTGGATTATGAGAGAAACTTAGTGATGAGCAGAGGTGAATTCTATCAGTATTGATTTGTAAAATCACTGGAATTATCAATACCGGAATGTGTAGCATTACATCTCAAAGGCCTAGTCTGTAGAGTATATGCACTTGTGGTTTGATAAAAGCCTGATACCCGAGTTTCTATTTTATATTGTTAAATATTAACTTCACTTTCATGCAATATTTCATGATCAAGGAAAGACATTTGGAACTAGCTAGCTCCCTCAGCTTGAAAATACCCCCCCCCCCCCAATGCATGAGACTTTCTGTTACTTGAGAGTTGGGGCAAAAATGAAGTCAATATAAATAAGGCACTTTAACTTTTTAGACTAGAATAGAGTAGAGTAGAGTAGAGTAGGGTAGGGTAGGGTAGGGTAGGGTAGAGTAGAGTAGAATAGAATAGAATAGAATAGAATTACTTATTGGCCAAATGTGATTGGACGCACAAGGAATTTGTCTTTGGTGCATATGGTCTCAGTGTACATAAAAGAAAAAATACATTTGTCAAGAATCTTGAGGTTTTTTATACTCAAATAAAGTAATTGGAAAAATGACATGACATGTCCCTACACATATATACTGCTCAAAAAAATAAAGGGAACACTCAAAGAACACATCCTAACTCTGAATGAATGAAATATTCTCATTGAGTACTTTGTTCTGTACAAAGTTGAATGTGCACAACAGCATTTGAAATTGATTGTCAATCAGTGTTGCTTCCTAAGTGGACAGCTTGATTTCACAGAAGTTTGATATACTTGGAGTTATACTGTGTTGTTTAAGTGTTCCCTTTATTTTTTTGAACAGTAGAGAAAGATTTATGGAACCCATGCCTAGTACTTAAGGATTTTTTTGAAAGTTTATAAAACACTAGCATTTAAGACTTATATATTACTTCATGGTGCTTTATTGCCTTCTCTAAGTGGTTTATACAGTCAGAATGTTGCCCCCAACAATATGGGTCATCATTTTGCTGACCATGGAAGGATAGCAGGCTGAGTCAACTTTGAGCCACTCAGAATCAAACTCTTGGAAAAGAGCAGAATTAGTTTGCAATGCTGCATTTTAACCACTGCGCCACCACAGCTCTTAAAACTGCTTACAAAGCCTGTTATTCACACACATCCAAATTCTGACTTGAATTAATTCAGACGGAGAGCAGAGGATTAACCTGGACAAATAGAACAGTTCCTTGTTTCCATCATAATGAAGTTGTTGGGTTTCTTCCCCCCCCCCCACCGCATCCCTCTTATTTATTGTCAGTGTATACAAAATGCTGGTTGTGATTAAGCCTGGAAACAGCACGCAAGATGAGCAAGATAAAAAAATAGGTAAAAGAAACCAGACTTCCCTGAAGCAACATTTTATCTTCTTTCTCTACCAAACACCAGCTGATTGTGGGTTTATCGTGGTAGAAATTCTCCCATCCTTCAACCCAGCCAGAAAAAAAAAGACACTTCCCATACGACTAAGCATTAATAATTTTGTCTGGAGAAATATCTCTGGGAGACAGATTCATTTCCGACTGGCTCCAAGAAGGCCTGGAGCAGATACCTTTATACTTTGCCCGAGTCTAGTCATACATGACTAATTTAAACAGACTGGCAAGCCTGGAATGTTTGTGTGCTTGAGAGAGGAAGGTGTCAGAGCGACAAGTCCACTCAGGAAGACTAAGGAATAGTTCCCATTCTTTCTTACACACAGAGAGAGAGAGGGGGGGGGGGGGGGGAGAGAGAGAATATACCATAAATTAGACTTTAACTTTTTACACACTCAAATGGAATAATTAAACAATGAAATGACATATTCCTACACCCATACTTAATTTGTGTGCACACACATACATAGGTAGACAAATATGTATTTGGAACCCAAGTCTAGTATTTAAAACCCTGCTGTTCTGTTCGGGTCGTATGTGACCCGAAGCCAAGTTTGAGTCCCTGTAAAAAATTTTCCCTGCATATCTGAAACTTGAAATTTCATGACTATTCATCATTTCAGGGGTTCTCTCTATGAGAATTTTTTTGGGGGGGTGGGGGGCTTAGTTTTTGCTGGGCAAAAAAAGTTACAAATCTTATGTTCCCGGGTCACCCTGACCCGGACCGAAAACTCTTCATTTGCAGTGCTTATGTTTGGTCTTTTTGAAAGCTTTTTTCACTTGGAAAGTAGTCTGAACATTTCTGCACACAATGATATGAAAATTGAAATGAAAAAAGTAAATCTTATTGGTTTATTTTGCGGATATAATGCACGCCCCCCCCGTTTTTGTGAAATTTTTTTCAATTTATGGATAGTTTTGCTTGCAAAATGCATTCTATTTTACTAAAGTTGGTGTGGGATTGGTAGCTTGAACATTTCTGAATATAAGAAAAATATAAAGGAACTGAAAAAAATGATTCTTATTGGTTTTTTAACATCAGAAATAAGGCCTCCCCCCCCACTTGGCTGCTTGCAACCATTTTCACTTTTTATTTTTTTATGCTCCAAATCCGAAATATTCTTTAAAATCTTAGGCATTCATTTACTCAATTTAACAATGCTGATCATCAAAAAATATTTTTGGGGTGGTGGCTAATTGTTTTCTGGGCAAAAAAAAATCATAACTTTGAATCTGTTTCTGTTCGTATGTGACCGGACCAAAAATAATTTTTTTAGGTACTTGAATTTGATCTTTTTGAAAACTTTTTCAACTGGAAAACTAGTTTGAACATTTATGAACATAATGATATGAAAATTGAACTGGAAAAATTGAGACTTATATTTTTATTTTGATCAAAAAGCCCCTCCCCCCATCCTTTTTAAATTTCGTGTCAATTTCTATTTTTTAAGGCTACAAATCCCTAAGGAATTTTCCCCCAAAAGGTTTGATATACTAAATTGAACATTTCTGAATATAAGAAAAATATAAATGAACTGAAAAAAATGGTTCTTATTGGTTTATTTTTGCCACAAAAGGGCCACCCCCCCTCGGCCTTGCTGTGTGCCATTATTGTCACTGTTTATACATATTTGTCTAGAAATATTTGGAATATCCTTTTGAAAATCAACCACATTGTAGCCAGAGAACTAATTTTATGAAACAAATCCATTTTACTAAAAAAAAGTATGTAAGTTTGAAATTAACAGTATAATTTTTATATAAATTGAAATAATTGAGGCATACTTTATGTGCAAAATAAACCAATATGCATCAATTTTTCCAGTTCAATTTTCATATCATTATGTTCAGAAATGTTCAAGCTACCAATCCCACACCAACTTTAGTAAAATAGAATGTATTTTGCTAGCAAAACTATCCATAAAGTGAAGACTATTTAAAAAAAACGGGGGGGCGTGCATTTCATCAACAAAATAAACCAATATGCATCAATTTTTCCAGTTCAATTTTCATATCATTATGTTCAGAAATGTTCAAGCTACCAATCCCATACCAACTTTAGTAAAATAGAATGCATTTTGCAAGCAAAACTATCCATAAATTGAAAAAATTTTCACAAAAACAGGGGGGGCGTGCATTATATCCGCAAAATAAACCAATAAGATTTACTTTTTTCATTTCAATTTTCATATCATTGTGTGCAGAAATGTTCAGACTACTTTCCAAGTGAAAAAAGCTTTCAAAAAGACCAAACATAAGCACTGCAAATGAAGAGTTTTCGGTCCGGGTCAGGGTGACCCGGGAACATAAGATTTGTTACTTTTCTTAAACAGAACAGGATATTTTTCAATGTTTAAAAGATGCTTACAAAGCCCTTTATTCATTACATTTTCAAATTCTGACTTAAATAATTTCAGATATAATAGATAGCAGAGGGTTAATCTGTTTTTCTTCCAAGACCCTAGCATGGCAATTATCCATTTATTAATTTAATATTTTCTGGAAAAAGAAAGCAATTTTCCTAACTGTTGCAGGTTTAAAACATAGCCCCAGTTTAATTTGCATTTGCTCTTTAAGATGAAAATATAAAACATTCTGTATTGATTTCCCAAGATTTATAGTATAGAGATCCTCACTTTTCAATGGGTATTGAAGATCAGATTTTAAAGTAAAATCTGCAAACTGTGTAATTTCCATTTATAACTTAAAGATTGAGCCAACAGATCTGCAGCAGACCATTTTTAAAAATCAATAACATTTCCTTCACTATGACTAATCACAACCAAATTATTTGATTTTTAAGTGCAGCAACGAGGGGGGGGATTTAAACTGGCATGATTTAACCCCCACTCCACACCACCTGACTCTAATCTTGTTCAGAGGGAAAAGAGCTGCTTATAAATTAAGTTTAAGTTTAATCAGATTTGTATGCCGCCCCTCTCCGCAGACTCGGGGCGGCTCACAGCAATAACAATACAATGTAAAACAAATCTAATATTTAAGTTAATTTAAAAAACACCACAAATTAAAACCAATCATACATACTAGCGTACCATGCATAAATTTTTTAAGCCTAGGGGGAGGGAACATGTCAATTCCCCCATGCCTGACGACAGAGGTGGGTTTTAAGGAGCTTATGAAAGACTAGGAGGGTGGGGGCAACTCTGATATCTGGGGGGAGTTGGTTCCAAAGGGTCGGGGCCGCCACAGAGAAGGCTCTTCCCCTGGGTCCCGCCAAACGACATTCTTTAGTTGACGGGACCCAGAGAAGATCCACTCTGTGGGACCTAACTGGTCGCTGGGATTCGTGCGGCAGAAGGCGGTCCCAGAGATATTCTGGTCCAGTGCCATGAAGGGCTTCATCGGTCATAACCAACACTTTGAATTGTGACCGGAAACTGATCGGCAACCAATTAATGCAAAGTGCCAGAAGATCAGGTGTTCATCTCCAACTCAGTAAGATAATATGACTCTTGAGTTAGAAGCAACCATCATTGATGGGACTTCGAGGAAGGATATGTCAACCTCTAGGCATCAGGATCCAGAATGAAGAAATGGACATGACATGGAAATTGTAAGGTGTGAAGGGAGTTGAGAGAAACAGGCATGTTCAAAGAATGGGATGGAAACAACTGATGAGGAAGAAGATATTCACAGTAATTACCTATGCCCAGTTCTTAAGAACTTTAGCTACTCTTGATTTTGTAGGTAAAACCCAAGTATATGGGGGCAATGTCCCAGGCCGCCAACCTTTCTCTCTTTTGATTGTCCCTAAAATGAGAATTTCCATGTCTCCAGGTATCTTGTTCCCAAGTCAAATTCATTGACTTCTCTTTGGTGGGTAATTTACTTTGAGAGCACATGCCTCGTGCTACAAGATTTAATGCCCTTCTTTGGAAGTAGCAGTGACAGCTTACCGGCATGCTCCTTCCTATGCAGTGCATAGCTACACAATGCCAGACTTTAAATCGTTCAACAGCAAGCCTTAAATCATCCTGCCGAGTAATCTGTAGGGAGACATACCAGCCTTTCTTCAGAGGGAGATCAATGAGCTGTGGAGACGTATTGGCCAGGAATCTACGCTTTCATCTAGAAGTACAACATGACACACCAGGTGCCAGCTTAACTGTTATTCCTGAAGGAGGAGGCAACTTTTATAGCAAAGCAAGTCCCAGATACATCATGGGATTGATATTTTGGAAGTTGATAGCGGAAAGCGTTTGGATATTTTTGATTCAATCTGCGATAGACTTGGTGAAATGTGATTAAATGTGATTTGCATTACATTTAGGGATATACAATTTGGGAAAATTAGTGATTTTCAGACTTTTTATTTTCAGCTTAAAAATATCTTGAACTGGACTCTAGTGCAAGATAAGAATAGTTTGTGGATATAGAAGCCTGTATAATTTTCACTAAGAGAGCAAGCATTATAAAAATATTATGGCCATGTCTTCACTTTATTTGGTGCAATTGCCATAACGAGGCGGAAATGAGAAGAAAAGGTTTCAGGAAAGAGATTAACAAGATCTTCAATACTGTCTCCACATTCTCTTCCTTAAATCTGCCATCATGACTAAAGATACTGGTGCTTTTATCAGCTTTAGTTAATCTAATTGCAAATGTTTGGGGAGAGGTATAACTAACCCAAGTAATCCATGCTGAATCTGGATAATCACAACGTGCTGTATATATGTCTACTCCTGTGGATAAATCAAATGTTTCAACGAGTACAAATCAGTTATCTAATTTCTGGCTGGTATAAAATGGTTTACACACATTTCAAATGTAAAACGATTCAACTGAACGTTTGGAGGCAACAATATCTAATCAGACTGGGATCTGACTGAAATGGGATTAAAAAATTTAACTCAACTAAGCATTAACTGTTTGAATATCTTGCCAAAAGGGAATCATTATGTTCTCGGGGGTCCAAATGAGTTCCCAGAAGATTTTCTATAAATTCAATAATTAATTTAAGGAATATATACTGCTAGGCTAGACAGTGCTCTAGATGCCTTCATAGGTACTGCTTTACATACTATGTTGGGGATGATTTAAATCAGGGGTGTCAAACTCACATCATCACGACAGCATCATGTGATGTATTGGGACTTCCCTCTCCCTTCGCTAAACTGGGCGTGGGTATGGCCAGTGTGTAACATAACCAGCCCATGGGGAGTTTGGCAGCCCTGATTTAGATCAGAAATATTGAATATTCCTGACAAAGAACCATTTAGCCTGATTAAGCTTATTTTATAACTGGAAGTCTACTGCTTCTCTAGACAAGTGAGTCCATGGGCAAATTATATTTTGGTGTTTGGATAGCAAGGTCAACATTTAATTGGACTCAGCTTTCTTGTAATTTAAGCCCATCATTCTGGCACCTATGATCTACAACAGTGTTTCCCAACCTTTTTTGAGCCGCGGCACATTATTCATATTTTCAAAATCCTGGGGAACACTGAATGGGGAGGGGGGGGGCTAAAGAAAAGTTTTGACAAAAAAAAATCTTCCTCCATTTCGCTCTATTTCTCCCTCACTCTTTCTCTCTCTTCCTTCCTTCCCTTCTTTCTCTCTCTCCATCCCTCTTTCTTTCTTCCTCTCTTTTTTGCTCTCTTTCTCTCTCCCTCCTTCCCTCCCTATATGTCTTTCCTCTCTCCCTTGCTCTCTCTGCCTCTCTTGCTATCTCTCTTTCATTCTCTCTCTTTCTTTCTTTCTCTCTCTTTCTCTCTCTCTTGCTAGCTCTCTTTCTTTCTCTCTCTTTCTCTTTCTCTGTCTCTGTCTCTCTCTCTCTGCCTCTCTTGCTATGTCTCTCTTGCTCTCTCTCTCTTTCTCTCTCTTTCTTTCTTCTCTGCGGAGGCCGGCGAAGGTTTTTCTTATTTTAAATGTTCCGGGTGGCAGGGGGATGCGGAGCCCGCATGCACACACCCCCGACATTCCAAATCCTGCCTCAGCTGTGAGAAGAAAAAAGCGCTCGGTGAAGGGACTGCATGCAAGAGGGGCCGGGCGGGCGTTAGCAGCCCGATGAGGAGGACGAGAAGCCGCTGCAGCCACCCCCAATCCCCCTGGAAAAAGGCAGGAGGTAGCAACGAGGCGCGAGGACAAGCAGGCAGCTTGGCGGAGGGGAAGCGCTGACGGGCTCTCTTCCTTCCCCACCCCCGCGCTTCTCTCCTGCCCTGGCTTTTGCTTCGCCCGCAGATTTCCCCGCAGTTCAAAAGGAGGCAAGAGGTGGCCTGGATGAAATTGCGGGGAAATCATGGGGTAAAGCGAAAGCCAGGGCGGACTTGCAAAGGCGGGCTCAGGCTGCATGAGGAGAAAGAGGCGGAGGGAAAGAAGGCAACGGCAGCGGGACCTGCAGCTTAGTGGGCATCTCCTCGTGGGATAGATTCCTCTCTTTCTCATGCTGCTCCCACCATGGCTGCGTGCGGTCCCGGTGCCCCTGGCTGAAGGTCGTCCTGTGGCTGGTCTTGGGCTTTACGGTTGCTTCCTGGTTCCCTCTCCTCCCTCCGCCTGTGTCTACCGCCAGCGCCTCATTCCTCGGAGCTGCCGCTTCCTTCCAGGCAGCCCAGCCACGCTGCCATAGAAAGTGCAGAGGTTATTGCCGCCACCTCTGCCTCCACTCAGGGAGCCATCGTGGTTGAGCTGAGCGAGAGGAAAAGGCGCGGTGACCACGGTGGCTCCCTGAGTGGAGGCAGAAGCGGTGGCAATAACCTCTGTGCTTTCTACGGCAGCGTGGCTGAGCTGGACGGAGGGGAACCCACGGCAACGGGCAATGGCTTGGTGGGAGGCGACGGCGGGAGACACAGGCGGTGGGAGGAGAGGGAACCAGGAAGCGACTGTGAAGCCCAAGACCATCCACAGGACGACACTCAGGCAGGGGCGCCGGCAGCACCCCGCCCAGCTGGAGCTTCTCGCGGCACACCTGGCCATGTCTCGCGGCACACTAGTGTGCCACGGCACACCGGTCGGGAAACGCTGATCTACAACAATATGCAAATCCTGGCATTCTCTTTGCTGATAACAATGTTATCAAAACATTCTTCAGTATTTATATACCTCAGCATAAGCATACAAGTCTTTTCAATTACTTTTTCTAGAACTTAGTTTCTATTCCTTGATAAACCTTTGGCTTCCCTTGATCTCATTCTTTTTTCAGCTTTGATGATCAGAGGGGGACATCATACTTGAAATGGATCTTGACCAACATAGAGTAGAACACTGTTTCCCATAATTTGAATGCCATGATTTCTATTGATTTCTTCAGTGCTTAGGATGAAATTCATCTAACTCTAGAGACCTGGACTCATTAAAAATAAATATTTCCTGATCATGTCTCTATCAACCTGGCTGTTTAACTTTATCCTTTCAAATTTTCTATTAGAATACATGCCACTTTTCTAGGACATTTTGAACTTTATCATTTTCCTTGAAGACATCCTTATTCTTTTGAAATTGCAGAAAATCACTAAACTCTTCAGTCAACCACACTTCTTTTGATTCTTTTCTGTTTTTCTCCTACACAGGAATCACTTAGTATAGTTCCTCCTTTCTTAGTGTCTATGGAGATTCTCAGTCATCCTGGGCCTAGAAAGTTTAGAACTAAGACGCCTTAAACAAGATCTAAGTATTGCCCACAAGATAATATGCTGCAATGTCCTGCCTGTCGGCAACTACTTCAGCTTCAACCACAACAACACAAGAGCACACAACAGATTTAAACTTAATATTAACCGCTCCAAACTTGACTGTAAAAAATATGACTTCAGTAACCGAGTTGTCGAAGTGTGGAACTCATTACCGGACTCCATAGTGTCATCCCCAAACCTCCAACACTTTACCCTTAGATTATCCACGGTTGACCTATCCAGATTCCTAAGAGGTCAGTAAGGGGCGAGTACAAGTGCAGTAGAGTGCCTTCCGTCCCCTGTCCTATTGCTCTCCTATATCTCCTATACCTTTCTTCTATTCCTATATCTCTTCTTCTATTCTTTCATTGATATGTTCTATTACTAAATCTTCTTTTCTATTATTTCTTAGATATATTTTACTATGAGTATCTCCTCTATAACCTTCATCATGTATTTTATTATGTGTATATAGATATATACCCACTAAAACCCTCATTGTGTATTGGACAAAATAAATAAATAGATAGATAGATAGATAGATAGATAGATAGATAGATAGATAGATAGATCGATCGATAGATAGATAGATAGATAGATAGATAGATAGATAGATAGATAGTTGTCCCAAAGGTGCTTTTTCAAGAGGCAATTGGACCTTCTTGTTTTTCTTTGAAGACATTTTGCTTCTCATCCAAGAAGCTTCTTCAGAGCTGAATAAGCTTCTTGGATGAGAAGTAACATATCTTTAAAGAAAAACAAGAAACTCCAGTTGCCTCTTGAAAAAGCACCTTTAGGCCTCCTTTCTTGAGAATATCTAATCCTTAGAGTTATTTTGTTCATTAGTTTTTCCTTGACATGGAATCCTACTTAGCATTATTCTGTATTTATTAAAATCCACTTCCAGTCCAAGCTATGTATCTGTTAAATCTTAGTCCTTTTTAAGGACTAAATTTTAGTTTTAGTCTTTAGTCTTAAATTTAAGTTTTCAGACACTTTATTATTACAGCCAGTTCTCCCAGTACCACATTTCTGCTACTTCCTTTTCATTAACTCAACAAGCATTAAGTCAGGGATAGTTTTCTTTTGGTATCTTCCTTCAGCAATTTTTCAGCATGACAAGCCTGAATATTCTGGTGAGACAACACTTAGTAATCTGTCTCCCAATGGTTGCCATAATTACTTACGACTTCTTTGAAAGATCTGCAAGATGCTTTCTGAAAGTATTTAAAATTATTCCGGATTGCATCTTCTGCACTGTTAATATATTTGTGTTAAGCCATCCTACACTGAATTTTTTTTTTAAAAAAAATCAATAATATGCTATCCATGTGGCATAAGGCCTAAAAATAAATATAGAATTGTCAATCAGAAGATAATAGCAGATTGCTATTATGAAACAAACAAACAAACAACAGGAACCTTTATAGCAAATTCTACAAAATGCGTTATTGGGTTCCTAAGGAATGATCTGTATTAATGCAATATTCTGTCCACAAGAATGTCAGCATTTTAGTTAAAACCTTCACTTCAAGTTTTCTAAATCTTTTGCTGTAGCAGGGATAACAGTTATTAGTACTGAGAAAGTGCAAGGACATATGTTTCTTCTGCTGCAAAGAAAGATGTGATCAGAAATGCAGTCGCTCTTCCAGAGACCTAAGAGATGCTGTTCATTTCAGGAATAAAATCTTCCCCTTTCAATTCACACCCTGCCTAAAACACAAGAGAAATGGTAGGGGATAAAGGGGTTAGGGAACCTTGGAATGAGCAATTAAGATTCCTGCCATCAAGTAAGAAGGATAAGTTGTTCTCTCTTAGCCAAAAGTGAAGAATAATGATGACTACTAAAAGAACAGAGTGCAGTCACACTCCATTGCTGTCAATGTTGAGCTAAGTAAACCTTTGGATACCCTCATGTATTATGAATGACTGGAATGTAAGCCATTGTTCATGCAAGCAATATCTGGTTACTCAAAGATTCAGCGCATACCACTCTGAATTGTGTTTTTTAAAAAAGCCCCCTGCATTTAAAATAAAATTCTGGAGAAGAGAAAAAGGTCAAAGGTTCCAGAGCAAAGTTAAAATACAGACAGCAGGTGCACCATTCGGATATGATGTCAATGAGGAAGTGTCCATGCTTTGCTAAACAGTAGCTTGAGATTCTACTGAATCTGAATATAATCATCATATTGATACAGTGAAATAAAGCAACAAGGTGTTTGGCTTTAGTAAAAATTCATGTCATTAATTATTTGCTTCCATTTCTGGGGAGAAATGTAATACATACTACTAAAGGAATTCAAACATACACGCACACACAGATACACACACAATATATATATATATATATATATATATATATATATATATATATATATATATATATATATATACATACACACATATACACATATACACATATACACATACACATACACATACACATACACATACACATACACATACACATACACATACACATACACATACACATACACATACACATACACACATATATATATATATATATATATATATATATATATATATATATATATATATGTTTTCGTAGATTTTCACAGGTATATGTATGTAGATTGTTCTGAGTTCGGGTTTTGCCCCGTGTAATGTTTTGAGTGTCTATGCGACGTTTTGGTGAAATCACATTCACCATCATCAGGCTGAAGTTTTGAGCTTCGTGCTGTTGTACAACAGCATGAAGCTCAAAACTTCAGCCTGATGATGGTGAATGTGATTTCACCAAAACGTCGCATAGACACTCAAAACATTACACGGGGCAAAACCCGAACTCAGAACAATATCTATCTATCTATCTATCTATCTATCTATCTATCTATCTATCTATCTATCTATCTATCTATCTATTCTAGTCTCCCTTAAAACAAACGTATCCCAGCCATACAAACTGAAACCAGACTCAGAACAACACAAGACACTACTACCAATCCCCTCCACCAGACCCAAACCCACACCCATCCTACAGACCAAATACAACCACCACTCAGAAGCCAAACTACAGCAGTGCTCCCAACTGTTGCAGCCCCCTCTGACTTGCACACAAAGCAAACCGACAAACACCATAAACACAAGACCAGACCACAAGCCCACAGGACAGAAGCACCAGCCTGAAGATGATGAGTGGGACCTTGTCAAAACGTTGCCAGAAAAGTCTGAATCCTACATGGGAAGAAACCCAAATATGCCAAGACCTTCATGCCTGTACCCATGAAAATATACGGAAATGTATGTATGTATGTATGTATGTATGTATGTATGTATGTATGTATGTATGCATGCACGCAGGTAGGTAGGAAGGTAGGTAGGTAATGTATATATATGTGTATGTGTTTTTTCTGTTGGATCACCCTGGTATATTGAAGGAACGTCACATCTCCTTTTTGCCTCTAGGCCCAACCCAGGGCCATTTCAAGGCAGACTAGTATAGATCTATTTCAAGCTATTTTTGCTCTCATCAGCTAGCCATACCCTTACTGGGATTTTGAACCTGGGGAGTCTTCCAATAACATAGCAGTAAGTAACATTGTAACAGCTACAGTTATAGAATCTTTCAAGTCTGAACTTGATTCATTCTCTCCCTCACTTTATCTTTGTCTAAGCTGGAGAGGGGCCTGACTGACATATTTAATCAAATTAGTTCCTTGAAATGGGCTCAAGCCCCAATTTTCCTCCTGTCCTTCAAGGCTTTTCCCTATTCCCTCTGTACTAGAATAACTGGAAATATTAAAATGATGATAGGTTAGAAAATCAAGTAAAATAGGTACTAAAGATCCATCTACCTCAGGTAACTTGGTGCCCACAAAACATTTCTATTAATGGATTGTCAGAATTGACAGTATCTGGAGGGCATCAGGCTGGTCTAATCATCTTTGGCAGTTACTTTCAAAACTTTTTGTTAACCATTTTTTTAGTGGCCAATAACTTTTTACTGATTTCCAACTGATATGATCCATATTGTTACTTTATAGCTTCATCTTTGGTATAAGTAAAATTTCATCGTTGCAGTTTTATAAGCCATAAGAACTTTTTATAAACCATAAGATAGAATAGGGTGGAAAAACTGAAAATAAAAACCGTTGAAATGAATGCTATTGTACTGAGGATTCTATAGTCTTCTGAGTTCAAAATAGCACTGTCAATTAAAATAATACACAAAGACATTATGTTGAAATAATATGGCTGCATATCTTGAGACAAATAACTAAGAGCTCAACAGATACATGAACATGAACCTCTTACACATCTATTGTTTTGAATTATTTGTGTTGGGAAAGCTGAAGTTAAATTGTGATAGACTGGGAGAACTGAGCGATTTGCAAAAGCTTGCAGTTCCTAATTATTTTAATAATAGTGACTGACCTTCCTCCCCCAAACTGTTCTGCTTAAATGATAAAAGTTTTGGTGAGAGCAATTGGGATTGAATTTAGAGTTACAGCAATTGAAATCTTTTAGTTTTGCTAATTTGAAATATATTTTGGACTCAGGATTCTGTAAATCTGAGAGCATGTCTTTTACGACCTCAGGGCCAATGCACCCCAAGAGTCTTAGTATAAAAACAAAATAATTATCATAAACTTACTTAAGTTTTATGCTGTTAAGGAAATGAACTGAGCAACAGCTGCAAATCACCTAGAGTGCTGTCCGGGAATGGTTGGTGCTGATACATTCAAGCAGCAGAACTAATGCTTCATATTCTTTGCCTATCTATTCCCACTGTTCAAAAATAGAAAGTGGAGGATGCTTCCTTTGACAATGAATTAAGAAAACATTTAGTAATAATATGTAGGAATAAAAGCTTATTCCACCTTTTCTTTCCACAAAAAAAATTAGTCTTTCTGTTGGGAAAAAAAATTAAACAGGAAAACTTTATCCACGTATTCATTTTTTAAATGGGATGAAATAGGTCTTTTTAACTTTTTCAAAATATTCCTGGCCAATTTTCTGTCTTAACAATGAGTACATAAAAACATTTCGGTGAAACCACATTCACCATCATCAGGCTGAAGTTTTAAGCTTCGTGTTGCTGTAAATTCCATATTTACAGCAACACGAAGCTTAAAACTTCAGCTTGATGATGGTGAATGTGATTTCACCGAAAAGTCGCATAGACGCTCAAAATATTACATGGGGCAAAACCCGAACTCAGAACAATCTACATATATATATATACACACACACATTATATATAGGGTTTTTTTCCTGTTGGATATGGCTAAGGCTAGCTGATGAGGCCAGAACAAGGCCGAAATAGTACTATCCTAGTTTTCCTTAATTTTAAAATTCAGCAAAAACATGTGACACACACACATATATGTATGTATGTATATACATACATACATACATACATACATATATATATATGTATGTATATATATATGTATGTATATATATATGTATATATATATACAAATACATATATGTATGTGTATATACACATACATATACAAACATATACATATATATATGTATGTATATATATATGTATATATATATACAAATACATATAGGTATGTGTATATACACATACATATACATACATATACATATATATATATATATATTACATATATATATATATAACATATATATATATATATATATATATGTATATATGTATATATGTATGTATATATATATATATATATATATATATATATATATATATATATATATACAGTGATCCCTCGATTAGCACGGTCTCGATTAGTGCGAAACGCTACAACACGGTTTTTCAAAAAATATTAATTAAAAAATACTCCACGGTTTTTTTGCTATACCATGGTTTTTCCCACCCGATGATGTCATACGTCATCACCAAGAGTCACTTCTCTGTCTCTTTCTCTTTCTTTCCTGTCATTCTCTGCTTCAATCATTTTCTTATTTCTCTTTTTTTCTCCACTTTTTTCTATCATTTTTCTCTCTCTTTCTCTCCCTGTTGCCGGCGTGGTATATGAGAGAGAAAGAGAGAGGCAGAGGTCAGGCGCATTACCAGGAGGTGGAGGTGGCGTGGGGACGCTGGGTGCCGGGGACACCGAGGAGGGGGTGGACGTGGCCTCTCAGCTGCAGAGCCGAACAAGGGCGGAGGCAACGGTGGAGTCCGGCGCTGGGGCCATGCGGGGCCGCTCATCCAGGGGGGCGTGGACTGGCAAGTCGCCCTCCTTTCTCTCTCTTTCTCTCTCTTATACCACACCGGTAACAGGGAGAGAAAGAGAGAGAGCGGAGGGCACCTTGCCGGTCCACGCCCCCCTAGATGAGCGGCTCCGCATGGCCCCAGCACCGCCCAGGCAAAGGGGAAACCCCAAGATCGCTTGCCGCTTGCTGCTTGCCGTATTGCAGCGAAGGAGGCGAAGCAAGGCTCCAAGCTGCAATACGGCAAGCGGCAAGCGGCAAGCGATCTTGGGGTTTCCCCTTTGCCTGGGCGGCGGGAAGACCAAGGGAAGGTTCCTTCAGCCGCCCAACACCTGATCCGCTCCGCAGCGCGGCAGCAGCGAGGAGCCGAAGATGGGGTTTCCCCTTTGCCTGGGCAACGGGGGAACCCCATCTTCGGCTCCTCGCTGCTTCCACGCTGCGGAGCAGATCAGCTGTTGGGCGGCCGAAGGAATCTTCCCTTGGTCTTCCCCGCCGCCCACACGCAAACTCCACCATCTGCGCATGTGCGGCCATGAAAAAAATGGTGCGCATGCGCAGATGGTGTTTTTTACTTCCGCACCACTATAACGCGGAAATCGATTAGCGCGGGAGGTCTTGGAACGTAACCCCCGCGCTAATCGAGGGATCACTGTATATATATATATATATATATATATATATATATATATATATATATATATATATATATATATATATATATATATGTGTTAAATGTTTATAGCTGGAATTTAAAATTAAGGGAGACCAGGATAGATCTATTTCGGCCTTATTAGGCCTCATCAGCTGGCCACACCCATTCTTTTACTGGGATTCGATCTGGGAAGCTTCTGCATTGTAAAGCAGATCGAATCCCAGTAAAAGAATGGGTGTGGCCAGCTGATGAGGCCTAATAAGGCCGAAATAGATCTATCCTGGTCTCCCTTAATTTTAAATTCCAGCTATAAACATTTAACACATACAAAATATAGTTTGTCGGCTATAGATATATTACTGCCTTGCAGTGGCCCTGGGCTGGGCCTATAGGCAAAAAAAAGAGGAGCTGTGACGTTCCTTGGAAATATACCAGGGTCATCCGACATAAGAAAAAACATATATATATATATATATATATATATATATATATATATATATATGTAGATTGTTCTGAGTTCGGGTTTTGCCCTGTGTAATATTTTGCATGTCTATGCGACGTTTCGGTGAAATCACATTCACCATCATCAGGCTGAAGTTTTAAGCTTCGTGTTGCTGTAAATATGGAATGTTTGTAACTGCCATTATATATATATATATAATTGTAATATATTTATTTATTTATTTATTCAATTTTTATGCTGCCCTTCTCCTTAGACTCAGGGCGGCTTACAATATGTTAGCAATAGCACTTTTTTAACAGAGCTAGGCTATTGCCCCCACAATCCGGGTCCTCATTTTACCCACCTCGGAAGGATGGAAGGCTGAGTCAACCTTGAGCCAGTGATGAGATTTGAACTGCTGACCTCCAGATCTAAAGGCAGCTTCAGTGGCCTGCAGTACAGCACTCTACCTGCTGCGCCACCCCGGCTCTTTATGTATGTATATGTATGTATATGTATATGTATGCATATATAATTGATCACTTCAATAATATATATTACTCTGGATATATACTGTATATATCCACTAACAGATAAACTAATGCAAAATGCACATGCCTCAGCAGCATGTTATTTCAAGACACAGACCATTCTATATCTGGTGTTTTGCAGTACAAACTAGACTGGGTAGCAAGTCTTGTCAACAGACACTGGAGAAGGTGGAGAGACCATATGTGCCCCTCGAGTTTTGGTATGGTTTCCAGCCTCCTCCTCCTCCTCCTGCTCAACATTTACTAATTATAAATTTAAAATAAATATAATAGCTTTAAGATGTATGGCACAATATGATAAACTTAGAAAATCTTGGGAGAAGACATAGCAAAGAGAGATTTTAAAATAGACAAATTTGCTCTGGTATTTTCCAGGTATAAACAGTGATGTTTTGGAATCTTATCTCAGAGTAAAATCTTGCCAGGATATTTAGCAATATTATGCTGTTGTAAGAAGAGTACAACATGTTCTATGGCAGCATAACAGAGAACATATAAATTATAGCATGTGTTTTAACAGACAAAGATTCCACTATAATCTTTGATGGAGATTTTAACATAGAAATAAGGAGTCTCTAGTAAATTTTCTAGAATTTGAAATGTTTAGATATCCTTTACTATTTTCATGATGACAAAATCTGAAGGTCAATAAGCCTACTAGCTGTTATCATTTATTTTTACTTTCAGATTTATCTATTGCTTTCTTCAGTTACAACCAAGCTTTCCTGTCTGCAAACAATCACAAAACAAGTAGTCCTTGACTTACAACAGTTCATTTAGGGACCATTCAAAGTTAAAATTGTGTTTTAAATTATTTATTTATTTATTAGATTTGTATGCTGCCCCTCTCCGTAGACTCGGGGCAGCTTACAGCGTTAATTTAAAAAATGTATAACAAATCTAAAATTTAAAATATCTAAAAAACCCTTATTTAAAAAGCAAAACATACACACAAACATACCATGCATAAACTATATAGGTCTGGGGGAGATGTCTCAATTCCCCCATGCCTGACGGCACAGTTGGGTTTTTGAAGAGTTTATGAAAGGCAAGGAGGGTGAGGGCAATCCTAATCTCCGGGGGGAGTTGGATCCAGAGGGTCGGGGCCGCTACAGAGAAGGCTCTTCCCCTGGGTCCCGCCAGATGACATTGTTTAGTCGACGGGACCCAGAGAAGGCCAATTCTGTGGGACCTAACTGGTCACTGGGATTCGTGCAGCAGAAGGCAGTCCCGGAGGTATTCTGGTCTGATGCCATGAAGGGCTTTATTAGCTTTTTAAATGTTTTAATATTAGATTTGTACTTATATTGTATTGATGTTATGTTGTGAGCCGCCCCAAGTCTTCGGAGAGGGGCGGCATACAAATCTAATAAATTATTATTATTATTATTATTATTATTATTATTATTGTTGTTGTTGTTGTTGTTGTTATGATGATGATGATGATGATGATGCCACTGAAAAAAGTGACTTATGAGTGCTTTTCACATTTACAACCATTGTAGCATATCCACACTCATGTGATGCCTATTTATGACAGTTGCAGTATCCAGGGTCATGTGGTCAACATTTTGTAACATTCTGACAAACAAAATCAATGGGGGAGTCAGAACTGCATTACTCATTTAACAACTGCAGCGATTCACTTTCAATTGTAGCAAAAAAGGTTGTAAAATGAGTTAAAATTCACTGAAAACCTGTCTCACCTAGCAATAGAAATTTTAGGCTCAGTTGTGGTTGTAAATTGAGGATTACATACATGAGAAATGTATGACAAAAAGAAAGAAATCCCTTCCCTCAGTCGGAAGATCCAGTCTAAAATTCCCAAAAATGTTCTAACCATTTAAAGTCTATTAGATGCTATCCTCAGCATATAAAGAAAATTATTATAAGCTCCTATGCAGATGGTATTTACCAATCTTTAGCCAAGATTTACCCAGCATTACAAAACATATGCTGGAAATGCAAAAAAGAAAAGGGCACTTTTTTCCATATGTGGTGGTCCTGCTCTAAAATTCAAAAAATCTGGGAAACCATTCACAATTGGCTCAAGGAAATGACAAAGGAAGAAATAGAATATTCACCCGAGGGCATGCTTCTTGGAATTTGGAAAAGATCATACTCTAAGCAAACACTTTTCTTATTGACTCATATAAACACAGCTACTAGAATTGCGCAAACATGGAGAAACGAACAGACTCCTAATACAAACTTAATAATAGACAAGATATACTCATGTGCAGAAATGGACAAGATGACAAACTTACTTAAGGGAAATAGAATTAATGAATTTAAAAATATGTGCTGTAATTGGCACGAATGGATTCAGAAGAAATTTCTTGTATAATATGATACAAAATTGCAGTATAAATCGTAAACAACAAATACCTTTTGAATGCTTTTATTCTGTTCTTTATTGCATAGTATTAAGATAGAGTTACTTATAAGACCTAACATAATTAAGAACGATTGTAACAGGTAAAAAAGTTGGACAAGATCTGTAAACTGAACAAACAAAATGTGATATATATATATTTATGAAAAAAAATAAAGTCTATTAGATGCTACTTACCTTTCTTGCAAAATAAGTTTATTTTCTTTTTTCCAAAATTCTTTAAAATCAGAACTGAATTCATGCCATATGCTGAAGAAAGCATTCAAGGAGACCTCCTTTTCACCCATTTTTGGTTTCATATAGAAATATGCTGCAGTCTCCAAAAAGCTATCAAAGGAAACAAAGACAGAAAGTATTTATTTAATATTATTTCATCTGCTTCTCTCATACGAAGATGATACTTTTTACAACTTATTTTATATTTGCCTAGAATACATTCATCATTCCCTTCATCTTTATAATCAGTTTCAGCAAAGGTAAAGACTGACATTTAGTATCTGCAAGGGATTGTGAAAGCAAAATTGCATTGAAAAATTGCATGGGACCAGTTTTTAAAACCAAGAAAACCAAAAATTGCTATATCACTTTTTAATAGCATATCAATCCTTTTACAATGAATGTCATGCTTGCAGTTGTGATTTCATGGCTAATACAACAACATGTATGCTTTTAATCTGTCTGCCTGTAGCACATGATGTTTTTTTTTAACAAAATCAATTAAAACAATAAATAAAAATAAACTCACACTGGGTAGCAAAGCATCACTGACCAACAAGGTTAAAAATAATGAGGGGAAAAATGTTACATATGCATGGCTGGCTAAATTTTGTGCCTAACATGCAATATTTGTTCCGTGCATAGAACAGAATTCTTTATTGGCCAAGTGTGATTGGACACATAAGGATTTTTAATGGGTTTTTTTTTTCTTATATACTTGTATATTTGTTGCTTGTACAAACAGATATTATGCTTTTTTTCCTCTATGAAAATATTATTTTGTTAATATTGTGGATATAAGCATGAGAAAAGCTCAGATCCCACCATTACTTTCTACTTTTATTCTTGAGTAGCCTACTGTTTTTTGTTTTTGTAGTGTTACCCATTTGTTTTCTAGTCAATGAATTCTTTATCAGTTACAAAGCCACCATGGCAGCCACTTTTGACAATGAAATAGATCCCTTCTTTATGTCAGCTATTTTATGAATGAATGAATGCCCATGACATTCCAAATATGGCCACCAGCCTTAAAAATTGAGGATTGCTGAAGAGTTGTATCATTCTCACGCAATAAAATATATACCACAGTAATGAGAAAAGGTCCTCCAGTCAAATCAAACCATCCCCAAAACAATTATGAAATAGTTAGAACAATTATGAAAATAGTTTGAACAATTCATCAGTGGAATGGCTTGCCTCCAGAAGTTGTGAATTGTAGGTTTTTAAGAAGATGTTGGATAACCATTTGTCTGAAGTAGTGTAGGGTCTCCTGCCCAAGCAGGGGGTTGGACTAGAAGACTTCCAAGGTGCCTTCCAACTCTGTGCCTTGATTTATGACAGGTGAAAACAACCCTTCTCCCAAACTTAGTCAAACTCATGGAAATGAACAATATTCTAGGTCTTTTCAAAGACACTACAATCAATATGCGGTCCCAAAAGATGCTTTTTTTTAAAAGAGGCAACTGCACTTCCTTGTTTTTCTTTGAAGATGTTTCGGTTCTCATCCAAGAAACTTCTACAGCTGAGAGCTGAAGAATGAGAAATGAAACATCTTCAAAGAAAAACAAGGAAGCCCAGTTTCCTCTTGAAAAAACCACTTTTGGGACAACCATGACCTGGATGACTATGGACTCTCTCCCTAAACAATCAGTGTGCAGCTCATTCAGAAAGTGGAAGCATTAAATATCACCAAATTCTCCCACAAATATATTGTGTTTTTTCAGACTTCATATGTTTCCTATACAACACTGTATATGTATCAACTGGAACTACCTCGGAATGATATGCTAGGACCACAGACAAACACTACATTTACCCAAGAATATATAAGTTTAAAAGCATCACATTCAAACAAGCCCCTCCAGGCTTCACATTTAAATATAAGATAACAATAAACCACAATTCTCCATCTCAAGCCTTTTCAATATTAAAAATATAGAGTAGATTGAAATTCTGACAAATAAATTCTTGATGAGTTTGATAAATAGCACCAACATTTACCGGAGACATGAAAGCTTTTGTTAAGAATACTATGTGATCAAAGAGGGTAAAGGCAGGCTTTTGCACAGATCACTGCTAATCTTGCTGGGAACGAAGAGAAAGCTGATTCAGACACACGGAGACATTTAACTGCCAACGGAATTCCTTTATCTAAACAGCTACAAAAAAATAATCAAGTCCTCAGCTGGGTCACTTCTGCAAAAAGTGAGCTTGTTTGTAAGATGCAAAACATCAGACACTGGAACGCTGTCAAAAATAATACACAAATATCATTTATATACAAATATGGAGACTAGGGATTGGAATACAAGGAGGCTTAGAAGCAGGGTTCCTGTGGAATTAAGTTGTTTATCAAGTGAGTGCAGGCAACTTGCATTTAAAGTAATCACCTCCATTTGTTCTGAGAAAGTTTCCCATATATGGTGATTAAACCAACTCCACAGCATTCATTTATTTAAAAAAAGAAAGAAAAAAAACCAGAGAAGTGAATGCAAGGTTTGGAACACTATCACCGCTGTCTTCTCAAAAACTAGTTCTGATACACAGAGAGTGCAAATATCTGAACTTGAAGGGAAATATATTTGTTTTTTTAATAAGCTGCTAATATTTTAAAATAAAGTTTTATAGCTAGAGAAGAATTTTGCACCTTTACAAACAACATTTGAATTCATAATCTATGCATTCTGAGAAGAACTTTGCTAAAGTGATTAACTTCAAGATATAGTTTCCTACCAGTTTACAAATGTGAGTTTGCGTGCCTCATCTGGGCATGCCCAAGGTCTTCTGCCCATGTGCAGGGCTCATGCATTACGTTTGGGTGAGGAGGGGTGGAGCCTCCCACAGTTGCCGCTCTCGATTCACACGATCCGGAGAGAACCGGCTAAAAACCATCCCTGATTTACATGTATAATGAAGGGGTCTCTTTTAGCAAACAATTCATGATTAGTTTTAGGCACAGCTGCAGATGAACTGTGATCAATTCCAAAGGCTGGTAACAAAACTTCAGAAAAACATATGTATATAATATGACCCTTTCTAAGTTTTGCTACAGTTATATCAAGGTATTTCTCCAGGTTTGGTGCAAACAATTGGCAGCTGTAAGATTTTTTTACTTTGACTTTTTGCTATGATCTAACTTGTTTTTTTCCCTTCTGCCTCTATCTCTGTCTGCATTAATCTTAGTTTTGGAAAATTGGGAAATTGTTTATTTTGCTTAATAGTTAATTTTACTGTTTTGTTATTTTGGAAGGCTTTTTTAAAGGTTAAAAAGCAGGGTAGAAATGTCTTTAACAAATATAGGATGCAGAGTAAGACACAACTTTTCAAGAGCTATTTTCAGATGGCTTCCAAGGCTATTTTATTATCGTCCTGTTTGTACATTGAAGTGTTTCTTTCTCACAGATCTATAAAACCCCAAATCTATTATAAAGGATCCTATCATTCCCAGGCATGTCTTCCTATGAATCTTGCAGTGAATAAAAAAAATCTCTCCTGTGAATTCCTGGATGTTATACTGCTGGCAGTTGGGCAAACTGGAAGCAACTGAAAGTTTAGAAACTCATTAAACTAGGAATGTATTGAGGAGCAATCGATCAAAGGAAATCCACTTAAACAAAGAGATTTCTGACAACAACACAAGCGTTAATGGGGAAAAAACTCTTAAAGTAAGGCAAACTAAAGAAAAAAGATGGCAATATTTTATTGCTATCACATTTCTTATAAACAACTAAGCTTGCGAAGGTTATAAGATAAAAATGGAAACAGAACATCTCCTATTTACTGTCTGCAGCGAATGCTCAATAAATAAATCCTTAAAAGGCAAAGATGAGGACAAAACCAGGGTCAATGATTTCCCAAGTACAAGGGCTTGACATAGAAAACTGCTGAAGTGCTAGGAGGGTGTAGAAGTGTTGTAATTAGAGGAAAAAACTTCCAGCCAAAACTCCACAGTTCTCGTCATGGGTTTGCTAATTACTTGTCCCTTTGGTGAGGACACTTCCTAATGAAGAGCAGCCTTTGAAAAGCTAGTGCAGGAGGTTGAAAGCTCTTGGCTTAGATGCTTATCTTGAGGGTTAGAACGCCGTACCTATGTTTCCACCACTAACACAGAAGGTGGGGGAGGTCGCTGTTAGGGATTAATAGAAGCAGCAAAGGTCAGCAGCTTTGCTTCAGCTAGCATGACTTTTCAATCCTGCTTAGAAAAAAAAAACCCGAGCCTTTGGTTGTTCACCCTGCTATTTTGTTTATGGAGGGCAGAGGCTAAATATCTCCTGCAAGGATTTCCAAGCAGCTCAGATCCCCCATATTCAAGACTGAGATATTCCTAAATAAAGATAGTGCCTTGATATTTGCTTTTTATGGCTTCAATTCCAGAACAAGTAGTGGAACGAAAATCCAGCAGAATCAAATGGGATGATTCCTACCTACCCCACCACCAACCTCCAGGAAAACAAGGGTGGAAGAGATTCTACTAACAACACTTCGGGTACATGGCTGCAAGGGAATTATTTTGTGCCAAAATAGAACAAAAGTCAACAACACTAAGGGAATATCTTGGCTTGGACTCTTTTTTAAAAAAAGATTCTAAAAATTCCTAAATGCAATTTGGTGGCAATTTCTTACTGAAATGTTTTAAATGCCACTTAAGAATGCTGTACTCATAGAGAAATATCTGAACTTCATTTTAAGGTATATGGGATATATGGGTACTCTATTGAGCCCTGATTTATATGAAATGAATTTCATTACTTGGTTACCATCACAGGAAGACCCTACATTGATCAGACTAAACCAAGGCCTAAAAGTATATATTTTAAATGCAAATGATTCGAGTTAAGCAGAGAGTTCAGATGTGAACATTTTATCACTATAGAGAGCATGGCAACATCCCTCGTAAATATTATTTCTTTTCCTCATAGGAGAGCCTTTAAAAAAGAAAATATTTATTTTGTCAAGCATATATAGTCAATGATAGACAGCCTACGATTAAAGTTTTGGGGATTTGGGGAAGAAACCACAGTCAGGTAGTGCATCCCAGACATTGACCACTCTGTTGCTGAAGTCATATTTTCTGCAATTGGAGTGGTTTATGTTAAGTTTGTATCTATTGTGTGCTTATGTATTGTTGCGGTTGAAGCTGAATTAGTCACTGACAGGTAGGGCATTGTAGCAGATAATTTTACATACTACACTTAGGTCAGACCGAAGGCGATGTAGTTCTAAATTGTCTAAGCCCAAAATTTCAAGTCTGGTTGTATAAGGTATTCTGTTGCATTCACAGTGGCAAGACCTGATACCCTACTTCTTGAAAAGTTATGAATAATGACATCCCTTACAGGAATGCTTATCAGTGTGCTTGGAAGTAGTGCAAGTTCTATTGAGTTGCCCTTTATACCTTACCTTGCAAGCAGAGCTAATTTCTCCCCTTATTAGCAGATGCTTGGGCTGGCCGCAATCAGAGATTGTAAGTATTTTATTAAGAGATCAGTCTAGTGAAATCTCCAGGAAAGTTGCAAAATTCTGCACCACCGCAATTGCTATTGGAAGGCGTTGGGTCTGATCTATGCATAGACAAGAATAGATTTTGATAAACATACTAGATTATGAAGCTTTTAAAAATTATTTTTGCTTGCTTTGTAAAGTTGCTTTCAGGTAACTTTTTTTTCCAATCTGATGTCAATCTTTGATCTATATGGTATGTGTATGCAACTGCATACCTAATATCTATATATCTCTTTATCTACTTATAAAGTACAGTGGTACCTCTATTTACAAACGCCTCTATTTACGAACTTTTCTAGAGAAGAATGGATGTTCAAGATTTTTTGCCTCTTCTCAAGAACCATTTTCCACTTACAAACCTGAGCCTCCAAAACTGTAACCAGAAAAGGCAGGGAGAAGCCTCCGTGGGGCCTCTCTAAGAATCTCCTGGGAGGAAACATGGCCAGAAAAGGTGGGGGAAAGCCTCCGTGGAGCCTCTCCTAGGAATCTTCTGGGAGGAAACAGGACCTCCACCCTCCCTGTGGTTTCCCCAATCACATCCATTATTTGCTTTTACATTGATTCTTATGGGAAAAATTGCTTCTTCTTACAAACTTTTCTACTTAAGAACCTGGTCACGGAACTAATTAAGTTCATAAGTAGAGGTACCACTGTACTGGAAATTTCTGACCATGGCAACAAATGCTGATGTATAAATCAGAAGTACACAGTGCAGGTTAGACTGCATCTTTGTGACCAGGAGGAGGAGTGTATTCTACAAGAGAGCAATGGTATTGAGAACAGCCTTTCTTAGATTACTATATGGTAGATTCAAGGTAGCACCCTGAAGAGATATTTCCTGCTAAATCTTAGTTGATGGGCTACATAAAGAAAAGGGCATACTAGCATTTCTTCAGTTTCTCAGCAGTTTGAGGCTTTGTATTTCATTAACTCTCCCGTGGGCTTAGATAACTGGCAGCCGGTACAACATTTTCAGAATAGTTTAGTAACTATTCTAACTATTTAATAACCTAGCCATAGCATTCCACACTAGTTGGAGTCTCTGGGCCAACTACATGACTAACCCCACCTGCAGTACATTTTACTAATCTAAGACTGATATCATTTTCTAGTTAATATGACGCTTGTACAGAAATAATCCTGAGTAAATGTAAATATTAAAAGCAGAAAGTTCTCAGTATATTAAAATTTTCCCCCTAATGCTCTAAAATGACAGGAGAAAAATATGTGTTTTCAGCCATCTTTTAAAGTTATCTGACTTCCTTGGATGACAGCGGTGGCAGGGACTGATGAGGGCAAGGGATAGCATTTATAGCATTTAGACTTATATATTGTTTCATGTTGCTTTACAGCCCTCTCTAAGTGGTTTACAGAGGGTAAGCATGTTTCCCCCAACAATCTGGGTGAATTTACCGACCTTGCAAGGATGGAAGTTTGAGTCAACCTTGAGCCTATTGAGATTCGATCTGCCAAACTGCTGGCAGCCAGTGATCAGCAGAAGTATTTATTTATTTTTTTATTATTTATTTATTTATTAGATTTGTATGCTGCCCCTCTCCGCAGACTCGGGGCGGCTCACAACAGTAATATGAATAATGTATCACAAAGCTAATTTTAAAAAGTCTCTAAAAGCCCCTTATTTAAAAAGCAGACATACACACAAACATACCATGCATAAATTATATAGGCCAGGGGGAGAGGTCTCAATTCCCCCATGCCTGATGGCAGAGGTGGGTTTTAAGAAGTTTACGAAAGGCAAGGAGGGTGGGGGCAATCCTAATCTCTGGGGGGAGCTGGTTCCAGAGGGTCATGGCCACCACAGAGAAGGCTCTTCCCATGGGTCCCGCCAGACAACATTGTTTAGTCAACGGGACCTGGAGAACTGGAGAAGGCCAACTCTGTGGGACCTAACTGGTTGCTGGGATTCGTGTGGCAGAAGGCAGTCCCGGAGATATTCTGGTCCAATACTATGAAGGGCTTTATAGGTCATAACCGAACACTTTAAATTGTGACCGGAAACTGATCGACAACCAATGCAGACTGCAGAGTGTTGGTGTGACATGGGCATACCTAGGGAAGCCCATGATTGCTCTCGCAGCTGCATTCTGCACAATCTGAAGTTTCCGAACACTTTTCAAAGGTAGCCCCATGTAGAGAGCGTTACAGTAGTCGAACCTCGAGGTGATGAGGGCATGAGTGACTGTGAGCAGTGACTCCCGGTCCAGATAGGGCCGCAATTGGTGCACCAGGCAAACCTGGGCAAACACTCCCCTCTCTACAGCTGAAAGATGTTTCTGTAATGTAAGCTGTGAATCGAGGAGGATGCCCAAGTAGCTTATACTCTAACCACTGTACCACCGAGGCAGTGGTTTGCACAAACAACCTAGCTTCTGCACAGGTGCAAATGAAGCTTTGTGTGCTCATCCACTGCTTGCATGGCCTGATTCTCAATAGCCCACAGATTAGTACTGTCCCACAGCCTGGATGTTGGAGACCCCTGTTCTAAATGGCAACAAGAAAGAGACAGGCTTCAATTTTGTGGAACTATGACATCCAGCAGGTAACCTGGACTGAAGCATCCCAAAGGTGCTTTTTCAAGAAGCAACTGGAAAGAAGCTGAAGAAGCTTCTTGGATGAGAAGTGAAATGTCTTCAAGGAAAAGCCAGAAAGTCCAGTTGCCTCTTGAAAAAAGCGCCTTTGGGACAACCATGACTTGAATGACTGAAAATCTCCATAGACATTTAGCTATGTACTTTGGCTGGACTGAAGCGATGTATACTAGACCTACATTTGCATCATGCTGAAGAAGTCATATAACATTTCCAATTCCTGAAAACTACATGTTCAAAATGCCTTCATCTTCTTGAACTCACTAGTCTCCAACAGTGAATACCACTTCCAGATTCCGGTCTTGCACAGACTCTCTTGATACAGATAAAACAGAAAGACATGCCTGGGATAAAAACATCCATCCTAAGATAAAATACAGGAAATAGTATACGGGCAAACTAGACGGACCATGAGGTCTTTTTCTGCCGTCAATCTTCTATGTTTCTATGAAAGCTCAGAGAAATAAAGTTGAATGGCATTGGCTCAAATCCATATTTCCCAATGTTCTTGAGCTATTATAGCTTAACTGCCATGAGAAAGAAGTATGATTATCCCATGCTATACTCAGAGTGAATCACAGAAGAACAACATGGTGCCTAGATGTCTAAGAGAATAACTAAAGTTGTGCTCTAATGGAATATCTGGTTAAGGTTTCAAGGCAAGAAAGAGAAAGGTACTTCAACAAGGCATTCAATGTTATTTCCACAGTTCACTGAGATAAGTTATTATCATTTTTCAGATGTCTAGAAACTGTTAACAATCAAAGGATCAGAGCACATTTTCTGACGAATACATACCTCCTTCAAGCTATCTAGCATTATAGGCCAAATCCATCCTGTTAAGACTCCTATAGTTAGATCAAATTGGCCATAATAGGTAGAAATAGAAGCTGGGAAGACATGGAGCTGAATGCAAGGTTGCTCACACGTTTGGGTTTCTAGAGCTGAAATTACTCCTACAAAACAGAAGGGGATGGGACCTTGAATGCCCCTTTGCACTTGCATCAACGGAAGCAAACCACATCAGCACAAAACTGAGTGATTTTATTCCAGTAGTGCCTTGCAAATGAGACAGAGCAGATGTCTGTGGGTTCCACAAAGTTCACTGGGGAGCAGCAGATGTTAAAAGCCCCCAAACCAACTGCATGAAGCAACTTTCCTGGATGGTGCAATGTTAAAAAAAAAAAGGGGGGGGGAGGAACAAAAAAGAGGACATTTTTTCCTTCAATAAACCTCCTAGCTTCTTGATCTACTTAATGAGAATGACAAGGAAGTTTCAAAGGCCAGCTCTTTATCCAACCTGTGTATTTGAACTCTAGCCCAAAAATAAGTTTACAGTAGTCCCTCACCTATCGCTGGTGTTACGTTCCAGACCTGGCCGCGATAGGTGAAATCCGCGATGGGGAATTTATCGACTGATAGTACTTATTTAAGTATTTATATTGTAATTGTTTGGTAAGTTTTCATTGTTTTAAGTGTTTATAAACCCTTCTCACACAGTATTTATTTTAGATACAGTATTTAAATACAGTATTTACAATTTTAGATTTTTATTTTTTTTAAAAAACCCTGCCGATCGAGTTCGGCGGGCTGTTTAAATCTGCCAATCGACTTCCTCAGAAACCTGCGATGAAATGAAGCCACAGTAGGTGAAGCGCGGTATAGCGAGGGACTACTGTAATTGTGTTCAGACACTATATTAAGATTTCTTTCTTATATGGATAAGAATATTACAAAAACAACATGTGCTGAAATAAGCATGAACATAGTTTATAAAGGCTATTTTAAATAAAACAATTATTTCTATTTTTAGTTTTTTTGTACGTCTGTTATGAATCCTGTTAGGAGTTACTGGAGTAGAAATTTAAAGCATTGCTGCTGATACAGCCAACCACCTCCACTCTTCTTTCCAGAAGTTCACAGTTGCTACTATGATACTCCAGCAGAGCGATGCACATTTACATCACAGAGCAGAGGATTACTGCAACACCACCAGTAAAGATACTTTGCCATGAAGTTAGCAGCACCTCTTACGAAATATTAGTATTATATGTTTTATATATCAGCCAGATACCAAGGAAAGAGCATCCTGTATGTGCGTAGCAATAAATAACAGCTATTTTTTAGAAATGCACAAAACAGTGCAGCACATAACATCAAAAGCATACACAGAAACAATCCATACAAACGCAAGTTCAGGACAGTAAAAATTATTCATCATGATTACTGGAAAAAAGTACAATGAAATACACACTTCCAAGAGTTGACACA
Organism: Erythrolamprus reginae; assembly: GCF_031021105.1. Lineage (NCBI taxonomy): Eukaryota > Metazoa > Chordata > Lepidosauria > Squamata > Dipsadidae > Erythrolamprus > Erythrolamprus reginae. Next base: position 339,312,208 of record NC_091950.1, on the reverse strand, counting down.
CAAAGATGCAACACAGAATCTCATGTTTCACCTTAAAACATATACTTGAACTTCTGTTTTAGCTTTGCAGTATATCCACATATATATGGGTGCCTGTGTTCATTTTCCTGCTTTCCCAGCTACCTCTTTCTCTCCATCAGATGTAGACTCTTCAATTTTTTTCAGACATAATCCAAGACAGATAAAGATTTGCTTTCAAATTTCTTTTTTAAAAATGGAAGCTTAAATAATAATTGACATCACAAACAATGTAAGTAATTGTTTTTGACTTAGGACCGTTTGTTCAATGACTATGTGAAATTAAGAAATTGGGATGAATAAAGTGACTTATGATCAGTCTTCACACTTACGACTGTTGCAAAAGTTCCCTCTTAACCTGATCAAAATTTGGATGCTTGGCAACTGGCATATTTACAACAGTTGTAATAACTGGGGGTCACATTGTCACCATTTGCAGTTTTGCCAGGGGGCCTTCCAATGAACAAAGTCAATTGGGAAACCTGGATTGGCTTAACAGTTGCATGATTTGGTTAACCATTTGTTGTGGTTAGCTCTGGCCCAGTTCCTGCCCCAAGGACTGTGGATGTGGGGGAGACATCCACATGCTGCAGGCCTGTTTTGCCCCCGGTGGAATCTGATGATGAAGGCTCCTCTGACCAAGAAGACATGAGTGACAGGGAGGAGGAGAGTGGGGCAGACAGCTCAGAAGGAGATCAATTATCTAGCTCCTCCTTGGATTCAGAACAAGAGTTAATGATACAGCCACGCATGCAGAGAGCGATGCACAGGCAGCAACAACTGAGAGATTATTATCAAAGAAAATGAGGCCACCTGTGATTGGGTGGGGCTGTGGTAATTAGTGAGCCTGTGGGTTTGGCCATTGTGGAGGATTATCTGATTGTTGTGTTTCGTGACTGCTTTACTGACTTTGACCTTTTGTGTGCTGATTTTTCCCCGCTTTGAAACTAAACCAGTATCTAAGTATCTAAGTATCACAGAACTGATAAGGGACTTGTACAAATTACCAGTTTGTTTGGAGATCAGTGCTATTTGCTATACCAAAAGAGGGCTTGGTTTAAGTGAAGTTTCATTATAAAGAACATTGTTTTGAATTTTCAAACATGTGTGTGTCTGAACTTTGTACCTGTGAATTTTTGGGAGGATTCTACCAGAGAGCCCGACAGAATGCCATTATGGCAAAAAAGATAGCAAAATCTGCTGTGATTCATTTAATAACCACATGGCTTAATAATAAAGTTTCAGTCCCAATTGTGATTATAAGTTGAGAACTAGCTACATGTAGAATTTAAGGTCAGAAAGTGAGATAGACAAATAAAACCCGAGTCTTCGGAGAGGGGCGGCATACAAATCTAAGTAATAAATAAATAAATAAATAAATAAATAAAAACGATTTTTTAAAAAACGTTTCAGGCCACATACTTCCTTAATTTGAGATTCCAACTGTTTCAATCAAAACTTACATCGCTTTTGCACAGAATGCTGAAGATCTCAACTCTCCTGAAGAAAAGTAGAGACCTTTTAATTTTTTTCCCCGATTTCCAAAAAATGGGATCTGTCTTTCCACCCCTCCACTTCCAGATTAAAGAAATTAAAGAAATTGCACTGATCATGTACACACCAAATTTCACACAATTGGATTGTCGCTGAGCAGAAGGACCCCTTGTTTCATTTTTACAAAAGATAGCGGATTCCTCCCTTGTGAGTCCTCTTTTTGTTTAAAAAAAAAAAGGATTTCACATAGAATGACTGAGAAACAGACTTAGGGCTGAGATCTTGAAAAATAGTGTCTGTCTTCGCTGAAAATTGCGAATGTTTATGCCTGATACACTGTCACGTCTTCTTTTGAAGCAAGCTGTATTTTTCACTTGAGTCTGTGAAATATTTTATGGGTTCTTGAGAACTGCCCAAGAAAGCTGCAATTGGGAAATGTCATATCTTTTGCTCTTGCACTTTATCAATATTATTCAGGGACTGACGTCATTGTTTGGGACTGTATCACTTCAACTTTAATAACAGGCTGGAGCCTTCCTTGTCTGCCTGTGTAAGCTGGATAAACACAGAATGGTGTGAGGGTTTTTTCACCCCCCTTGTCTCAGGATCCTCACCCAGAGATCACACAATGTGGTGTTATTGGGAAGTAAACATTTCACTTTTCTTTTTGCTTGTGTGCCAGAAACCCATTTCTTGAATAAACACTTCACACACTGTCGGTCTTAAAGTCACTAAATATGATAAATAAATAAAAATGTATACAGCCTTTCAGAAACGATTAAACACCTCACTTCTGACAAATGAACAGCCGGCGACTTTATAGAATCCACAGGTCAAACATACCATTTCATTATGTGTGAAAGATTAATTTTCCATTTCAGCTCAACTGATAAACAATTAAATTTTTTCCTCCTAGAACGTTGTGCTTAAAACAGGATCCACTTGAAGAACTTTTTAGCTATTTCACTTTCTTTCATGGCTGCTTGGCTTTACAATGCCATGGAGAGGCAGCGTTGTAAAACCATTTTTCCATTTCAAACAATGAATCAATGTTTCCTTGTCATTCTAAGACATGTAATCATGACAGAGACACTCTGTGGCATATAGTCACTTCAAAAAGAAAAATCCAACCACATTAAATCACATTAATTGTGCTTCAGCTAATCCATCACTGCAGCTAGCAGTAACTCGTCTATTCACCCAGTGCCTAGCTATTTTACCCATGATTACCAGAATGCAACTAATCTCTTATTTATTTAATTTTCTTGAGCTCTCCTCTCACTCTCTGCCCCAAAAATGTCTTTGACATTGACATAGTTTGAATGGTAAATAAAATTTGGACAGCACGTATACCTAGAGGAAGAAAAAAGCAACCCAGTTTACTGTGGCAATATAAAGGAGTATTTTTCCACATCATATAAATGCTAAAATATTTCCAAAAGCTCATACATACAAAGCAAGCTAAAGACTTAGATAATTGTATTTTAAAAAATAAAAACAAAATCATGATGACATGCATTTTGCTTTACGATCCCTGGAAGATTTTTTTTTGTCTCTAAATGTTTCATTGTGTATTATAGGATGGAATCCAAAAGTATATTTCTTTGAATTAATTTCCACAGAGAAATTCCTTTATATCTTTAAAATCTGCTCTAGAAATAGACTGAATGACTATCTGAAATATATGGGAATATATGAGAATGAGTTGGAAAGAAGGGAGCTGGCATAATCCTGTTATGTATTTAGATACTGATCACGTAACAATGGATTTATCACAGAGTTCAGTAAGATAATATTCTAAAGTATTTAGAAAATTACAGTGTGTTGTGCTGTTCTTGTCAATAGTTTTTAAAAAGTTTTAAAAGTTATAGATTTCCGGGGGGGGGGGGACAAAATAGATGGTTAGATAGAAAACCACAGTCAACCTCCTGCTACCACCAAACAACAGTGAAAATTGGAGAATTTCCAATTGTTCATCTACAGATGCTTTAACCAATTCTTAAGCACTACTGCAAGAATTTTATAAATGTAATAATTGAAATAGCCTCATATACAAAAGGTGAAATCAATATCTCCCTGCTCCTTCCTTTAGTGTAGCCAGTTCTCATTAAGCATGAGAGGTATATCTTTCAAAGTGCAAGTATAAATCTTCAAAAAATGTGACTATAATCAAGGATATAAGAACTCAAAGCCTTTATGTGGCCCATGTCTTCAAGACTGCACAGTTCCTTCCTTGTATCTACTCATAGAATTCTTCTAAGTAAAGTTTTTAAAGTAATTTGCAGAGTTTAACAATTATTTAAGTTTTTCTGCCCAATACATGAAGACTTAAATTAAAAAGAATATTGAGATTCATCCTTCTCCAAACTTTCATAGAGTGAGAAGTAGACTGAGGCAAGCACCCAGGTATTTAAACTACTAAAGATTATGAAGCAAATAATGGAAAAAATACAGCTACAACCAGAGTAAATTCAAAGCCATTTAACCTAAGGAAACATTTCTAACCTAATTAGGGTAATAGGAATACATTTTCCTCCTAAGGATGTTCTCTAGCGTTCCTAATGTTTCTAGAATCTGTTTGGATTATTACATATATAAATACTTAATTTTGTAAAGCCACGATTCAAAATTTGGCAGCTCTGTCATTTCCAGTGGATTTGGAAAACATGAATTTTAAGAATTGGCTTTAATAGCAATGGAAATTTCTAAAAAATTTCCATTTGCTACAAAAACCAGTTCTTAAAGTAAGCCGTATGAGCAAGGAAATTGCAAAAAGGCAGAGAAAAGAAATTGTGCAATAACAACTAAAAAATCTTCAAAGCCTCAGTTCTTGCTAATGCTTACATCATTACTGAATTAGACCGACAGCAGTGGCTTTTTTACAAACTTAATTTGACACATAAAAGCAATGTTGAATTTTCAGTATGATTAATAATTTAATACCATCTTTTTTTCTCTTTCCTTTGTATGTAGTGGGGAGCCTTAAATATAGCATAAGAGTAATGCATCTGTTTTTAGTCTGAAGAAAATTCCCACAATTTCAAGCAAACAACCACTGTATTTGAATTCTTTCTGTAGTGCTGTAGTAATTTCAGCAAAAGCCTAAACCTTCCAGCTTTAATAATGTATGAGAAAATGGGCTACCCAAAGATCTGAAATAAACTATGTTTGCATGATTGTCCTTTAAGATTTCTTTCATAATCTAGAATCAATGAGTACCAAAGGAGATCTTTTTTCAAATTAAACTTGTTCATCTCACCTTTTGTGGGTCTCTGCCAGAGATTTTTCTTCCATCTCATGGTCAGTTTTGGCTAGATGACAAACAGAAAATAAAGTTAAAGATAAAATAAAGGTTGTTGTGGTGAATGTTATTAAATAAGCTCTCATTGCACATACTTTGGGGGAGAAAACTACCATCTCAGGATTTTTTACAAGATTCTTGAAGCAATGAACGTGGCCTTGACTTTAAAATAACAAAATGTAGAGTTAATATGTCCAGAAACAGTTCAAAGTTGCTTGAACTCATAGTAGAAATGAGCATATCTGAAGACATTTCCATATAAGGGTTTTCCTTAATTGCCCCAATTCTTTATAAACAATTTTCAACTTTATAAAGTTGTTTTTATAAAGACTGTTTTTCACAGTCTTCAATTCTGCCAATTTTACCATAAACAGACAGGATCACCATGAGCCCAGCAATTTTCTCCCAGATGCCATTACATAAGGTTTCCCCCCCTTTTTTCAAGCCTCAAACTGAATTTCTTTTTAATAATAAAACACAGTTCTGGGGGGGAAAATCACCGGCTTCTATTCAACATGAAACAAAAAGAAAGTGTCTAATGACTGCACATTCTACACCCCACCCCCTGTATCTTCAGTATATGTTGTGGGTATCTATGAGCGTATGATATGGGCAGCATAGGGAACTCTTGGAGTATCAGTAGAGAAGAGGGAAAGTGATAGTTCATTTGACCCCAGATTCTGGGGAAATGGTTGAAGAGTGCTGCTTATAAAACAGGGGGGAAATCAGTCTGTGTGGGTTTGTTTTTCCTTTTATTTAAGGATCATAAGAATGATTAGATATTGAAATCAAGTTTGCTGAACAATATTGCTTAAATAACCATCCAGTCTTTTTAACAGGGACTGTAAATTTGATTCAAAAGTGACTACAGGTAGTCTTTGACTTACAACCGTTTGTTTGGTGATTGTTCAAAGTTACAGCTGCACTGAAACAGGAACTTATCAACATTTTTCACAGATACCACCTTTGCAGAATCCCCATGATCATGTGATCAAAATCCAGATGCTCAGCATCTGGTTCATACTTATGACCGTTGTTATGTCCCAAAGTCATGTGATCCCCCTTTCGCAACGTTCTGATGAGCAAAGTAAATGGAAAGTCAAATTCAATTAGCAACCAGGTTACTTACTGATCAACTGTCACAATTCACTTAGCAAGTGAGGGTTGTAAAATGGAGTAAAATTCACTTATCAAATGTCTTGCTTAGCAGCAGAAATGTATGGCCTTAATTATGGTCGTAAGTCAAGGACTACCTGTACAAGCACAGAGTCAAGTAAGAACAAAGCCAATAGGAAATAAATTGCTCACTAGATCCTGTAGGCTTTTAAAAAGGGCACCCTTTCTCCCTTTTAAAACAAAATGGCTCAGAAATTTGGATAATCTTTTAAAGATTCATCAAATTTATTTTCATGCTCACCCATGAGGGTGGGGGTGGTAAACCACCATGACTCATGGTTTTGTTATATTTTGTTTGCATTAATGATCTTTCTATATGTTATGATAATCCTCCACTTAAAATTGAATATCTTTACATTAATACTCTATTAGATATATTTTGATGACGAGTTATGATACAATTCTCCCTTTTGGCAAATTATACTAATTAAGAGTAACTGTATTATTCATTATTCTTTAGAAGCACTACTAAGGGAGGAGATAGAGGAAAATAATATAATAATAATAATAATAATAATAATAATAATAATAATAATAATAATAATCCAAAGTGCAGACTCTGTAAAGAAACAGATGAAACAATCGATCACATACTCAGCTGCTGCAAAAAGATCGCACAGACTGACTACAAGCATAGACATGATGCTGTGGCACAGATGATCCACTGGAACTTGTGCCGGAACTACCATTTACCAGTGGCAAAGAACTGGTGGGATCATAAGCCCGAAAAAGTGGTCGAAAATGAGCAAGCAAAACTACTGTGGGACTTCTGACTTCAGACTGACCGAATTCTGAAGCATAACACACCAGACATTGTGATCGTGGAGAAAAAGAAAGTATGGATCATCGACATCGCAGTCCCAGGAGACAACAGAATTGAGAAGTAGCTAGAGAAATTAGTGAAATACGAAGATCTAAAAATCGAGCTGCAATGACTCTGGCATAACCCAGTGAAAGTGGTCCCAGTGGTACTTGGCACGCTGGGCGCAGTATCAAAGGATCTCAGCGGTCATTTGAAAACCATCGGAATTGACAAAATCTCCATCTGTCAATTGCAAAAGGCCGCTTTACTGGGATCGGCAAACATAATTCGCCGCTACATCACGCAGTCCTAGGTGCTTGGGAAGCGCCCGATTGGTGATGAAATATGAAATCCAGCATAGTGATCTCGTTTGCTGTGTTGTACTGACATAATAATAATAATAATAATATATAAGATGTTATTGCAAGCAGATGGGCGTATGATCTAAGAATTGACTAAATAGTGGCAAAGTGAATTACAAGTAGATGTGCAAGAGATGAAGAATATAGTGGAGACTATAAGGAAAATCAAGAATATAAGGAATAGAAAAAGAAAATACTACATAAGTGCTATCACACATCTGCTCAACTTGCATATTTTCAGCAGCATGTTAAGAATACTTGTTGGCAAAAAAAATGGTAATATTTTGAACATGCAAATAAACCTGGCAGATGGCTAGCGTATAAACTTAGAAAACAGAGTCAATCAAAATTAATCCAAAAATCAGAAGATAAAGATGGTAAAATAAAATATGATACAGAAGGTAAGGCAGACATTGTGTATAATTTTTATAAAGAATTATGTGCTAAAGATCATGTTATTGAAGATGAAGTTTTTAACTATTTAGAGGCTTCAAATTTACCACAAATAACAGAAGATCAACAGGCCACCATGGATGGACCAATAACAATGGAGGAACTCCTAATAACAATTAAAAAACAGAAAAGCAACAAGGCCACAGGCCCAGATGCCATACCTGCAGAATGGTACAAGATAGACAATGAAACAATAAGAAACCATATGTTAGAAACTTTTAATTTATGTAGACTTGAGGGAAAAATCCCCAAATCTTGGTCAGAATCACTGACAACTTTAATACATAAACAGGGTACAGAACCAGAAAAAATTAAAAACTATAGGCCTATATCATTATTAAATGTAGACTATAAGATTTTTATTGCCATTTACGCAGAGAGACTCAAAAGAGTTATAAATGGAATAATACACCAAGACCAAAATGGGTTTCTTCCAGGGAGACAAATTAAAAATAATATTAGAACTGTAATAAATATACTAGAGTACTATGAACAACACCCAGACAAGACGGCATCTCTAATGTTTCTGGACGCTCAAAAGGCCTTCGACAACGTTAATTGGATATTTATAAAAATGCAATTAAATAAAATGAGATTTGGCCCAAAATTTGTTAACCTAATAGATACCATATATTCAAAACAAACAACGAATATAATATTGAATAACAGTCAATAACCAATACTTGACATAAACAAGGGAGTTCGCCAAGGATGCCCTATATCACCATTGTTATTTATTATGACCCTTGAAACCCTATTAATTAAAATAAGAGCGGACCCCAAAATAAAAGGTTTAACCGTAGGAGATGAAACCTACAAACTTCAGGCCTTTGCAGACGATCTAATGTTTATAATTGAAGAACCGACTACAACAGTTCCTACCTTACTACAAACCATTGAACAATATGGAAACGTAGCAGGTTTAAAGATAAACAAAAGCAAAACACATTACTTGACCAAAAATATGAATAAAATACTAGAAACTAAATTAGAAAGTATTTCTGGAATAAAGACTGTAAAAAAGGTAAAATATTTAGGAATAAATTTAACAGCGAAAACAATAACATTAAAAAATGATAATTATATGAAATTACTAGCAGAAATTAAAAAAGACTTAGCAATGTGGAATAATTTGAAAATATCTTTCTTAGGAAGAATTGCAACAATTAAGATGAACATTTTACCCAAGGTTTTATTTCTTTTCCAGGCAATACCAATAAACCCAGGGGGTATCTTTTTAAAAACTTTAACAAACTTAGTTAAAAAATTTATATGGCAAGGTAAAAAAGCAAGGATAAAAATGAATTGTTTAGAAGATATTAAAGAAAGAGGAGGATTTGGCCTTCCAAATTGGAAACTATATTATCAGGCCGCTGCATTAACATGGCTTAGAGATTGGATAATCTTAGATAATAAAAGAACACTTGACCTAGAAGGACATGATTTAATGCTTGGATGGCACGCATTTTTATGGTATGATAAGGACAAAAACCATTCATATTTTAAAAGGCATACATTAAGGAAATACTTATTAGAAGTATGGAAAGACATAAAGAAGAATCATTTCTTAAGCATCCCAGATTGGTTAGCTCCTTTAGAAGCAATAACGCATCCAAAGTCTATAAAGGACAAGAAAATGACTTATAGATATAAAGAACTATTAAATGATCAGATGAAGCTTAAATCTAGAATTGAACTACAAGAAGAAGGGATAATAATAGATTGGTGGCACTACGCCCAGATCCGATCTAGATATCAGAAGGATAAAACTCTTTACATTTTTAATAAAAGTAAGAATCCTTTAACTACTTTAATAACCACTAACTCAACAAAAATGATAGGGAAAATATATAAACTACTTATTGCTCATAAAAATATAGAGTTGACTTTAAAAGATACTATGATAAGATGGTGTAGAAATATTGGTAAGGAAATAGATATAGACACATGGGAGAAAGTGTGGATTAATAATTGGAAAATGACTAAATCAGTTTCCCTAAAAGAAAACCAAATCAAAATGTTTTATAGATGGCATCTCCCACCAAATAGGATAGCAAAAATGTTTCCCAAAACATCCCCAATATGCTGGAAATGTAAGAAGGATATAGGAACTTATTATCATCAATGGTGGACATGTGGCAAAGCAAAAATATATTGGAAGATGATTGAAAAAATATTAAAAGAAATAATAAAGCAAGATATAGATAATACCCCGGAATTTTACTTATTAGGTGTCACAAACCAGATCTATAAGAAAGAAATTTTTTATTTAATTATACACATATTAACTGCGGCTAGAATAATATATGCGCAAAACTGGAAAGGGGAGGAAATCCCCAAGGAAGAAGAGGTTATAGCTAAGATATTAGATTGCGCTGAAATGGATATGATGACAAGAAGATTAAACGATCAAGAGGATACTAAATTTTATGAAACATGGAACAATGTTTACAAATGGATAGATAAGAAAAAATAAGATATATCTCTAGTGGTTGTTTTTTTTATCTTTTTTTGTATTAGTTTTTACCTAGGTGATAATAATATTAATATTAGTTTAAAAGGACTTTTTGATGATTATGATATAGTAATGTATGTATAAGTATAAGCAACATACCAAGATTTTCGAAGTATAATAGTTGAATTTAGTTTTACTGTTTGGACTGAAGATTTGATACTATTTTACTATAGTAATTAGGATTATATTAAAGGTATTTTTTCTTTGGTAATTATGTTATACTAACCCTACCTAACACCCATATTAAGATTTGTAAACTTTAACTCAAATTTATTAATTTTTTTTTCTATATAACAGTTAACATATATTTAATTATGTATTCTTTTTCTATATTTGAATGTATACTTTCATAAGAAGCGGGGGAAACACACCCCCACTTTATGTTCATTGTTTGTATGTATTTGTTTGTTTTTTATGAAAAATAATAAAAAAAATTGAAAAAAAAAAGAATACTTGTTGGCACGGGTGTCAAGATAAGGGGGCATTTATGCATATGATTTGGGAAAGTCTGGTAGTGCAGAAATTTTGGAAAGAAGTGCAAGTGGATATTAATAGGATGTTAAATATAAAATGGACAATTACAAAGGAAATGGTAGTATTAGTAAAAAAGAATGAGATGAGAGAATTTAGAGAAATAAAAGAAGCAGTGATAGAAAGCGCTCAGGCGGTAATAGTCCTAGGCTGGAAGGATGCGACAAAATGCACAATACAAAATTGGTATCAGCACATGGTGGATCGTATTCAGTTTGAAATTATGGATAAGAGGATGAATTCGGCCAATGAAACTAATCTGCAGGAACTGATGGGACGATGGGACAAGATAAGAGGATATGCGGTTAGTAGAATTTGAGACCAAGGTACAAAGAATACATTAGAATTACTTTATAATATGTAAATAGGATATATTGCTCTCAAGTTAAAATGGTATATGGAAAATATGCCCCCATCTTGGTGGAGGGGTACGAATGATGTTTGGTGGTGGGCACTTTGAGCCTTGAGCACATTGTTATGTGTTGTGTAAATGTTTTATTATTATTATAAAAAACAATTTAAAAAACTTTTTAAAAAGTAACCATGAAATTTGCCTATAATTACACAAGTACATGGATATAGTCTTTGAACATAATCTGAATAGAAACTAGACCTAACAAATCTTGATGAAAAAAAATATGGATATGTTGACTGCAGTTAGTGAGAACTTGCGGGATATTTGCTCCAAGAGACTTGAAGACATGGTTAAACTTAAAGAGCACAACAGCATATCAATCAGATCCATTAAAGTTCAGCTATTATGCCTACCATTAAAAGTTAAATTAAATTAAGTGTTAATTTAACTTAATATTGGAGCGGTCTACACCATATCAACAAGACAACGAGTCTTCAGAGAGGGGTGACATACAAATCTAATAAATTATTATTATAAGAGGTTTCACAAAGGTTTTTGTCCTCTTCCTCATTCTCTTTCAGTAATTTGTTTTTGTTAGGATTGTGTAACGTTTAGAATTTGATCTCTGAAAACTGTTTCACAGCATCCTGGTGTATGAATGTAACACTTGTCTGTAACAGTTTAAAGTGACCAGTCTGTTATTAATATTACATTTATTTTCTAAAATCTTAATTATCATCTCAACACCCCATCATTAGACAAAATGCTCAGGAGAAATTGAAAAATGACTACATCCACATGGTTTTGTGGATGTAGTCATTTTTCAATTTCTCCTGAGCATTTTTTTAAATACCATGTTTTTAAAATAGATACTTGATCTATTTTTTGTTTGTTTGTTAAGAACCATTGACAAAGGATAGAAAAGGACAAAGCTTTGTTAAAATTCATGGAAATGAGATCCAAATTTCAGGTAATCTGGATGTAAAGATTCCCTACGTTTTCATCGTATTGGTTTTACAACCCGTGGAGACACAGAGTTTGATGACAGGGCACCAGATTTTCCCATTAAGTTACCCACAATAATAAGTCAATGTTAAACTCAATTAAGTTAAGGCTCACAAACATGCTTCTTGGGGTTGGACAGCAGGAGAAACATAACATTAACTTCACAACCATTTCATTTTATTCCAAGCCTGCAATTTAACATTAAGCCAAATTGGGCCTGCAGCCAAATAAATTTAAACTGGGTAAACCATTACATAATTATCCTTTGAGCAGAGGTATACTTTTTTTTAAAGGCTTAATTACAACTATTCCTTAACTACAAATGCTAAACATTATCTCAAAAACAGTGCAGCTCCTTGGCATCAGAGGTGGGTTCCAACTTCCTACCGATGCGCCTTGGTGTGCTGCTCTGTTAGAGGCCCGCTGATTGCACAATTTGCACATGACAGCTCCGGTGCTGTCTTTGCCAGTTCATCCATGGTGCCATCTTTTTTTCCTAATTCTCAGCATTTTTTCTGTTTTCTGAGCATGTGCAGAAGGAAAATTTGCTCATGCGTGGGAGCAAAATTGCACAAGGGGACATGTGCACACACTAAACATCACAATGTGGATGCGGTGCATTGGTAGGAAGTTAAGAGGAACCTTCCCTTGTTTGGCATCCACTACAGTTGAAATACTGCTTAACAACTTCCTAGTATAGGAAGGTTTGTTAGTGAATGTTAATTCGGTGTACAATTAAGACATAAGTGAATACCTAGAATGAAGGCAAATACAGTAATCCCTCATTTTTTGTAGGGGATGCATTCCAAGACCACCCGTGAAAAATGAATTTCCATGAAGTAGAGGAAATCTATTTTTTTATGTATTTAATGAGTATTTGGACTTTTAAAACCCACCTTTTGCATTAAATAGTCATTCTATAATGTTTCTCAGCAGGAACTACATGGGATATCCTACCAGTTTCTTTTATAGAGTACAGTAATACTGTAGAAGAATTTTATGAATTTTTAATGAATTTAAAATTTTCAATGGATTTAATGGATTTAAGCTCCCTTTAAAAACCTGTGAAGTAGTGAATCCGAATCTGAGAGTCAAGGCTTGTATCTGCCATGGCATAACTGGGAGGCATCTTCAGTTGGGACAGTGAATTGATTGAATCATGTGATGGACATATGAGTACAGAGGAAAGCACTCCTTTTGGGTGGGGAAAACCCAGAAATTTCCCAGATGTGCCAATGTGACATCTCTAATAAAATGGATCTTTGGGGAACTGGGTGCCTCAGAATCTTACTTGGTTGGAGGTGTTACTTGGAATGCTGACTCAGGCAGGATATTGGACTAGAAGACCTCCAATGTCTCTTTCAACCCTATGATTCAAAAATGTATCTCTGTCCCCCCTCCCCCCTTAGGGCATTTCATAAAAACATTTTTTTAAAAAAAATAAGCCTTTTGGAGATGAGAAGGGCAAGAATATGAGAGCAATATCCAGCATTGTAAATCTCTTTATGATTGTGTGGGACATAGGATAAAAGTACAAGTAGAACCAGAGAACATTGGTAAATACTTTTTCTTCTGTAAATAAAAACTGTACAAGTAGTAACAAGTCCAGCATCTTATACAGAACAATGAGAAAACATGAGCCAATGTAGATGAGTGATTGCTATCAACAGTCCTATGCCACATGTCTTACTCTTGAAAGAGATGGGAAGATGACACAAAACTATGTATAGAAATAACTAGAGAAAAAGAAGCCAACAATTTTTGACACTCAGTGCCACATTCATGCTGCTTAGTTACTGGCTCTTCACTCTTAATAAAAGGCAACTGATACTGGAAAGGCTTGTGATGAATAACTGTTGAAATATAAGCATCTTGAAAGAAAGTATGCTTAGCATGAAGTAAAAAAAAAAAGATAGCAGGCAATTTCTGCGTTAGAGCCAAAAATAAGTTTGCTGAATGTTCTTGGAGACCAAAAGTTTCATTGTTGTTTTATGAGCTTACAACTATAAGAATGGCGATTACTTCTCAATGAAAAAAAGTTGTCTCGTTGACTAAACTAAGAACTGGATTCAGAAAGACACTATGGATGGAAAAAATGATGAATCGAATTAATGAGAAAAACGTTAAAGATTACATCCTTTTTTAGAACATGCACGGAACAAATCCATAGAAGCCAAGCAAATATGGAATATAAAGAATTACCCATAGTAATGAAACCAAATCTTTCATTTTTACTAATGTTTTTAATTAGGTTAAGGAAAGTATTGCCCACATCTATTGAGAAACTTGCACACTGTCCTGAAAAAGCCGAGTCTCTTTATAACCTATGGAGAAATTAAACTAAAAAAAATGAAAATTCCATTATTAAAATAAAAAGGAGAAATCAATCTTCTCTTTAAATTGCAATCTTACAGAGGAGTTCACATTGCAACTCCCATCATCTCTGATCTGTGGACATAAGATGGCTAGAATCTATGAAAACTGGAATCAAATGATGTCAAGAGTATTGTCAGCCTATTTTGATCGGAAGAGAAACATTAAACTGGGTATGAATAATCACAGATGGAATGCAGCAAGAATCTTTACATCTCCTTGTGTGAATACTTCTGCAAGTTTACTGATTTTTTATTTTCCTTGTTCCTTTGCTACATTACATGTAAATTTGGCCCACATTTCAAAGAACTCACACCGTTAATTTAAGAAAATGGATAATTGGTTAATGTTTTGCAGGATGAATAATGTGAATTTTCCATGTTTAAATTAATATACCTCTTTAAGCAGGAGTGTTAAAATATTGTGGGTGCATGTAGCAATTTATTGCAATGTATTTATATGTATATATACCATATAATTAATGATCTTGTGATAAACTTAACAATCAGATTGAAAATGGTTGTAAATATTATTATTATTATTATTATTATTATTATTAATTGGATTTGTATGCTGCCCCTCTCCGTAGACTTGGGGCGGCTAACAACAGTGGTAAAAACAACATGCAACAATCCAATACTAAAACAGCTAAAAACCCTTATTTTAAAACCAATCATACATACAAACATACCATACATAAATTGTATAAGCCTAGGGGGAAAGAATATCTCAGTTCCCCCATGCCTGACGACAGAGGTGGGTTTTAAGAAGTTTACGAAAGGCAAGAAGGGTGGGGGCTATTCTAATCTCTGGGGAGAGTTGGTTCCAGAGGGCCGGGGCCGGCACAGAGAAGGCTCTTCTCCTGGGTCCTGCCAAACGACATTGTTTAGTTGACAGGACCCGGAGAATGCCCACTCTGTGGGACCTAACTGGTTGCTGGGATTCATGCGGCAGATCTATGATCTAGCACACAGAAATTTAGATATTTTTCTTATTTTAATTAGGATTTTTTATTACCACTTTAATACAACTGCATCCAAAAGGAAGAGAACATTTCACTAGATATAAAATAAATTATAGACTCATAGGATCATAGGGCTGGAAGGGATCTTGGAGGCTTTCTAATCCAACTCCCTGTCTTATGTGAGCTGCCAAAATAGATAATCAAAAACGCAGAAAGTAGAAGCTCCTTATTAGCATGTAATGGCAATCCAGATAAGTTGGAAGTCCAGATAAATCAGTCCTAATTTTCCCCTACAGGGTTATGTGTTGGGAATTAACAGATTTAACATGTTAATAGAGTTGGAAGGGACCTTGTAGGACATCTAGTCCAACCCCCTGCTCAAGCAGGAGACCCTACACCATTTCTGACATATGGCAGTCTAATCCCGTCTTGAAAGTTTCAAGTGATGAAGCTCCCACAACTTCTGAAGGCAATAATAATTATTAATTAATAATTATTATTTATTAGATTTGTATGCTGCCCCTCTCCGCAGACACGGGGTGGCTCACAACAACAATAAAACAATGTACAATGTGACAAATCTAATGTTTAAAAGAAAACACATTAAAAACCCAACATTTAAAAACCATGCAACACAAGCATACCATACATAAAACTATATAAGCCTGGGGGAGATGCCTCAACTCCTCCATGCTTGGCGATATAGGTGGGTCTTAAGCAATTTACAAAAGATAAGGCAGGTGGGGGCAGTTCTAATCTCTGGGGGGAGTTGATTCCAGAGGGCCGGGGCCGCCGCAGATAAGGCTCTTGTTGTGGTTAGCTCTGGTCCAGTTCCTGCCCCAAGGAATGTGCAGGTGGATGTGGGAGAAACATCCACATGCCGCAGGCCTATTTTGCTCTTGATGGAATCTGCCGACGAAGCCTCCTCTGACTAAGGAAGCATGAGTGACAGGGAAGAGGGGAGTTTGGCAGACAGCCCAGGAGGAGATCAATCATCTGTATCATCCCTGGATTTGGAACAAGAATTAATGACACATCCATGCATGCGTAGAGTGATGCATAGGAGACAACAACTGAAGGATTATTACAAGAGAAAATGAGGTCACCTGTGGTTGGGTGGGGCTGCTGTAATTAGTGCTACAGATAAAAGTGCAGCTTGGTGTTTTAGCCTCATGGCAGTTTATAGGATTCATTGTTTCATCAAGATCGTGGTTTTTGTGCTGTTCAAGATTGTGTGTGGACTCTCTGGATTTTAGAATTGGACTCAGTTTCCCAGTTATTGGGCGAGCAATTGGATTGCATTTAACCTGTGCCTTGTATGTACCAGAAAATCCCTTTGACATTTAAAAAGGGACCTTTTTATGTTTTTCTGTTTATAAAAACTTTTGGGTTTTCCTTTTATCGTGTGGTGTGTGTCTTCCTGGACTAATTACCCTGTAATTGAAACACGCCGGCAGAACAGCTCTTCCCCTGGGGCCTGCCAGATGACATTGTTTAGTTGATGGGATCCGGAGAAGGCCAACTCTGTGGGACCTTATCGGCTGCTGGGATTCGTGCGGCAGAAGACGGTCCCGGAGGTAAGCTGCTCCATTGGTTGATTGTTCTCACTGTTAGAAAGTTTCTCCTTGTTTCTAGCTTGAATCTCTCCTTGATCAGTTTTCATCCATTATTCCTTGTCTGTCCTTCAGGTGCTTTGGAGAATAGCCTGACCCCCTCCTCTCTATGGCAGCCCCTCAAATATTGGAACACTGCTATCATGTCTCCCCTGGTCCATCTAGCCATGCACAGTTCCTTAAACTAGCTATGCACAGTTCCTGCAATTGCTCTTCATATGTTTTAGTCCCCAGTCCCCTGATCATCCTGGTTGCTCTCCTCTAGAGTCTAGAGTCTCAATGTCATTTTTATAGTGTGATGACCAAAACTGGAGGCAATATTCCAGGTGTGGTCTAACTAAGGTTTTATAGAGTGGTATTAGTATCTCCCTTGATCTAGATTGTATCCTTCTGTTAATGTCTGGAGCAAAAATAATTTCCAGTTCTGGTTAGCTTCCTTTGGGATAGCAGTTTATAAAGTTCACATAAAAGTTTACAAAACAGATAATTTTGTATGTGACTTAGATCTACGCCTGCATTAAATATGTGGAGTTAAAGGCTGCATTAGATAGGAAGATTATGGAAACAAAGAAAATAAGTCCAGCTGCCAGGATTCAATTTCCAGACCTGGATGGCTGAGAAGCTTCAACAACATATCTGGAAGCAAGCTATTTTCAAGGCAGTAGTTGCTATTGCTAGCTGTAACCTAACTCCTTGTGCCCTAACAATCCTTTTTCTTTCAGGATTTTTGCAAATCTGCTTCCAACCGATAGACTAGCCAATACAAAAAGGCTAGATTGAGCAGAAGAAATTGTGTACAAAAACCCAAGTACATACAGTGGTAACTCTACTTAAGAACGCCTCTACTTAAATTTCTAGATAAGAACCGGGTGTTCAAGATTTCCCCCCCTCTTCTTAAGAACCATTTTCTACTTAAGAACCCAAGCTTGGACAAATTTGCCAAGAAATTTGACAGCACCACTAAGGTCCTGCCAGTTTCCTGCCATTCCCCCTGGGTTTCTCTCTCTTGCGCAGTGTATGGGAGGCAGTCTCGCACCAGGTGTATGGGAGGCACGTGCTCCTCCTTGCCGCCTTAGAGTCCCTCTTTTTTTTAAGCCTTAAAGTTTTGGATTTCTTTGATTCCCCTCACCTCACCTTCTTCCTTTGGCAACGACTGTCTTCCTCCTCTTCTTCTTCCTCCTCCTCCCACCCAAATTCCGAGCTTTTATTTTTTTTCCTAATGGGTTTGCATGCATTATTTGCTTTTACATTGATTCCTATGGGAAAAATTGCTTCTACTTACAAACTTTTCTACTTGAGAACCTGGTCATGGAACAAATTAATTTCTTAAGTAGAGGTACCACTGTACTTCATTTGCCATTTTAAAAAATGAAATGTTTAATCCATGAATTGCATATTGGAGAACTATATACTCGGTGCTAACTTTAAGAAATTAAACTTCAAAAATTGTTTTGAAAACTTTTCCTGAATACATCCTGTATAAACAAATCTTCAAAGTTGACCTTTAAAAAAAAATTTTTTTTTTCCACAATCGAATGCTTGAAAGAAATGCCACAAAGGAGCTCAAAATCTATTTGTCTGTCTGTCTGACATCATGACCAGTCTCCCCAAAGATAAAAGAGCAACTCCTAGTTTGGTGTGGAGGAGACGCCAGCAAAATAAATATCAAGTTCAAAAATGAGTTGGATCCAGTTAGAGGAGGTGGTTGGAGAGCAACTTGGAATGCTGCTGGCTACTCCATTCAGAAACCCTCCTCCCTCCTAGTCATGTGATCTTGGGTGGGCCTGCTTATGAAGGGGTTGGAAAGAATTTCAGAAGCCGTGCTCTGCATGCTTTCCTTGTTTTGCTTCTTCTCCATTATCTTTATGTGTCCAGTCTTGCGGAAGCAACCCGTTGATTAAACCGACCTCAATAACAAACGGCCATAGAAAAACCTATTGCAATTAAAGCCTATCAAATTCTCAGCGGGGAAGAGAAATCCTGCCTGAACTTTTTCAAGTTTGAATTTGATCCAGCCAAATAAAAATGAGAGGAGTTTACATTCCAAGGTATATAATGTTACTTTAATTATAGAAATTAACCAAAGGTTTTGGCCATCTATCTCGTATAGGGCAAATATAGGACTTTTTAAAAAACTAATATGCTGCTGGGAAAGATATTAAATGGAAATGACATCCACAGGGGAGAATTAGATGACCAGAAGGGCCTATATAGGATGATTTCCAATCAGCACATCCATGTCCTGTGTGGTACTGTTCTTTCTATAGCAGAGATTTTCCAGGTGGGAAAAACTGCCAAGAAGAATGTTTTTAAGGGGAATGAAAAGAGAAGAGGCTGGAGAAAGAATTGAAATCAGATGGAAAGATGATACAATTGGGAAAGATGATACAATTGGGAAAAACCATGTCCAGTCAACAAAGCAGTGGATGTGATGTGCCGGTGCCTGGAGGCTGTTGGGGTCTGGATCAATGTTCCCTCTAATTTTTTTTCGGGGTGGGCAGAAAAGTATGGTGAATTTCTAAAGAGAAATTTTCTAAGTAAGAACAATCAACTAATGGAGTGGTTTACCTTCAGAAGTTGTGGTTGCTTCATCACTGCAGGCTTTTAAGCAAGAGACTGGTCTGGAATGGTATAGGGTCTTCTGCTTGAACAGAGGGTTGGACTAGAGGACCTCCCAGATCCCTCCCAGCTCTGTTATTCTGTTATTTGTCAGTCTTCTGATTCTTGGCAGAGTCAGCAGGTGTCAGAATAATTTAAATCTTCCATTATCACAATCGCATGCTTCTTTGAAAGACTAGTCACCTGATATAGCAGTGATGGCGAACCTATGGCACAGGTACCACTGGTGGCATGCGGAGCCATATCTGCTGGCATGTGAGCCGTTGCCCTAGCTCAGTTCCAATGTGCATGTGTGTGCCAGCCAGCTGATTTTTGGCTTGCACAGAGGCTCTGGGAGGGCATTTTTGGCTTCCAGAGAGCCTCCGGGAGGATGGGGAGGGCATTATTACCCTCCCCTGGCTCCAGCGAAAAAGGTGGAAATGGGGAGGGCAAAACACAAGCCTACTGGGCTCACCAGAAGTTGGGAAACAGGCTGTTTCTGGCCTCCAGAGGGCCTCTGGGTGGCAGGGAAAGCTGTTTTCACCCTATCCAGGCACTGAATTATGGGTGTAGGCACTCGTCATTCGCAACAGGGAACCCCCACGCTCTTTCGGCACCCAAGGAAAAAAAGGTTCTCCATTACTGTGATATAGAAAGGCCCCATCTGTATTCACTTTTTCATCCAAGTCCATGAAGATCCAGGGTTGGAAGAATACTGATAGTATATTTTTAAGAATTTCAAGGTACACCACTACTAAAGACACTAGAAAGACACTTTCTTATTTAGTTCCAAAGTAGAGGTCCTTTTTTCCCTTAAATAATTTGAGTGTGTATATTTGTGCATGTGTTTATGTGGGCATGATAAGGATAAAAACCACTGGGAAAAAATGAAATAAAGATGAAAAAATAACTATGTCCTGGTGTCTAATCTACTAAAACTGCAACAATAATGGTATTTGCTGTATTGTAACTATGTCCTACAAACCCACATTTCTTTTTATATTTCCTGAACGTGACCTGGACATTTTTATAAAATTCTTTGGATTTTGTTTCTAAAACATATGACTGTCCAGAGACAATCTGCAAATGAAATAACCCAGAAGTTTACAGGCCCTTTGAAAAATATCACCATGTATTTGGACACAAGTCAAAGCACCAGTTTATGAAACTGTCAAGAAGCAAATGTTGGAAAATTGCTTCCTACACAGAATACAAACTCAGAAAACTTTCTTAGAGAACAATGGCTACTAATAACATTCAGAAAGGGAGCACAGAACAGGTAAGCTATTTTGAAATAAGAAACCATCAGATTAAGCTAATCTGCACATTTCTATGGCTCCAAAATAAATAGACACGTCATTCACCATGTCTAAATATTGTTTCTACAACATTCTTGTGACAAAGCTTGGAAAGATTAAATTACTAGTCATTATTTACCTTGACTAATGAATTTGTCCAAGTTGTCTTTAAAGGGTTGGATGTGTTCTTCTAATGAAAACTTGCAAACTTTGCCTGCTTCTGTTTCACACGCTGAAAATTAAAGTAACATGAGGATTTGAAATAAAATACTGATTTATTATAATATTCATTATAAAGAAAAGTAGACTTTCATTTTTAGTTTCTCTGTGTTAAATCTAAACAGACATTTAGGATAAATTGCAAAGACTGATTTCTCACTGCAAAGGTACATATTTTTGTTGCATTATTGGCACTTTGTCTGAAGTTTATTAAAGACATATGATTGGTCATGAAAATCTATACTAATGTATTTTTAATGCGCAGCAATACAACCTCCATAGTTATCATTGCAATGCCACATATCTAGAATAAAAATGCATCTCACTAAAAAAATCAGCATGCAATATCACAGTAACAATATACTATCTGAGCCATATAAAAGGCTCAACTGTTTGCTTTTCTGATGCAAGCCAAAATTTGCTTCCTTATGAATGAATATGCATGCAGAATCCAGTGGCAAATTTGAAAGTCATTTAAATATATTGGCCAAAGAATAGATCTTTAAGATCTATATGTTGTTATTGTTTTTATTCTTAAAATTTCCAAATCCCAGCTAAAATATGGTGAATAATTCATCTTTTATGGTTACCAATTTAATATTTATTGTTAGATGTATAGCATTTTCTTCGGGAACTCAAAGCTACACACACAGTAATCTTACTCCAATTTTTCCCCAATAGTCTCCACGTGGACAAGTTGTGGTTAGTAAGAATAATAACTGGTCCAAAGTCACCAATATGTTTCAAGATAACCAAAGTACTTCAACCTGTATCTTCTCAGTTTTGATCCAACATGTTACCACGATAAACCCATAAAATTATCTTGTGAATGGTAACCGACACTCACCATTTGAGAGAAAAGCAGAATAAAATTATGAAAGAGTTTTAAAATATTGAATGCTCGGCAAAGCTGTGGGTAACCAATTTTAACCATTTCTTTCAAATCACATATGAAAAAACAACTACTTGTGCTCATGCTAAGATATTGAACCGAATGGTGTATTTTTCAGGTTATCAAGCTCAGAGTATTCAATGGTTATGTTTAATTGTACACTTCAAATTAAAACATTAAACACAGAAAGCAAAATATAAAGTGATCTTAACTATTAAGGGTACATAGATGTGGATTTTATTACACATGTGGTCTTAAAATTGGCAGAATGGAAATTAAAGTTTCAAACTTATAATAACTGGAATTAGGAAAAAATTAGAAAAAAACTCAATTTTTATTTTTAATTAAAAAAAAACCCAATAAAATGAATTATGGTAGTTTTTCTCATCTTGGCACCTTCCAGAAATAACTAGACATTCTAGAAGAAATGCTTCCAATAAAAATTAAAGAAGATTGAGTCAAAATGTACTGTAGCTATTTGCTTATTTAATTCCTTAACATTGCTTTTACATGAATATAAAATCCATGACATGGCTTTGAAAATAAAAGTTTTTGAATCAGATCTAGAGAAGGTACATTAAAATTACATTGGGAAATAAATATTTACTTATAGCAAAGTCTTAATGAAAGTAGTAAGACTTGTTTAATAGGTGAACCTGCTTTGTTTTTAAAAATAACTAACATTTGCTCCTTGAAGAGATTAAAAAAACATTAATACTGGATCTGCCTTACAAGGATAAGCTTTTAAAACTTATCCACAAGTGCAAATCAGATAGCCAAAACTATTTTTAAACTCTCTGGAATCCTTTACTCAGTTACAATAATTTACCAAGGCTCAGATCACACACGCTTGTAAACATGTTTAACAACCCTACCATGTAAATTCTATTGACCTCAATGAGACCATTCATGGTTACCAAGTTTAGTGTTTATAGGCTCTGTGTCTAAACAAATGTGATGTTAGGCCAATTACATAGTAAGTGCGGGAGCTGCGGTGCAATATAAGCTTGTTTTGATCGCTTTTGTGGTTTCACTGACTTCTGTTGTCTCTTCAGGGAAAACCAGTCTGGTTTTTGACTTCAAGAGCAGAAAGTAGAAAACTAAATGTACATGTTTAGAGTGAAGAATGAACTATTGACAGTTAACAATGTCATGGTGTTATTCTCTTTACAATGTTCAAAGCTTTGGACACAGCAAAAATGAGCCTCATACATTTTGCCTACGAAGATATAGGAGGAAATATTGATGTTATTATCAACAACAATTAATTAGAATCAGTATTTTTTATTATATCAATCCCCCATCATCTCTTTTGACCAATTGAAGACAAAATAAGTGGATTCAATTTACCAGTAAATTTATGACATCACAAGGATGTGACAACTCACAGACACATACAGTTATGTATCTGGATTCCAAATTTGCCACTGCTTCTGGTAACAATATGCTATTTATATGACAAAAATAGCATATGTTCACAAAAGGACAGGTCTCTTTCTCCAAACACAACAGTTTGTTTTAAAGCTTCTGGGTACATGTGAAAAGTTCAATATGCATTTAATACTTTGTCAAACCATAGCAAAAAAAGAAAAAACAGTGGTAACAAATCATAGTAAATTAGACTGTAGGTGGTATTAATATTGAAGAGTGAAAATGTTACAAAAATTCAGCCAAACTTCTTTATAGAAGATGCACTTTCTTGTGTGCTTCATCTTAGCTTGGCACGCCTGGAGGAGGAGAATACTCATGTGCAAATGCTGTTTGTTGATTTCACTTTGCTGTTCAACACAATAATTCCCTAGCATTTTGTGAACAAACTGGGTCTATAAGGTTTTAATACTTCTTTTTATAACTGGATACTTGATTTCCTTATGGATAGGCCTCAGTTTATGTGAGTCAGAAGAAATGTTTATATTTCCCTCTCATTGAATAGGTTTCCTACAGGGCTGTGTCTATTGAGTCTATTACTGTTCACCTTGATGACCCATGACTGCTGTGCCAAGTCTCCTGCAAATCATATTCTGAAGTATGCAGTGATGGAACTTATCCAGGATGACAGTGAAGATTCTTATAGGGAAGTGGTGAAGGCTTTGGTGGACTGGTGCAGTAAAAAATAACCTGGTTTTGAATGTTAACAAATTAAAGGGGAATACTGTTGATTTTTAAAAGAAACGGCATAGTCATACTCCACTTTGTATCAAGGATGCAGCTGTGGAGGTGGTAATAGTACTTAAGTTTCTGGGGGCACAGTTAACTAAGAATCTGACTTGGTCTCCTCATATTTTATCTTTAGTGAAGCAGGTAAACCAGAGTCTGCATTTCCTGTGTTGGATAAGGAGAAGACATATTTCTCCTTCTGTCCTGGCCACATTTTACAGAGGCGCAATTGTGAGCATTTTAACAAACTGCATCACTGATTGGTTTGATGGTAGAAGGTAGATAGAAGGTCCATACAGAGAGTGGTAAGGACAGCAGAGAAGATTATAGGATATTGCTTATAAGCACTATGTGTTTAGAGCTTGAAGTATTGTTAGGGACCCCACACATCCACTTCATGGTTCGTTTCTTTTGCTCCCTCTGGGAGAAGGTTTCAAAGTATCTATAGCAGGACTTATAGATTCTGTAACAGCTTTGTTCCTTATGACCTCCATGTTATAATCTTTTCTCCACCCATATGCATCCAAATTAGACTCTGATGTTTTTCTGTGTCGTATGTGTGTCTGTATGTGTGTATATGCATAAGGGTTATCTTTTGAGAACTGAATGCAACAAAATGTCATTTTCATATATGCTGATTAGGGTACATTTAAATTGACAATAACGTTTTTATTCTATTCTATTTTAACCGGAAATTGGAGGAGAGGATATTATAATATTAAATCTCAGTTACTACCCCTCA